>NW_012267325.1:2670167-2704581 GCF_000151885.1 Dipodomys ordii
TTTGTGGGGCTATTACAAATGGAGTTGCTTTCCTAATTTCAGCCACACTTTTCTCATTGTTGGCATACAGAAAAGCCATTGATTTTTGAGGGTTACTTTTATACCCTGCTACTTTGCCAAGGTTTTGGATCACTTTGAGTAATTTGGGAGCGCAGTCCGTCATGAACTTCTATTTTATGCTCTCAATGATAGTGTTTGGGTCCCCAGGATAACTCTGTTAGGTTCAGTGATTCACTAGAAGACTTCACAAAGTTTAGAAAAGCTGTTACAATTATGGTCATGATGTACTGTAGGAAAAGGGATGCATATTAAATTCAATAAAAGGCACATAGTCAACTCTAAGAAAAACCAGCCACGAGCCCATTCCCAGTCATGTGACTGACTCTTAATTCTCCTAGCAATGCTGTGTTCCTCTGTGTGTGTGTGTGTGTGTGAAAAATATAAAGTAATGCCTATTCAAGTCTTAGTGTGTAAAGTTTTATTGGAGATCAGTCACATAGGCATATATAGTGCTATAGGTATATATAGTAATTCAAGATTGGCAACCAGTTTCCAACTTCTTCAGGCCAAATTGATGCCATGTGACCCACAACCTCTACCATAAATCATCATTAGTATAAAATCTCAGTGTGTAAGACTGCAGCTGCAGTAGACAAAGGTATTATCTTCAGGCAGGATATTCTAAGTGCTTTTGTGTTATTTCTCTAGACTCATCAAAGCCAGATTTTCTTTGAAATGCTCCAAGTTTGAACAGCCTAGGCCTGCTGAGTTGATCCTTTATTGCAAACTGATGATCTGGATGTTCTTATAGAACCTCCAGCCTTTTCCCCCCATGAGATTTTGTTGTTAGTTTCTCCTCCTCATTTGAGGGGCCTTGCTGTAAGTATTACCTAATCACAGAGATCCTTTCTGACCACAAGACATGAGTAGGTCTAAGGCGTTAGATATTTAAAGAGGTAGCCGAGTGAGAACCACACCACTTATGTAGTACTCAGGTAAGGGGTAGGTTTATTCAGTAGACCTGCTGGCAAAGAGGGTGTCTGGCCCTGGGCTAGGCCTTATGTAGGATAGGGGCAGGGAAAGGTATGGCCAGGGAAAGGGAGGTGGGACCAGGTAAGGGGAGGTGGGACCAGGTAGGAGAATGGTGTGGCCACATCAGATCCAGATGTGACCTCAGGGGATGTGGATGTGACCTTTTCCAGGTGTACCAGTTGCCTAGGTAACACAGGGACTGGGTGGGGTCTGCTTGCCATCTAGGAGTGAACCTTACACTTTTATTATTCTACACCATTAAAAATACTAGGCAAATACTCTAATACCATCTCATCATGATTGTGTTTATGCATTCTTATTCATTTGTATATTGACTGTCTCCCCAGTTACACAGGATGGTGACAATGTGTTCTTGTACTGTTTAAGACACATTATGTTAATTTCTGTCTTTGGATTTTATTTGTAATTTTAATGAATGTTTTAGGAATTATTCTAATTTGGTCATCAGAGTTGGGGATTGTTTGTCAAATTGTAACCTCTTGAGTTGATGAAGCTAGCTTGGCTGGTTAAGCAATTTCCAGTTTTCTGCCAACTCTCCAGATGTGGCTTTGTAAAGCTGTCCATGGGATTATCACAGAAGCAAGCAGAAAAGCATGGGTTTCTCAAAGCTCCCACCCAAGACTACCAACACAGCTCAGTATTCACTATAATCACATGATCATGTCTTCTGTTGGCTTCATGAATTGGATGCATATGGCATTTACATTGTAACTAAATCACTGGTTTTCAGTGAATTTGATGGAAATAATTTATCATACCTCAGTAAAATGTTAATGTATACTTTTTCAAAATTTAACTAGTATATTTAACTAATAATGACTCTACAAACAGCTGAATAAAAAAATTATCTTTCTCAACTCAGAGATCATCAGTGAGGAAATAGATAAATATACCCAAAAGATTCTGATTAACAGTGATGTATGTAATTTTGCAAATGTCACTACAATAAACAGAAATTTCTCTCAGTTTTGAAGTTTTGAAAAAAATCTAATTGCCCATGGCAATTTTCAGAAAATGTCTTCTTTCATGGTAATGGAATCATTCAGATTTTGTACAAGAATTTGAAAGATTATAATACTTTAAAATGAAGCAGTTGTAAAAGCCTCCTGTGCCTTCACATTTTTCTATTTCAGTACAAAATCTTTATCTTATCATTAAAGGTTCTAGAGAATCAGGAATTAATTTATATTTACAGCCTCATAGTCCAGTCACTAACACCTACTCCATACTGGCCTTGTTGCACTTCCTGCTATTCCCTGGTTTCAAAATTGTACTTCATTGTGGACCCTATAGTTGAGAATATTGTCATAAATATAGACACAATTGTACCTTACTGCCAATTAGCATTATACAGATAACACCCAGCAAGCATGAGGAGACTTGGGCCCTGGTCTCAGTCCTTCCTCTGATTAGCTCACTGAACTTCTATTTCACTATATTCACTTCTTTTCTTTTTTCATTTTTATTGTAACAATACTGTACAGAGAGGTTACAGTTACATGAGCAAGGTAATGAGTCCATTTCCTATCGAGCATTGTTGCCTCCTCCTTTGTTTTTCCCCTACCATCCCTTCCACCTCCACAACTACCCACTTCTATTTCACTATACCTCATGCAACTTCTATTTCCTCATTCATAGGATGAGAATATTTTGTAAGATGATCTCTTAGTTACTTTCATCCCTAAAGACCTGGGCTCTTTCTTTTTTCCTTGTGTTGATAATCTAGAGACTTTATTATTTATCAAGAGATAGACTGTGTTCAATCATGCAAATAGACAATTTAGGCTGACAGGTGAAAACTATGACCTGCTCTAATGAGTAGGCACTGTTTGTAGTAATAAATCAATTGGCTTCTCATTGCTATATTGGTGCCTTCAAGGGTAATTACTGTGACAAGGATCTCTGTCCTATTGTTCCTGGATTTGAAAAACATTCCTTCTAATAGAAAATCTCGAGGAAATGTGAGGGCTACCATTTACTGGAGAATCTATTAACTTTGTAAGTGGTTTGGTATCCTGTGGAAAAGATTTCAAGGACAACATGCTAGACGGTTCCTCTCTAGTCCACAGCCCTCTTTTGCAGAGTATCTGCACACTCACTGCCAGCATCTTAATTTAGATCTTCATTATCTCTCACCCAGACAATTTCAATCAGCTATAGATTTCTCTGCCCACGTCCTCTTCCTATATAAGGGAGGTCTACACAGATTAATTTTTCTGAACCAGGAATGTCTACAGAAGTAAGTACCACCTTTCAAGTTGCTATTCAAGGCCACAAACAATGTAGGTTCAATCTTGAAGTCTAACCTTGAAATCCAACTTATTGTCCATGTTAATTATTTGCTCCAGCAAAAGTAGATTTCTCTGTGGCTTTTGTCATGCCAAGTCTCACCTATCTGTGCAACTTCACGGCCCCAGGATGTTTAAAGTCTTCTAAATCCTTACATGATAATATCTGAGATGTGTTAGTTCTCCCTCAAAACTTAATTTCCTAACCACAAATGGATGTGACCTCTAAATTTATGTATTATTATGTTATTCTGGGTGACTTTCTGGACTTGCCTTCTACGTTCTGTTATTTTGTACCTAAAATAATAAAGTTGTGATGTTTCATATATGAATGAGCCCTTACAGACTATTCTTATTTGAAAGATGCTTTATGCATCCTACAGCATTCTCAACAGGGGTAGATAACTATTGTCATTGTTAATCTAGCATACTGCCTTCACTGAAGATGGCATTGCTCACATACCTAAGCTCATACTAACATGCTTTGCACAAAGAAGATACAAATTTCGTATTGGTTGGATAAACTGGAAACCATTACCTTAATATGGAAAAGTAAGTAGAGATGTAGAAAAATCACTAAATACACACTCAGGTTAATCCTGGTTCAATTTATATGTTGAACAGCTATAGCTGTTCATTCTTTCATTAGGTCATTCAGCCAATATTTACTGAGAGTGGCTATGCTATTTGGCATTGGGCATAGTGATTTTCATTTCCTAGAACATTTACAGATTAGCAAACTAGTTGAGGAATTTTCTTAGAGGTGAGATTCCTTTGGGAAGAAGAAAAATGTCTGCAAATGGATAGTGATGATGAGTTCACAATAACATGAATGTACTTCATACCTCTGAACTAGACACAAACATCACATAAATGGTAGTTTCTATGTTATATATATATATATATATATATATATATATATATATATATATAAAATCACAGTTGTTAAAAATGAAAAAGACAAGTGCTACTAATTAGAATGCTAAGAGGTATCAGTTACTTGCATGGTCACTCTGGGAGCATTTCCCATCAGCCTGTGGCTAATTCTTCTCTACTGGAAGAGCTAACAAGATGAGGTGCCAGAATGATAAGGGCATAGGCTGTTAATCAGACATGTGAGTTCTGAAACCCAAGTACATGTCTTCTAACCATGGCATAGGCTAATTAACCTTTTCTTCCCCTTACTTTTCTCCTCTATAAATGATATGATAATATCAGCCTAGAAAGGGTCTTTGAAAGCATTAAACAGCTTTGAGTTGAAAAGGGTCAGTCCTTTTTCATTAAACCTTCTGGTTTTCCACCATTTAGTTTGCTAAATAATACTTATGTGATCAACATTTTAAGAACTAGGTTCCACCAAAGATCAAGGACATAACAAGGTCCACTTAGATTTCTTTGAAGAGGAGAATGATCTTTTGAACCTAGCAGGTTTTCCAATTCAGCTTTAGGCTCTTCATATTACTTAGGCTACAGATAATTAGACATTTACAAACATAATATTGTCAATTATCAATCCCTTTATTTTATTTTTTATTAAGAAAATACCATACAGAGGGGTTACAATTACATGGGTAAGGTAATGAGTACATTTCTTATCAAGCATTGTAGCCGCCTCTTTTGTTTCCCCATACCATCCCTTCTCATTTACTCCCTTCCTCCTCCCCTCCACACCGAATTGTAAAGTTTGTTTTTCGACATAACGACTTGTACATCTAACTGTTGCAATGGGTCCACCTGTATCCCTATTTAAACAATTGGTTTTATCCCTTCCCCTTCCCAAATTATACCTACATCAAATACAGTAAAAACAAGGGTTATATCTTGGGGGAGGGACATACAAAACAACAAAGAAATACCTTATAAACTTGTTAGAACCAATAGCAAGAAAAAAAATCCACTTGTGTCCTTATCTTGGGATTCATTTTGCCTAACATCATCTGACCTTTTCTGCTTGATTCGGACATATACTAGTTATTGCAAATAAGGGAAACCATGGGACCTATGTTTCTTTGGGCCTGGCTTACTTCACCTAATATAATTTTTCCAAGTCTTTTTTTTATTGTGAAAATACTGTACAGAAGGGTTACAATTACATGGGCAAGATAATGAGTACTTTTCTTATCAAGCATTGTTGCCTCCTTTGTTTCCCCTTCCCATCCCTTCCCATCTCCTTCCCCCGCACCTCCCCCCAAATGGAGCAATGTCATTCTTTCTGATGGAGGCATAGAATTCCACTGTGTATATATACCACATTTTCTTGATCTTTTCATCTACTGAGGGGCATCTGGGTTGGTTCCAATAAACATAGTTGTGCTGGTAACTTTAGTATGGTCTTGTTTGTGATCATTTGGGTAAATGCCCAAGAGTGGGATTGCTGGGTCATAGGGGAGCTCTATGTGAAGTCTTTTGAGGAACCTCCATACTATTTTCCAAAGTGGTTCAACAAGTTAACACTCCCACCAACAATGCAGTAAGGTTCCCTTCTGTCCACGTCCCCTCCAGCATCTATTGTTATTAGAGTTCTTGATTCTAGCCATTCTAACTGGGATGAGGTGGTATCTCAAGCCAGGTCCCATGGTTTCCCTTATTTGCAATATCTAGTATATGTCTGAGTCAAGCAGAAAAGGTCAGATAAGGTGATGTTAGGGAAATGAACCCTAAGATATGTATTCAAATGTTTTTTTTTCTTTCATGCGATTGTTTCTAGCACATTTATAAGATTATTTCTTTGTTGCTTTGTATATCCCTCCCCCACAGTATAACCCCTGCTTTCACTGTATTTGATGTCGGTATAATTTGTGGAGGGGAAGGGGAAAAACAAATGTTTAAATAGGGATACAGGTGGACCCATTGCAACAATGAGATATACAAGTCGTTATGTCGAAAACGAACTTTGGTGGGGGGGTGGAGCAGGGAGAATTGGGTGAGGGGGGAGGATGGGAAGGGATGGGAAGAGGAAACAAAGGAGGAGGCTACAATGCTTGATAAGAAATGTACTCATTATCTTGCCCATGTAATTGTAACCCCTCTGTACAGTATTTTCACAATAAAAAATTGTTGTTTTGATTTGCATTTCTTTCATGGTTAGGAAAGTTGAGCATTTCTTCATGTGTCTATTAGCCATCCTTCTTTCTTCTTAAGAGAAGTTTCTCCTAAGTCTTTAGCCCACTTATTTATTGGGCAGTTGTTTCTTTGAGGATTTGTTGAGATCATTTTGGTTAAATATAAGTGGAATCTATATTGAATAAAATTGGAATACACTTGAAAAAATTTGGAATCTCATTTTTTTAAAGAAGATTGCAATTCCCTCTTCTTAATAAGTACAAAACAAAGTTGTTTGTTCAAATCCCTAGTGCTGGATGTATGTGATTTATTTTTGTAGCCCTTTCATTTGGAATACATTATAACTTTAATCCAAGTTTTGCATAAAAAGGGCAGGTCTTAACTTGGCCTTTTAGAGTTTGGCCATGAGACTACGGGTAGCAGAGAACTGTTGAGAGAAATGTCAGCAAAGTTTATTTCTTATTGCTGCAGAGCATTAGATGAAGTCATATCAAATTTTGCATATTTTCTCATGCAAAATAAAAAAATTGTATTACGTAGGTAAGAGAAATAAAACATATTCCTAAGACAACAAAAGTAACTGCTATGAATTCACTGTGCTGGAGGGGATGACTTCTATTTGTTCTTTTAGTCATTCCCTTTCCTTACCTACCACTAAATGTGGAACTGACTGACGGAAGTTGCAACAGCAGCCAACACATATTGGAAAAGAACAATATGAAGACAAAAAGGATTGTTTTTATCACAAAGAAAAGTAGTATATCTAGGTACATTGGGAGAAAAAAAATTTAATAAAAAGTGCTTAAGTATCTTTGCCAAGGTTTTTTTTTAAATCAAAGCTTTTATGTTTATGAGTTTTCTGACAGAAGCAATGAGTAGCAGTCTTTGTTCAATTGGTTTCAAAGCAATATTGAAAAAAAATGAACAAAATATGCAATAAAAAAGTCTGTGTGAGTCCCCAGGGTAAGAAGCAGCTGACAGTATAATGGATGTTTTCCATTTCTTTGTATCTGGAGTTCTGGGTAGTTGTAGGCTGCATGTTACCCCCCAAACCTCCCCTCCCCCCATCCAATCTCACCATTCTCACTGACATTAATGAGAAGCCTGTTGTAGAAACAAGGAAATGTGTAGTCTTCCTTTTATTTATGAAATGAGATTATTCTTTCTTGTATAAAAGCTCTGTTGCCCCTTTTTATACACCCAGAAACAGACAAAACTGCTGATAGCAAGGGTGTGAGTACACTGGAGAAGTAAAATTCAGCAAAGTGTCATGTTGATCTGGGCACTGGTGGCTCATACTTGTAATCCTAGATACTGAGGAGACTGAGATCTGAGGATTGTGGTTCAAAGCCAGCTTGGAAGAAGAGTTCATGAGATACTTATTTGCATTTAACCAGCCGAAAGCCAGAAGTGGATCAAGTGGTAAAATGAGCAAAATAACTAAAGAAGATCTGGAGAACCTGAGTTCAAGCACCAGTACTGACATGAAAACAAACAAAAATAATGAGGAAAGAACGAAACAATTGTATTGAAAACATTCACTTAAGGACAGGGGTATTTTCAGCAAAGCAATAATAAACATTGCAAAGTGAAATGTTGCTTTTGTTCACACCATCAATTTCTACTCTCTCCCAACCTAGTCTTCACATAAGATTGGAACAGCTACAGATTGAGATTTAGAGGTGCCAATTGTGGAGAAATGATAGTTCTTTCATCAAAGTCTCCATTGCAAAACGAAGTGTAGTAACTGCTAAACATACACAGTGTGAAAAAAAAGCTCATTTAAATCATAAAATGAGGGCTGAGAAGGTACCTCAGTGGTAGAGTGCTTGTCTCACATGCATGAGACCTTAGGTTCTATTCCTCAGCACCACATAAACAGAAAAGGCTGAAAGTGGTGCTGTGGCTCAAGTGGTAGAGTGCTCACCTTGAGCTAAAGAGCTGAGCGACAGTGTCCAGGCTGAGTTCAAGAACCACGACCAACAACAACAACAAAAATCATAAAGTGAACAACAAACATTCACTTAAGCTCTCAATAAAACATGCTAAACCTCTGTTCTTTGGTTATTAAAATCTATATGCAATATTCCTTCTCTCACAAAAACATCATGGAAAGACTCTGCCATCTTTCCTATGGCTTGGAGAGTTTCTGTTTCAGAGTTACTCTCTGGTTACTCTATTCTTGCTTTCACTATTTCCTGCTTCAGTTGTTTAATGTTTATATATGTGTGCAGCCATTAAGCAGGAACTGTTTAATATTCAATGTTATAATTTCTTAGATTATACTTTCAGTTAAAACTTGCTGAAGCAGGGCGTCGGTGGCTCATGCCTGTAATCCTAGCTACTCAGGAGGCTGAGATCTGAGGATTGTGGCTCAAAGCCAGCCCAGGCAGGAAAGTCTGTGAGACTCATCTACAACAAATCACCAGAAAACCAGAAGTGGCACTGCGGCTCAAGTGGTAGAGCACTAGCCTTGAGCTGAAGAGCTGAGGGACAGCGCCCAGGCCCAGAGTTCAGGCCTCACGACCGGACCCCCCCCCCAAAAAAAAAGAAAAGAAAAGAAATACACTCCTTACCTTGCTCATGAAACTGTAACCCATCTGTACACTATTTTCACAATAAAAAACATAAAAAATGAAAGGAAAACAATACTGTGTAAAACACAAAAAATATAAATATATGACAGAGTTCACATATGAATAAAAGGAACTTATAATTTGGTCAGTATTTAGCAAAAGTTTAGGCTAGTTTGGCAAGCAGAAGTAAACTTTGTGATTTGTTGTTAGAATTGCCTTTTATTTCTCTGACACAATAAAAATCAATCAGAAGAAAGCACTTCATGCAAGAGGTTAAATCTCTGCCTGCATCAGAATCCACATACATTCAATCTTCCCTCCCCCTTGCAAACACTGCCTCTTTATTTTGGGTCGCTGTTGTTGCTTGAATTGTGCTCTCCAAAACTTATGTTGAAGTCCTAAAAACCAATACTTCAGAACATGATCTCATTTAGAATTATAGCAAATTGCAGATGTTAACTTTACAGACACATAGTTAACACTGCAGTGAGATGGAACCATAATCCAATATGATTGAAGTCCTTACTGGAAGAGGAAAATGGAACATAGAAATGCATAGGAAGACACCTGTGCAGTTCAGAGCTATGCTGGTTCAAGTCAAGGAACTACCAGAAGTGAGAACAGAGGCTGAGAATAGATACTTGCAGAGAATTTGCAGACATCTTGACCTAAGACTTACAGCTCCAGAACTATGAGATAATAATTTCTGTTGTTTAGTTGCCTGGACTTTATATTATTCTACTTTTATTACAGCAGTGCTAGGAAATTCACACAGGCTCCACCTCTCTCACTGAAAAGACTTGGTCCTCTACATCATTGGGAACCTGCCAACAATGTGACTCATTTAGCACCCATGCATGCTGTAAGCTATCCTTACCTGTGATCCCATTTATTTGCTCTCTTGTAATGGAAGAATCTTATGGAGAAAGTGCTTATATTCTTTGTTTCTTCTCCCTCTTTTCTTTGGAACAAATTCTAGTCAAGTTCCTATCACAACTGCTCTTGACTTCCATGCTGCCAAATGGATTGCATGTATCTCCATCCCTGAATTCAGCAATTGTTTGGCTCCCTGGATACCATACTTTGTTCTTCTAACTCACCTGGCCACTCTCTCAGATTCATTTACTGGTTCATCCCATTTCCCTGCCCTCAATTATTTGTATTTCAATCATATCTCAGTATGCTATTATAAAATAAAATAAGACAGTGCTTCATATCCTGAAGATGCGTTAAATCTGGACTTACTCTCAGATAACCTCATTCATCCTCTTGGTCTTACAATGGCCTCTCAATTAGGGCTCAACTTTGACCTCTCTCCCAAACTCAGTAGTTGTCTATCTAGCTACTATTAGGACCCATCTCCTCCAAACATATTCTTCCACAGTTTCACAAATAGCAACTCTATTTTTCCCTGATATGAAAACTAAAAATTTTAGAAATCTTCTTAACCATTCTTTTTTCCCTTAAATCCCATAATATGAGAAAATCCTGAAGGCTCTTAAATGTTGCAGCAGCCAGAAGCTTGCCATTTTTACCACTTCCTCTGTCTGTTCAAGCCGACATCAACTCCTACTGCATTAGCTGCATTTAAGACCCTCTTAACTGAAGCTGTATTTCATTAATAATTATTTGTCATGTAGTTATTTTTTCACATAGCTGTGTGGTGAACTTTTCGCATTATGATGTAGATCCAGTTATTCACATTTCACTTCTACCCAAGGTCCCTATCAAATTCTTAAGGACTGCTCCAGTTTCTATGTGATTTGTTCTTTACTCATTCTGTCCTAGCCACCTGAACAATTATTCTGTTGCTGGTCCTTCACTGTCTCCTGGCTGTATGGCTCACTTCCTCACTCTTATTTTTGTCAGTTATGGGGCTTGAACTCAGGGCCTGTGCTCTTTTGATACATGCTAGCACTCTACCACTTGATCCACAGTTCCACTTCTTTCTTTTTTTAGTGGTTAATTGGAGATAAGATTCTCACAGAGACTATTCTTCCCTGAGCTGGCTTTGACCTGTGATCCTCAGATCTTGGCCTCCTGAGTAGCTATCAGGTACTTAGCCAGCACCTAGCTTTCATTTCCTCACTCTTTTCAAAGCTGTATTCAAATGTCATCTCACCCAAAAGCCTGCTATGATGAGATACTTGTCCATTAATCTCTATTCTTTTTACCTTATTTTACTTTTAAAAGACAACACTGACAGTCTTGTGAGATCAGAAACTTAATTTGCAATCACATTAGAAGATATCCTGGCACATGAATCTGAGTTGAACAAATTACTGAATGGTGGAGCTGATAAAAGTTTTCTTGTGAAATACAGCTTAATACTTCTGTACTTCATTCAGTGCTGTGATGTGTTCCCCATCCCCAGTCATGCACCTTCAGGTGAACCTTTACTTCTTAGTATTCCACTTAAGATAGTGACAAGTGCAGATTCTTACAATGCTACTCCTTGTGTTTGTTTAAGTCTTTATCTTATTGGTACCCAGATGAATGAATACTCATCACATTTTTAAATTTTTTTCTTTGTTTTTATTTTTCTGTGTTTTTTATCACATTATTTTGAATGAATGAATGACTGTATAGTTGTTTTTTAAACCCTGCATTTTTAGCCTTGAGCTCTAATCCTGATCCAGATTGATTCTGCTATGACCTTGTTCCATGGCAGGTTTGTTTTAAAAAGGATGTAGATTGTACATCTTCCAAAATGTAATAGAGAAATCATGTTTGGATAGATCCAAGGTACATGGTGAAACCTTTGTTAATTACGCCAAAGCAGTAGAAGGAACAGCCAACTTGAAGGAACAGCATAGAGAAGGTTGTCATTTGCATACAGGATCGAATAAGGCAAGTGTCAACTTATTTCTCTTTCCATGTTGATTACGTGGTTTTCCTGTGCTTCATAGCCAGCAAGATCATTTTATTACATAATAACTAGGTTCCATTGAGTCTTGGGCCTTATCCTCCAGCACATCACATCATTTGTCAAGCTTTTCCTCTGAAATTCTCTAATCATAAGAGCAGTACACATTCCTAAGAGTCAGGCTATGTAAAACAAAGGATGCAACAGAAAATTCAAAGGTGCTTTGTTTTTAATTATTAAAAGTCATGGGATTTTCCATTCTACAATAAGCCCATGGATTTTTTTAAATGTTGCTTGTTTGTCCTTGGTTTTGTACTGGAGATTGCTACTGGGGTTTCACATATAGTGGGCAAGTGTTCTACTCCAAATCTTGACCTGAACTTTCACTTCTTTTTTGTATATATTTTTATTGTAAAAAATAATATACAGAGGGGTCACAATTACATGAGTAAGGTAACGAGTACATTTCATTTCCTAGAGAGCATTGTTACCTCTTCCTTTGTATTTCCCCTACCATCCCTTCCCTCCCCACCTCCCCAAGTCCTCCCTCCCCCCCAAAGTTGTAAAGTTGCTTTCAACATAGTGTCTTATACATCTCATTGTTACAATGGGTAAGCCTGTATCCTTATTTCAGCATTTTGTTATTTCCCTTCCCATCCCCAAGCTAGAAAAATGTGTATACAAGATGCAGGGCACCAGAATCAAATACAGTGAAACAGGAGTTATACCATGGGGGAAGAACATACAAAAGAAACAAAAAAATCACATGGTACATTATAAATACATTAAAAACAACAGCAAGAAAGATGAAAACACTTTGTCCCTATCTTGGAGTTCATTTCACTTAGCATCATCTTAGATTAACTTCTAATCCCACTGTTTTTATGTTTTGACATTTATTCCCAGCTATTTACATTCTTCCCATCGCTCAGTTCTCACAGTTGAGCTAAATGTGAGCCACTTCTAGCTTGTGGCTTGAGGAGCCCCTAGAACCTGGCATCCATTGGCTTTCCCTCTCTCATTTAAGACTTACTACACAGTCTCTGGAGACAGCAGGATTAACCATCTTTATTAGCCATGGTTCTGGCAACTGTTGAACCAAACTCACCCTCACCGTGTAAAGGCTGATTTCTGATCATGCAGCTGCTTTTGGCAGCCGATAGCTTCCTGTCTGATCCAATTCTCATTTCTAATGGAATGATGCATCTCTGTGCAATGCGTCCTATTTTATTCATTTCATTCTATTAAGCCAAGATCAATAATGTAACTAACATCCTGAAGGCTCATATTATGCCCAAGTTTCACTGTGGTGTCACCTACCTCAGCACCACATTTAGTTTAATAATAATAAATGCCTAATAAGATTTTAATTACCTGAATTTCTAGAGTACTGTAAAGTAAATGTAGTTCCAATTAATTTAGGGGTTTCTCCCCAGGACAGGTTTCATTCCCTGTCCTTCAGGGAATGAACACTGAAGTCCCAAAGGAAGAGTTTACAAAGGGAAGACTTGAGTAAAACCCTGAGATATAAACCAAAGGGTTAGGAGAATGGAGAACCTCGGTGAGGAACCCGGGAGAGGCAACTTCTGTACAGTGAGCAGCAGATAATGAAAGAATGCCCCATCTCACTTGACCTTCCATACTTGATTTCTGAGTGTGGAATTCATTAAGAAAAAGCAGTGGTGGCACTCAAGGAGGGGCTGTAGGATGATTTTGATCCAGAAAGTGATAAGAGTAAGAAGCATCTTCTAAAACTAAGTAGTTCTGTCCCGGATGGCAAGACTAGAGCAGCCAGTATGTGAGACGGAAGCTGTTCTCCCAGTCCAGGCATGGGGCAATGCAGCATTGTGGGATAGAAATGAGTATGGATTTGGGAGCCACCTCTTGGTTACAAGACCTCATCTCTAAAGTGAGGCTGTGACCTCATTCACAAGGAGATAAAAGACAATAGCATCTATTAGAGTTTTTAGGACAGGAACACATAGACTGCTGGTGAGATTTTGTAGTTCCATATAAACTTCAGTATCATTAAAAGGAACCAATGGCCAAATGAAGAAAGGTTTGCTAATTCTATTCTCCAATCCCAAATGAAATGTATTTGTTTTTGCTTTTAGAGAAATGGTCCCCAGTATAGGTAAATTCTTCGGATCTCTGGTTGAATGCATGTAGATATGTACCAGCCAGGCCATATTGCCTTCCTAGCCACAAGGGGAGCTGCTCATGCTCCATGTTAGCATGGGCTTGATGGAAATCAACAAGGGTCATGGTCTCTTCTGCTGAGATTAGTGTTGGTGCTCCTGGATTCCAGGTAGTCCATAATGCAGCTGTTAGATCTACTTCTCTTGCATATATACCCTTTCTTTATTAATGTTAGGAACACTATTTGTTGCTGCTTTCCAAAATGCTTTAGTGATTCTGCACTTCTGTGGCACTGAAAACTACAGAAATGTACCCCGAGCAGTCTCTAATGCCTGCAATCATCCTATGGTTGTGTGTTCATTCTCAATCTGTCACAAAGCTACAAACTGTGCCTTGAAAATTCAGAAGCTCGTTGAAGACAAAGCCTTTCCCACAGAGTTTATAGCTCCTGCCTGAAGGCATGGGTTCTCCTCCCAGAGCATCAGCAGAGGTACACAAAGATCAATACAATAACAAGCGGTATCTGACCCAGTTTTTAACTAAAAGAAAGCTCATGGTGTAACATGCCCATATCCTTCAGTGAGGATTTTTGTTTTTTTTTTAAGAAAGCAATCTGCATCTAAGGGTTAGAATTATATTTTTAAATATGTAGCTCTGCACAGTTAGCCAAGAGAATAAGGCTTCAAAGTCTGTAACAAGAAGGGCTTCTGTGTCCTTACTTTTTAGACATGTACATGCTTTCTGTAAGATAACATGTTAATATTAACCTGTCTAATTACATGATTTTCTATTTGACATATACCTCTTTTTAGAGAATAATTAAGGCTTAGCTTTGCAAATATTGGGTTCATGTGATAATAAATGTCTTCTAGAGTGTGGCTACCCCAACTAATTTAGCCGGCACAGTCTCCTGAAAAGCTCAACATGACTCATAGACAGTTATAGATCAAGGCAAAGAATATCTCACACTTTTCTAAATTACAGATATTAACAAGTATACCATGTCCTCTGAAATTTAAGAATACTGCTTACTGGTATTATAAAAGAGTTGTTAATTACAGTATTAATATCATCACGTTCACATAGGAATTTTGGTAATCACTAGGGTAAATTATAGTAAACCCCTGCAAATACAATATCTGCACATTTGATTCGTGTTCACTGTCCTACCTGGCTGAGCCTCAGAGTCTTTAACACAATGGACAAGATAGTCATGAGCACTAAAGTCGAATCCTAATTGTCATCTGGAAAGGCTGATAAAATGCCATTGGTGAGATATGACTGCTTTCAAACACTAGAAAAAGTTCTTGTCTCATACTGATGGTGGTAGATATCATCTGCTACATTGAGAAAATACCAAAAGAATCCACACCTGTAGTTCTAATGAGGTAGATTTTGGTGGTCAAAATGTATCATGACATTGATGAAAAAGCTCTTTTCTTTTATCCTTTGTAATGCCAGAAAATATGAAATGAATAGTAGAGAAGTAAAGAGACACAAATAATGGCACCATTGAACACTGTTCCTAAATTATTTCTATTGCTAGACCACCTTTTCCTTGCTGTTCCCTTCAAGAAATTGCTTATTCGTGCATGGAACCATTCATTCATTCAGTTAATTCATGTTTATTGGTTTCTAGGCACTATACCAGACACATGAAGAAAGGAAAGTAAAATAATATTTTTTTTCTGAGAGTTTTATCTGTTAGGAATTTTCTTTAGTGGTGATAGTTGGGGAGTGCAGCACACAACTTAAATTTTCTCCAGTTAAAAGAAGAACTAAATTCTAAGGATGCCAGAAATGAGAATGATATTAGGACACAGATAGAAGGAAATGAATGGGTAGCCCTGTCTACAAAAAGGAAAAGTGCGAAGAGATATTTTTGCTAAAGTGAATCAGCTCTACTTCTTACCTATATGTGGCCATTCTACCAAATACGTATTCTAAGAAGAGCCTCTGATTGGCTTTCATAGGTCAGGCATCTACCCTTTGGCCACAGAAAGCAAGACACCTTTACTGACTGATAGGCCCTCTGGTGGAGCTAGTGGAACACAAAGTTTTTTTTGTTTTGTTGTTTTTTTTTTTAATTTTAATTTTTGTTTTTGTGAAATACTGTACAGAGGGGTTACAATTACATGGGCAAGATAATGAGTACATTTCTTATCAAGCATTGCAGCCTCCTCCTTTGTTTACCCTTCACATCCCTCCCAGCCTCCCCCCTCCCACCACCCCCCAATCCTCCCCCGCCCCCCGCACCGACGTTGTAAAACTCCTTTTCGACATGACAACTTGTACTTCTCATTGTTGCAAAAGGCCAACCGGAACCCTAAAAAAACGGGTTTTCCCCATCTCCTCCACAAATTATACCGACACCAAATATAGTGAAAGCAGGGGTTATACCATGGGGGAGGGACATACAAAGCTACAAAGAAATAATCATATAAATGAGTTAGAAACAAATTCATGAAAGAAAAAGACATTTAAATACATATCTAAGGGTTCATTTTCCTAACATCACATTATCTGACCTTTCCTGTTGACTCGTACATATACTAGATATTGCAAATAAGGGAAACCATGGGACCTATGTTTCTTTGGGCTTGGCTTACTTCACTTAATATAATTTTTTCCAAGTCTTTCCATTTCCTAACAAATGGGGAAATGTCATTCTTTCTGATGGAGGCATAGAATTCCATTGTGTATATATACCACATTTTCTTGATCCATTCATCTACTGAGGGGCATCTGGGTTGGTTCCAGATCTTAGCTATGGTAAATAATGCTGCAATAAACATAGTTGTGCTGGTAGCTTGAGTGTGCTCTTGTTTGTAAACATTTGGGTAAATGCCCAAAAGTGGGATTGCTGGGTTATAGGGGAGTTCTATGTGAAGTCTTTTCAGGAACCTCCATACTGCTTTCCAAAGTGGTTGAACAAGTTTACATTCCCACCAACAATATAGTGAAGTTCCCTTATGTCCACATCCCCTCCAGCATCTGTTGTTGTTAGAGTTCTTGATTATAGCCATTCTAGCTGGGGTGAGGTGGTATCTCAATGTTGTTTTGATTTGCATTTCTTTTACGGCTAGGGAGGTTGAGCATTTCTTCATGTGTCTATTAGCCATCCTTCTTTCTTCTTCAGAGAAGTTTCTCTTCAAGTCTTTAGCCCACTTATTTATTGGGCATTTGTTTCTTTGAGGATTTGTTGTTGGGGGATTTAAATTTTTGAGTTCCAAGTATATTTTAGACATGAGACCCTTGTCAGTTGTATGGCTAGTGAAGATCTTCTCCCAATCTGTGGGCTTTCTATTGATCTTGCTAGCTATGTCCTTTGCCATGCAGAAGCTCTGCAACTTCATGCAATCCCATTTGTCCAACCTTTCATTGATTTGTTGTGTTTCCCGGTCTCTATTCAGAAAATTTTGGCCTGAGCCAAGGAGGCCTAGGGTTTCTCCTATTCCATCCTGTAATGTCTTCAGAGTGACTGCTTTGACTCCAAGGTCTTTGATCCATTTGGAGTTGATTCTGGTGCAGGGTGATATATAAGGATCTAGTTTTAGTTTTCTACATGTAGTGGAACACAAAATTTTGCTACTAAGAGAGACCAGATATACACAGACAAAAAGAGCACATACCTGCTACAAAAAAGGGCTAGGTAGGGTAATCTTCATCTTCCAATTTGAGGTGCATGTTCTTAGAGGTCTGGATAGGATGCCAGAAGATTACAGAGAAGATATTGGAGAGAAAAAGAAGAAAATTTACATTAGGAAGTCATGGAACATGGGACTGGAAGACTGGCAGAAGCTAAACCATGAAGATCTTTAGATCTTTTGTAAATAGGGATATTTACAAAAATAGAGATATTTACAAAAATAGGGATAGATCGAAGGATACTAATATGTTTGTGTTTATGTTATTATCCTTCGATCTATCCCTATTTTTGTAAATAGGAATATTTACAAAAATAGGGATAGATCGAAGGATACTAATATAGATCGAAGGATACTAATATAAACATACTTTGTAATTTGCTATTCTATCAGAGAAGCAATGGATAAACTAGAAGACAAGACTGGGAGTGAGATCATCAACTAGAAGAAATAACATTGTCTGGAAATATCATCAGTGGAATTAGGAAGAAACAGTTATAGAGAGCTGTAAGATGTAAAGGGTTTGGTGCCTCGCTGACTTGAGACATGAAAAAGCTTTAGGATTCTATGTGGCTCTCCAGTTCTTTCTTGAACCAAATACTAAAAGATTAAATACAAAATAAGATATTCTACTTTTGTCATGTTAAGTTCATGTTCCCCAAGATAGCCAACTGTTATTGGCCTAGGTGTCAACCAGAAGTGCATATATGAATCTAAAGACCAGCTGAGAGGTCAGAGATGGAAATTCAGATGTCACCAGTATATATAAGTGCTAGCTAAAGCCCTTGATCCAGGCAAAATTGATCAGGGAGTAAGAGGGAAGAGGTGGTGGGTTAGTGACAGAATCCTTGTGAATAGCAGTATTTTTGATATTGTTATTCACAAGATAAGATGTGAGGGAATCAGGTGCTGGTGGCTCACACCTGAAATCCTAGCTACTAAGGAGGCTGAGATCTGAGGATCACAGTTCAAAGCCACCCTGGGCAGGAAAGTCGGTGAAATTCTCTTTTTTTTCTTTATTGTGGAAATACTGTACAGAGGGGTTATAATTACATGGGCAAAATGATGAGTACATTTCTTACCAAGCATTGTAGCCTCCTCCTTTGTTTCCCCTTCCCTTCCCTTCCCATCCTTCCCCCCACCCTCCACCCAATCTTCCTCTCCCCCCCCCACCAAAGTTGTAACGTTCATTTTCGACAAATGACTTGTACATCTCATTGCTGTAGTGGGTCCACCTGTATCCCTATTTAAACGACTTGTTTTTCCCCTTCCCCTCCACAAATTATACAGTGAAAGCAGGGGTTATACTGTGGTGGAGGGACATACAAAGCAACAAAGAAATAATCTTATAAATGTGTTAGAAACAATAGCATGAAAGAAAAAAAACCATTTGAATACATATCTTATGGTTCATTTCCCTAACGTCAACTTATCTGACCTTTTCTGCTTGACTCAGACATATACTAGATATTGCAAATAAGGGAAACCATGGTGCCTATGTTTCTTTGGGCCTGGCTTACTTCACTTAATATCATTTTTTCTAAGTCTTTCCATTTCCTAAGAAATGGGAAGTCAGTGAAATTCTTATCTCCAATAAACCACCAGAAACCAGACGTGGTGCTGTGGCTCAAGTGGTATAATGCTAGCCTTGAGCTAAAGTGCTGAGGGACAGCGACCAGGTCCAGAGTCAAGCCACACAACTGACCAAAAGAAAAAAAAAAGTTATCAGGGAATAAAGAAAATCATCCACTTCTACCTTATGCTCAAATCATAAATAGGATTGATATATCTATGAAAGTTTACATTAGTAAATTACGTCTTGGCACCATGTGGAGCTCTTGAATGTATGGGATTTTTTTTTAAAAAATTGATCACTGATTAACAATTGAAACAAACCAGTAGGGGTGAAGGAAAGATAATGGGAAGAGGTTGATCACTGGGGACTAAGTCAATAGATAGAAACAAGGAGTTCTGGTGTACTGCTGCACAGAGGGGTGGCTATAAATAAAAATCTTTCAAAGGCTAGAAAAGGAATTTTGACTGGTTCCACCATCAAGAAATGAGAAATGTTTGAGGAAATTGACATGTATAAACCTGATTTAGACATTACTTCTGTATACACTAATGAAACACCACACAGTTCTTCACAAATATGCACAGCTTTATGTTTCAGTCTGTTTAAAAATTAAATGAGGGGCTGGGAAGGTGGCTCAGTGGTAGAGTGCTTGCCTTGCATGCTTAAGGCCCTGGGTTTGATTCCTCAGCACCACATAAGCAGAACAAAAAATTAAATGAATATGTGGAAACAGCCTAACAAAATGAACCATATAAATACATCTCACAAAGTATTATGCAAAGCAAGCAGATTTAATACTGTTGGGTTTACCTATGTAAAATTCAAAATAAGCAAAATGTATCTATGCTGTTAGAAAACAAGTCACAGTTAACATTATAATGGAAGTGACTATAAGAGAGGGTAAGAGGAGGTAGAGGAGCTGGTAAAATTCTATGTAATATGAAATAAAAAGTTTAATTTGTGAACAGTAGACAAGTATCTGTTGTACTTTTCTGTGTTTATATTATGCCTTGATAAATAGAAAGGAAAACAGGGAGGGAAGGTAGGAAGGAGAGAATCTGGTAAGAACTTGACTGACAGACTTGTTTACAAAGTGTGGAAATTAGGAAGTTGTTGAGTTTATATATGGGCATGACACTTTCACTGAGATACTCACACAAATATATTCAAATCGATTTTATGAGGTCCATTCAACATAAATTATTACCTTTATTGTGCCTACACCTTGTAAGTAAGCGATTATCTGTATTCCTTTAGAGTATTTATCCTTTATTTTTTAAATTTTTTTAAATTTAATTTTGTTGTAAAGGTGATGGACAGAGGGGTTATAGTGACATAAGCAAGGTAATGAGTACATTTTTTGTCAAACAGTGTTATCCCTTCCCTCCGCAATTCCTCCCCCCAGCTCCTCCTCCCCTCAAGTTGTAAAGTTCATTTCCACTAGTGTCTTGTGAGTATCACTGTTGCATTGGTTCACCCTTTGTCTTTATTTCTCCATTTTTGTTATTTCTATTCCCTTCCCCCGAACAGATAAACGTATATACCAGGTACCAGAATCAAAAACAGTGACTACAGGGGATAAACCAAAGGAAAAAGAAAAAAGAAAGAACTTCATAAAGTACATTAAAAACAACAACAACAAAAACCCTCTTGCTTCTATATCTTTGAGTTCATTTCTATTAGAATCATTTTATATGGTCATATGTACATAGCTATTGTGCTATTGTGATCCTCTGTTAGGACTATCCTAGATATATACTAATTATTAAAATGAGGGAAACTGTGGAGCCTGTGTTTCTTTGGGTCTGGCTTACTTCACTTACTATGATTTTTTCCAAGTCTTTGCATTTCCTTATGAATGAGCTATGCTATTATTTTTGATAAAAGCTTAGTGGTGCCAAGGAATCAAACTAAGGACCTCATGCATGCTAGGCAAGCACTCTACCACTAAGCCACATGCTTTTATTTTGGTGGTGGGGGGGGGTCTGTCATGGGGCTTGAACTCTGGGCCTGGGTGCTGTCCCTCAGGTCTTCAGCTCAAGGCTAGTGCTCTACCACCTGAGCCACAGCACCACTTCCAGTTTTCTGGTGGTTAATTGGCAATAAGAGTCTCATGGACTTTTCTGCCCCAGCTGGCTTTGAACCTCGATCCTCAGATCTCAACTTCCTGAGTAGCTAGGATTACAGATGTGAGCCACTGGCACCCAGCTTAGCCTTTTTTTTTTCTAAATTCACAGTCCTGGGGCTTGAATTCAGGGCCTGGGCTCTGTCCCTGAGCTGCTTTTGCTCAAGGCTAGCACTCTTACCACTTGAGCCACTGTACCACCTTTGGCTTTTTCTGTTTATGTGATACTGGGGAATTGAATCCAGGGCTTCATGCATGCTAGGCAAGCACTCATTCCCAATCTATCCTTTACCTTTAAATAACTCATGCGCAAATAAATATAAGAGGTTTCCACTATGTTGTGGCACATATTTCTAATATCTGCATTCAAGAGATGGAGGCAAAGTTTGAGACCAACCTGAATTGCATAGTGAGACCCTGGCTCTAAAAACCATAGAAGGGAAGGTAGTTACATGATAGAGTACTTGCCCAGCATCCACAAAGCCCAAAGTTTGATTCCTAGTATTTAGGGGAAAAACAAAGGAGGGGGGCAACATTGTTTGATAAGAAATGTACTCATCACCTTTCTCTTGTAACTGTAACCCTCTGTATAGTATTTTCACAATAAAATTTTAAAAAAACCCAAACAAAAAGTTTTCAAACAATGAAAAACAATTATTCTATTAGAATCAAGAAAAACAAGAAATATTTATCTGAAATACAATAGACTCCACTATTATCCTGGGGCAAAAATGTTGGAATTAGTATGTTCTACTCCCTTCTCATAAGTCAGAGAATATTTCCCAAAGCCAACAAAGTTAGGCCATATGAGTATATGTATATCTCAGGGAAAGAATTACTGACACATGGAAACAATAAATCCCTATTTTCTCATGGTATTTTCAACTACTTTTTCTAAAAAAAATATTTAGAACATGTAAGTTCATAAATATTAGAGAAGTTGTAATGAATTCATTAGTAAACAATTGGGTTATTATGATACACCATACCCTTATCTAAGATCTAGAGGTGGCATGTTAAATGTGTCAAATATTGTTTTTGTTTTCTTAGTTTATAGTCTACATAGAAATGTATTTTATAGGACAAATAAATGGGGTTCTGGTATTGGGAACAAGTAGGAATTAGAATGTAACTAAATGTAGGAGTTAAAGAAGATACGTAGCAGAGGGCTGAGGTAGAGTCAGAAAAAGAAAGTAAGATAGCACAATGTAAGAAAGTCTAGATGCCAGTGAGGGGCATGTCATCTGGATATGTTTGTGAAGAGAAGTTCTAGAAGCTCATAGCGAAGGGAGAATCCTTTGAGACTATCAGATTAAATCTTTCCCATCTGAGACCAAATTTCTTCACTTCTGTCTGTGTGAGGACCTTCCACACAAAAAAATAATCTATTCCTCAGAAACAAAGGTGGAGCCTGGCTGAGCCTCAGCTGCAGATGTCCTGGGGTCATGAGGTCCGTTTGAGCTTCAACAAGATAGCAAGGTAAGTAGTCATTCTGCAGATAGCTCATTTAAGAAACTTGAAAGAATGCAAAGCAAAACTATAGGAAGTAAATTAATCTTGAAAAAGCAGCATTCAATAAATTATCTTGCCAACATGGAAAGCAACCTAAAAACAAACTTAACCTCAGACATAGTACATCACTGAGTGTTCTGTTAGTGACCTCTAAAAAATTGCTTCCTATCACTGGGTGATGAATAATTTTTTGGGATTATGACTATTTGTCCCATGGTAAAATTACATATCCTGGTGATTTGGGGTGTCTTAAGCACCGGGCACAAAGATTAAACGCACATTCTGTTTATCAGATTAATAGGTATCTTGACTATTGTTTCCCTCTGCAGTCCCATGATTTTCTGATCTTGATGGCATAGAATGAGAATGATGACAGGATTCCTATAGAATTCCCTTGAGAAATCTGCTTGCTCTACAAGACAGCTCACTTCATAACATCACTTACTCCAAAAGCTATGTGTGAAGTCACTTGGGAATGCCCCAGAGAGCAATCAATAAAAGGCATAGTCTCTCACTTGACAGGAGTTGATGATGTCTTCATAAATCTTTGAGATGAACAAATATGAATCACCTCCCTCTTCGATGACAATCATAGCAATATTTTGGAATAGCTGTACCTGAAAACGATGTAATTTTTTAAAACTGTAGAAGAAATATAATTAGTGATTTTACTTTTAGCTGTGTTGTAGTCAACCCATGGGAATTTTAAGATGGCCGCTATGACAATAACAAAAAATTTTCCTCACTAAAACCTAATTTGATTTTCTATGTGTATCATATTTAGCTTATTTTCAAGCTTGACCTGTCTTCTCTTTCCCCTATTGAGTGTTGAGAAAGCCATCTGAGGAGATTTATTCTCTGTCATTCCCAACAACTATGCTGCGTTGGGGTGGGCATGTGATTCTCTCGGTGGGGAGGAGCCATAACAAAGAAACTCATAAACAATAAAACCACAGCAATGACAATACAAAAATAGACCATCTGTATGTATTGTGCCTTTCAGCCTAAGGTCACAAGCTCAAGTGTTCCAGTTACTTAAAATGTTAGTTGGTTCCTCTGATAGGAAATTTTGTTTGGGTAATTTCATTTTGACCTTAAGCTGTGATTTTCTATAATATTATACCCCAGAAAGACATAACAGCCCTGGAAATAGACATTGATCCACATGCTTTTACTTGACTATCCTTTTTAAAGAGATATAATGTGTTTATCATATTTAGCCTGCTTCCAAGCTTGACCTATGCTGGGTGTCCTACACTGAGTGGTAAGCTGAGGAAAAGCTGTCTTTTAAAATAAAGTGCATCTTATCTCATTGTTCCATACCACAGAAGTCTAGAACTGGCTTACCCTGGGTGCCTATCAAGTAGCTATTGTGGGAGTGAGGTGTGTCCTAGCCTTGAGAGGGGTAATGTTCGCATGCTGGGCAGCTAGAGCAGCTTTGACTGCAAATGGTGGGGCAATCTGGAGTTCATGAGGGAAAGGATGGAAAAGCTCGGGTCTGAATGAAAGCCCTAAGTTGTAGAGATGGAATTAGTTTGGAAACCCAAAAAAGCACGGCCTGGAGACAGCAAACTTCACTGCTGTTAGGGTTTGGCTGTGAACTACCTATCACAGATCATGTGTTGAATGCATAGTCTCCAGATGGCAGCAATATTTTAGAAGGTTCTGGAAACTTTAGAGGGTGGAGCCTAGCTAGAGGAAGTAGGTGACTGGGACCAGGTCCATGGAAGTCCATGGAGGGGTCTCTGGCCCCTTCCTGTGGGCTTTCACGTTCCTTTCTGTTGTAATGTAAGGGATTACACCATGCTTACTTTCCCCACCATGAGGGTCCGAACCATGGGAAACCAAAACAAATTCTCCCTTAGAGGTTGCTTATGTCAGGTATTAACTCAAATGGTATGTTTGCAGTTTCTATTACAAAGAATGCCTTTGTTCAAAACCCCCATCTGAGTATCATTTACCAGCTTGGAATCCCTCATGCATTCTTTAGCTTTCTGGTTTTAAAAAAAATGAAAAAACCTATTTTGAGATTCGCTTTCTGGCCTGGTCTCTGTCCCCCTTCGTGGCCTTGCTTTGTGTTGATCTCTGCGATACACTCATGGCTTTTCACCATCCTCTCCAAACGTGCAGGTGGTTAAGGCCTGCAGAGTGTTCCTTTAGCTGGAACATCCAGCTTTCTTGAGCCATCCACTAGCAAATTCCTGCTTACTCTTCTTGGGTTGCCTTCATTGAAAAACTATCTCCTTCTACAATATCCTACACCCAGCTTCTTTAAAATATTCACGTTTTACTCTAATTTTTATTTGTCTGTCTTCCCACTGCTATCTACTCTGCATTTAGCAATATGAGGAGAAAGGGAATTACTAAGAGTGAGACCCTGTGTTCTCATAGTCATTATGGCAGGGTGAAGGAGTAGGCAATTGTTCATTTCATATTGCACTTATATAAGTATAGTACTTTTGGTAAGTGCTGTATGCAGCATGAGCTGATGCTCAAATTTAATTGTGTCTTTTAAGATTGAACTTTATAGAAATAAAATTTATAGGCTATAAGATTAACCCATTTTAAATGTACATATCAATGATTTTAGTGTGTCTGCAGAATTGTACAACCATTATTCTACCCTAATTTTAGTGTATTTCCATAACTTAGAAAGAAAGCTTGTGCATATCAGCAGTCACTCTTCCCCAAGCAGCTGCTAACCTTTTATGGATTTGCCTTTCCTGAACAGTTGAATAAACAGAATAGATAGCATGTGATTTTTAACGTTTCTATTCTCTTGTTTGATATAAACTTTTGAGATTATTGATAATGTAGTACACACTGACACATCACTGAATAGCATTCCATTACGTGGATAGAGCACATTTTATTTAACCATTCACCTGTTGATGAGTATTTTTGTTTTCATTTTAGTATAAAAATGAATTCTTATTGTTAGTTGCTGGTGGCTCACACCTATAATCCTACCTATACTGGAGGCTCAGATCTGATGATCAAAGTGTAAAACCAGCCTTGGAAGAAAAATCCACCAGACTTTATGTCCAGCTAACCAGCAAAATGCCAGACTAGAGGCAGGACTCAAGTAGTGATGTACCAGCCTTGAGCAAGGAAGCCAAGCAAGAGTGCAAGGCTTTCAGTTCAAACCCTAGAATGGGCAAAATCAAACAAAACCAAATAACAAAACAGTAATTCTTCTCATTGTGAATTTGGATTATGCTTTGCTTTTCTGCTATAAGATCTCATTGATTTTACATTTGGTAACAAAAATGGAAGCTGACTTCTTTTATTTGTTATTCTAAAATAAAACTGTAATGTTTGCTGAAGTTCATTGCATCAAAAAAAATTTCCCTCTGAAGCAACTTATCATTCTCAGAGTTTTAAAAGAAAGATTTTCATTTCAAATTGCTTGTTCTTATGAATTAGTCACTATATACAGCTTGATTCTGATGAAAATGGATTTGTCAAATGCTGTCCAGTAAGAGCCACCATATGATTTGATAATTACTGTTTCCTTCTCTCCCCAGAAGCAAATTGTTGTCATTACCAACTGTCATCAATTAAATCAACTATCATCTCCGAGTCAGTAGACCAGTAGCTTTTAAGGGAATAAGGCAAAAAATAAATGCTTATCATTTCTCAAAATATCTTTCTGCCATTTTCATGGTTCTCTACGTGTAAAAAGCCTGTTCTTCTCATAGCCTGGGATACTTCCTATAATTCTTGATTTACTGTTCCCACTGTCCTTGAATCTTCTTGAGGACAATAACCAAGTCTTAACAAAAAGGCATTATTTCTAGAAGTGCCCCTTTTCAAATCTAAATTGAACTTTACAAATTACCACAAAAATATTTATGTGACCATTTCCTTTCATTGTATCAACATATGAATAACCAAACTTCTTTAAATAAAATTATAAAGGGAGATGATGATCACTTCTTTAATTTAGATACTTGTAATGACTGCAGAACTGAATTTTTGGAGTATATTTTAATATGAGTATAAGGAAATTCTTACAAGTTAATCACATTTGAAAATCAGAAAAGGGTGGTTTATGTTCTCTTTTACAAAACCCTCTGGTGTGTCCAAGTCCTTAAAGTACCAACAAGAGAACATGTAGATGTCTTGAGGGTACCTGGATGGATGGTGTTGGAAATATTCATAGTAAACCCTGGACCCGCTGCATTGATGAAGGTAAGTGTCAAGTTGACATGGCACACATTTTCACAGGCTAGTTTGGCTCCACTAGCTAAGGGGCACCTAATCTGTTTCCCATTTGAATTAAATGTTTATATACTTTGACATCTTGAAACATAGGCTTTGTCTGCCCCATGTCAATAATTTTCTATCATATTCTGATTTGATCTCTAACAGTAGACATTACTGTGTCTCCCATAGGACCTGACTTCTTCACAATTAAAAAAAAAAAAGAAATCCTAGAGCTATGTGGACACTTATTACCATTTTGGACCAAATTACAAGTTGACTTAAATCCTCTCGGAAGAGTCCATGCTGAAGTTTACATAAAAAAAAAAAAACCTGCATACTTGAACTACATTCTTCCATTTCAGGACACAATAGGAATCTTCTTCCAGTCACTAATTGGTTTTAGATCTTGAAACCTTGGAAATTTGTAAACCTTTAATTATTTTAGCGAAGGTATCTGGTAGTTTTTTTCATGTTTGGTACAATAATATTCAGCCTCTGCAGGTGTCACAGGTTAATTATACAGCACTACTACAAGCATTGCAGCTCACTAATCATTCCATATCCCCCAATTTTTCAAGCCCAATGCTTTTCACAGAGAGCATGGGAGTTTCTTGACATTCCAAAGTTGATCATCTGACAACTTCAGTAGCCAGTTTCATGATATCATCCTCCTCCTATTAACATTTACATGCCATGTTCTGTTTCATTTCTCTCCTTGTTTTTTTTTCATCTGCAATTCCAGAATGTCCACATGAAATTAATAAAAGATCCTGAACTTTCTATTTCAGTACTACTTAAATTCAATTGTTGATCAGTGATCCATGATGTGATAAATCCAGAAACAGAGATTGTTTTCATGTGGCAATGAAGCCATAGCTGCTGGATCTAATTATAAAAATGATATCATACATCTTTGAGGTTTTTACATTCATTCTTCTATCAATTGATTTTTATTATGTTTAACAAGATTATCTGGGGAAGACTGGATGCGTGGGGGCGGGGGTGAAGTATGTCCTTTGCTAGAGAGAAATACAGTCCTGCCCTATTCTAGAGATGCTGGTTGTTGGAGAGAAGGGAAAGGTTCCCATATTCCTCATTAGAAAAACACTTTGTAATTTTTTTCTGGAACTTAGTATTAACCCTCTTAATTTCCTGTGTTCTATAATGTCTTCCTTTTTTCCAATTAATAAGATTTTTTATTGTGAAAATACCATACACAGGGGTTACAATTACATGGGCAAGGTAATGAGTACATTTCTTGTCAAGCATTGTAGCCTCCTCCTTTGTTTCCCCTTCCCATTCCTGTCCTCCCACCTTTGCCCCCGCCCCCCCCGCCAAATTTGTATAGTTTGTTTTTCAACATAATGTCTTGTACATCTCATTGTTGCAGTGGGTCCACCTGTATCCCTATTTAAACAATTGTTTTCTTCCCCCTTCCCCTCCACAAATTATACCGACATGAAATACAGTGAAAACAGGGGCTATACCATGGGTGAGAGACAAAGCAACAAAGAAATCATTTTATAAATATGTTAGCAACAATAGCAAGAAAGAAAAACAAGTTGAGTCCTTATCGGGGTTCATTTCACCTAAAATCAACTTGTCTGACCATTTCTGCTTGTCTCAGACATATACTAGTTATTGCAAATAAGGGAAACCATGGGATCTATGTTTCTTTGTGTCTGGCTTACTTCACTTAATATAATTTTTTTTCAAGTTTTTCCATTTCCTAACAAATGGGACAGTGTCATTCTTTCTGACGGAGGCATAGAATTCCATTGTGTATAGATACCACATTTTCTTGATCCATTCATCTACTGAGGGGCATCTGGGTTGGTTCCATATCTTAGCTATGGTAAATAATGCTGCAATAAACATAGTTGTGCTGGTAGCTTTAGTGTGGTCTTGTTTGTGATCATTTGGGTAAATGGCCAAAAGTGGGATTGCTTGGTCATAAGGGAGCTCTATGTGGAGTCTTTTGAGGAACCTCCATATTACTTTCAAAGCCATAGTAATCAAAACAGCTTGGTACTGGCACAAGAACAGACCTCAGGACCAATGGAATAGAATTGAAAACCCAGAAATGAACCCACAGACCTGTAGCCATCTAATCTTCGATAAGGGGGCTAAAAAAATAGAAAGGAAGAAAGGCAGCCTCTTCAGTAAATGGTGCTGGAAAAATTGGTTAATCACTTGTAGAAAACTAAAGCTAGATCCTAATATATCACCTTGCACCAGAATCAACTCCAAATGGATCAAAGACCTCAGAGTCAAAGCAGACACCCTGAAAACATTACAGGATGGAATAGGAGAAACCCTAGGTCTCCTTGGCACTGGCTGAAATTTTCTTAACAGAGACCTACAAATACAGCAGATCAAAGAACGGTTGGACAAATGGGATTGCATGAAGCTGCAGAGTTTCTGCATGGCAAAGGACATAGCTAGCAAGATCAATAGAAAGCCCATGGATTGGGAGAAGATCTTCACTAGCCATACAATGGACAAGGGTCTCATGTCTAAAATATACCTGGAACTCAAAAAATTAAATCCTCAACAACAAATCCTCAAAGAAACAACTACCCAATAAATAAGTGGTCTAAAGACTTAAAGAGAAACTTCTCTGAAGAGGATAGAAGGATAGCCAATACACATGAAGAAATGCTCAACCTCCCTAGCTATAAAAGAAATACAAATCAAAACAACATTGAGATACCACCTCACCCCAGTTAGAATGGCTATAATCAAGAACTCTAATAAGAACAGGTGGGAGTGTAAACTTATTCAACCACTTTCTACAATGTCTTCTGTCTAACATAATGTCAAATTCTAGGATTGTATTTTGTGGCAAAGAAACATAAACATCTTGAATTCTAGACTTAAACCAAAGTACTGACCATTTGTAATGTCATCCCATATTACATTCATAATATCGCAAATTATACAAAACAGCTTTTTTAACTCTGAGGTTGTATTCCATATGACTGATTTTAATGTCTACTTTGGAGATTATTGGTCTTCAATTTATTATTCAATGGGTTTAAAATATATATCAATGTCTTTCTAAATTTGGGATCTTTTATTAAAAAGTATGAATAAGGAACAAAACCTAAGTCATCCAAAAATCTTAAGTTAAATAATTTGACTAGTGACACGAATCTTATGAGTCTGGCTTTGTTTTGTTATAAGCCTTTTTTGCTAATGGTGAAATGAGGTAATTTGCTTTGAATAAGGAAAAATAGAATATGATGGTGATTATCATAATATTATGACATCATTAATGTCTGACAACCTCCATGGGGCTGCCATTATTAGCTGCTTGGTCTAATTTGAACATGTAAGGAGCAACTGAGTAGCCTTTGCACTTCCTTCTTCCATTTGCAGCTGCTGATTTTCGGTAACAGCCACACATGGTAGGTGGTGTGTGTGCATCTGCATTTATAAAAGGCAAGTGGGACAGGAGGAGATGGGCTTCACACAGCAGAAGGTAGGGAACACTCTTTTGGTGCCCAGATGCACATTTGCAAAGCACTGCTATGACACTTCATGTGACTGCATATAGGGAGCTTTGTCCTTCCTGTGTCCTAGTGTAAGTCTCTCTGGGACTTATTGGGAGACTGTCACACAGGGAGTATAAATCATATGTCTGTCAATCTAACCATCCAGCCCACAGCTAGGGACAGAGCAAGCTATGTTCTAAGAAAAGCAACAACTCTCTGTATTAAATGTCACTCATTTGGCCTTGGATTGGGCCCAGCCTCAGAAATATAGGTGTTTTTCATAATATTCAAAAATATTCTCAGGACTTAAAATTTAGCCAATTTAGCCTGCTTTCTTCAAGGTTTCAGTTTGGACTAAATGCATTCAGGGAGGAAAAGAAAGGGAAGACAGAAAAGTGGAAGATAAGGGTAGGAAGAGAATGTTCTTTTACTTTCAACTGAAAAAATAGAAAATTATCTTTATTCTGAATTGTCCCCTAACAGGACAACTGTGATGAATGGCTCAACAGTCTATCTTGAATAAATAGAAAATTTACATCCAATTAAGTTATTAATTTAATCACAATATAAAGTGTTTATCCTGAGGATCTAGTTATATATGTATATTGGGCAAGAAAATAGAAAATTAATATTAAATTTGAGCATGTTAATGTCATCTGTTGTCCTCATGAAAGGAAGAGGAGTAATTAATTATATCATAAATAAATTATGAACTATTAAAGGATATGGAAGTACTTGAAGCCTAATTTAATGTTTGATTGTTTATTCTACAAAGGTCATCTCTTAAAATATCTCTGTGCAGGCATGCAAAGCCCTTCACTTTGCATGCGATGGCTGGAGGAAGACTGGCTTTTAGAGTCAAATTGGCATCTTTGCATGTGTGACAAAGCACATCTGTTCGCTCACAAAGGCATGTTTCCTTTGTCTTTCCTATTGGAAACTCTCCTCAATATTCAGAAATACCCAGAAATATGCACCATGTGGATATTTTCCATTTGTATACTTTGAATTTTGAAGAGAATCCTACTTTAAGCAATCATTGCAAAAACTGAAAATCTACCCATGTAGCAGTAGTTTCTAAACAACAGTTTAAATGTCTATAGAAAAAAATTGATCAAAATGTTCTAATAGATGGAGACTTCTGTGTGACATAGATATGAAAAAAAACTATGTGCCAGATGCTAGAGGCTCATACTTGCAATTCTAGCTACTCAAGAGCCTGAGATCTGGAGGCTCAAAGAAATAGAGGACCAGCTCAGCAAGCAAGCCAAGCAAGCTCAAGGTCCTGAGTTCAAATTCTGGTGCTTGGAAAAGAAAAAGAACTTATGTTCTCTAGCTGGCATCATTACCTCCAGTAAACCTAGTAATTTGGGAGGTGGAGATTGGGAGGAGTGAGTTTCAAAGTTGACGTAGTTAACCAGTAGCTGGACACAATGGTATTCCCATTATCCTAGCTATACATAGAGCATAAGTATGAGGATCTTGCCTAGTAGAACACAAAGCTCTGAGTCCACACTTAAATACTGCAAAAAATAAATAAAATTGCCCTCAAATTTTGCCACATATAACAAAATAGAAATATATAATGAATATACTGACTTACTAGTATAATCTATTGCTAGATATAATTTTACATATTGAGTACAGCGTGTTATTATCCATCTGGATCAACCAACACATATAGTAGTAGTGGCTGTCCATTATAAGAAATTTTAGTGCTTATGTATCTATGGTAAATGTTAACAGAGATGATATGATTGATCGTATTAATGTAGTCTAACATAATAAATTTAAATTTTGTGGAGTTGAGGATCAAACCCAGAACCTTACGCACACTAGACAATTTTTTCTATCACTGAGATATCTAGCAAAATGAGGGTTATGAAGATTTGATTTTTTGTTTAGGATGAGAGGATTTTTTTGTTTTGTTTGTTTTGATGGTGCTGGGTATTAAACTCAGGGCCTTGAACTTGCTAGTCAGTCATTTTAGTCAGTAATTTTTCTGTGTAAGCTCTTGCTTTATGCTTAGGCTAGCTTGGGCTATGATCCTCCTACTTGTACCATTACTTGAGATAGAGTCTTTTTTTTTTTTTGTCAGTCATGGGGCTTGAACTCTGGGCTTGGGCGCTGTCCCTCAGCTCTTCAGCTCAAGGTAAGCACTCAACCGCTTGAGCCACAGCGCCACTTCCAGTTTTATAGTGGTTTATTGGAGATAAGAGTCTCACAGAGTTTCCTTCCCCCAGCTGGCTTTGAACCATGATCCTCAGATCTCAGCCTCTTGAGTAGCTAGGATTACAGGTGTGAGCCACCGGCGCCTGGCAAGACTCTTCTTAAAAGAGTCCCTCACCAGGGCTGGGAAGGTGGCTTAGTGGTAGAGTGCCTGCCTTGTATGCATGAGGCCCTGGGTTCAATTCTTCAGTACCACATAAGCAGAAAAAAGCCAGAAATGGTGCTGTGGCTCAAGTGGTAGAGCGTTAGCCTTGAACCAAAGAGCTGAGGGACAGGACTCAGGCCCAGAGTTCAGGCCCCATAACCAGGTCCCCCTCCAAGACCCCCCCCCCGCTTCCCCCAAAGAAAAGAGTCCATCACTTATACTGACCTCAAACTAAGAATCTGCAGTTTCTAAATCCCAGTAGCTAGGCTTGAGCCACTTGGCGCCTGTTATAGAATAGTATCTGTATCTGTATTGGACATCTGTAATTCATTCATGCAGTGGTATTATGGTGAGAGGAAGTTTTCCTTAGGCAACAAAGACAGAGCCATTAACAAACTAAACAAGACCATTGCCAAGTGCTCCTTTTTTCTGGCATAATTTTTTTTAATTGTTGACTAATCCAACTCATGTAATATGTTTCCTAGATCTGGTTTTTGACATTCTAGTTTATTCATAACCCCTGAATGAATCATTGAGGGGGAAAAAAAGTCATTATTGAACACAGCCAAATTATCCCAGTAATTTCTTCATCTTAATTACTTGATACTTTCTGTGTCTGTTTTGTATTTTCCAAGACCTCTTGCAAATTAAGTATCAGCTGTGCAAGGTGACACATCAAATTAGAAACAGATAAAATGTAACTTGAACTAATCATGGTCCTAGGCTATTGCCAGTGAACCACACAGAGAAAGTGATTTTTCTAAAGTGATTTGGCATCTATGGAGGCAGTTTGGTGTAACCTTGTCAGGAAACTCAGGAATAAATCTAATGGTTTTTGAAGTCTCCTTCCCTGCTTATCTTCCTTTATCCTTTCCTTCCTTCCATAAATATTTATTAAGGGCTTTTTCTGTACTAAGTGCTTGGGCAAGAATCCAAGCCCTTAGGCAAGAATCAGAAATGGATCCTGCCCTTAAGGGGTTTATAATCTAGCCAGAAGACAAAACAAGGTTGGGTAGGATGCACGTACAGAGGACCAGAAAAGTTGTATAAAGTGATAAGATAATTCACAGAAAAGAGATGCTTTCAGCTTTAGAAGTTAAGGAAAATATGTATCTCCTGGAGAACCTGTCTGTAGAAAAGCATACCTCCTGCTACACACATTTTCTCAGGTAATCTGAGAGAACCACTGGAGGTGTGTGTGTGTGTGTGTGTGTGTGTGTGTGTGTGTGTGTGTGTGTGTGTATGTGTATGTGTGCACGTGCATGCATTTATGTAGTCAGGTATCTAAAAATTAAGAATCCTGGACTTAGAGAATGAGTCTATTGACTTGAGCTTTCAAGTTCATCTATGATTTTGGACAGAGAAGAGCTCAAGAGAATCAAGAGCCCAGAAAGCCATGTGAAGCCCCATTTTTTTTAATTATATTTTATTTGTGAACATGCTGTACAGAGGAGTTACAATTACATGGGCAGGATAATGCGTACATTTC
>NW_012267325.1:2711972-2728588 GCF_000151885.1 Dipodomys ordii
TGTGACCTGCTAAATGACTGTTTTATTCCAAGGCCTGAGTTGGAGCTAGCAGCTCCTCTGAGCTTTGTCGGTATCCAAGATGGAGATCGCCGGTGCTGGGGGGGGAGGGGTGGCCTTCCCTCCTCTGCTCCCTGAGAAGGAGTGAGGACGTCGGGCTTCTACTCACGTCGAGTCTTGGATCCTGGGTTGTCTCTGGTTGGTCCTTGTTGTCCTTGTTGGTTCTTGCTGTTGTTGAGTAGAATCCGCTCGCCCACTGCGTCTGGCTCCTTCGTCCCAGACTCTCTGTGTGAGCGCTCAGGTATGGCCGTGGCTGGGGTCGCCGCTGCGACCCTGCCGCCGCCGTGGCGGCTGCTGGCAAGCGCTCAGATGTGTCTCCTTGTCTTGGCTTCCCCTCTCTTGTCTAACTCTCTGTCCTGTGATGGCACACTTGGTGTGATTCTCTGGCTGAGGACTGTTCTCTGGAACTCTAAAACTGCTTTCTATGCGAGAGCTTGTTCAGATTCCAGCTTCTCCTTCACCATCTTCCCGGAACCTCTCCTGCAGCCCCATTTTGATCTAAGTTTCTGCTTTATTACAGGAGAAAAAAAAATTGAGCCAGGTACCAATGGCTTATGCCTGTAATCCTAACTACTCAAGAGGCTGAGATCTGAGAATCACGGTTCAAAGCCAACCCGGGCAGGAAAGTCTGTGAGACTCTTATCTCCAGTTAACCACCAGAAAACCGGAGGTGGCACTGTGGCTCAAGTGGGAGAGAACTAGCCTTGAGCTGAAGAGCTGAGGGACAGTGCCCAGGCCCAGAGTTTAAGCCCACAACCCACCAAAAAAAAAAGTATAAAACACCTAACTCTGAACATATTAAAGTTTTTTTTCTTTGAAAGTTTCTCACTTTCATATAAACCCTTTCTTCTCATTGCTTATCTTTTCTCTCTAAAGTGAAAGATTTATTTTCCCAGAATATTGTCACATCTATGGAAAAAACACATAAAAAGTGATGTTCTGCTGAATAGAACTTGTAATACCAAATAATTGGGAGGTGGAGATCAAGAAGATCAGCTTGAGGGGCTTGCCTTACCAACATGTTAAAAAGACTCTCATTTCAATAAACAAGGCAGGTGCAGTAGCTCCTGCAAATAACAACAGGTAGGCAAGAAGTGTAAGTAGGTCTGAGGTCTGAAGCCAGTTCCAGGTAGAAAGCATAAGCCCTTTTCTAGAAAATAACTAAGGTAAAGAGGGTGGGAGCATGGCTCACAGGGTAGAGTAGTTGCACAGCTAGCTAGTTAGTGTGTGTATGTGTATGTGTGTGTCTTTGTGTAATTAGTCTTTTTAAAATCATTCCTGCAAAATGAGCTGTTTCCATCCCATTATTCATATGCAAAACTAAAACGTATTGATCTCAGCAAATCACTATATAATGGTTGTACGCATGACTGCTGTTTCATTGTTAAAGCTGATTACACTCTCCTTTGCCATTATTGGGAGTGTTTCAAGGTCTTAATGCCAATTAAAATGACAAGGACAGCAGATAGCTGAACAGTTTACTTACCAATACATTTGGATGTACCTTGACCTCCCCATCTTGGAAAGAAATAGGATATCCCCTCCCCCTACAACTTGCAGTGACAACTAAGCGAGGTGAGTCCAAAAATACTCCGCAGAGTTTAAGACTCATAGAAAGTATTCAGTGACTGTCAGCCCTCATCATCATCATCATCATCACCCTCATCATCATCATTTGACATTTTCTTTTTTGTACTTTTTTTTCAGGAGTAAAACATTTTCACAATCTCTAGAGTAAGCTACAAAAGGGCTTTTCTGACAAAGTCTTCAAAACTTTGCAATGATAAAATGAAAGCATGTATCTCAATTAGACATTCAGTAAATATGTACAAAATTCAGCAACTAGTGAATATCTTGCATGTATACCTGACAAAAGCATCAAATATACTTGTGAGAGAGTCAGATACTTTGTTTTAGACATTTCAATGTAAAACATTTTTTATTGTAAAAAATACTGTACAGAGTGGTGACAGTTACATAAGCAAGGTAATGAGTATATTTCCTATGGAATATTGTTGCCTCCTCCTTTGTTTCCCCCTACCATCCCTTCCCTCCCACCTCCACAACCACCCTCCACCCTGCCAAAGTTGTAAAGTTTGTTTTCAACATAATGTTTTGTACATCTCATTGTTACAACCTGTATCCCTATTTAAGTATTTTGTTTTTTCCATTCCCCTCCCTGAATTAGAGAAGTGTATATACAAGATTCAGGACACCGACATCAAATACAGTAAAAACAGGGGTTATACCATGGGGGAGGAACATACAAAGAAACAAAAAATCACATGATACATAATAAATACGTAGAAACAATAGCAAGAAAGAAAAAAATATTTGTATTCCTATCTTGGGGTTCATTTTACTTACCATCATCTTATATGTACATAGTTTTTGACCGTTTCTACTTGTCCTACTTTCTACTTGTCTTTTCTACTTGTCCTGGATTACTTCACCTAAGATAATTTTTTCCAAGTCTTTCCATTTCTAACAAATGGGGGCATAGAATTACACCTTTTCTACAGATGATACCTGTGTCCTCACCTGATTCTATAAGATCCCTCACCTGCTAGTCAGCAAAGATTTTTACCCTGGGAATCATTACCCACTAGAAATTGTATTTACATTAGACATACAACTAACTATTATAAAATCCAATTTGATTTAATAAAATGAAAACTGCATAATTTGGGAAACAGTTATTGCCACAAAGTAACTGTCATGAAATGTTTTGTTTTTTATTCTCTAAGGTGAAGGACAAGAAAGTTCCTACAAAATTAAGGTAAGTTAGGGAAGAGTAAGAACGGTGAAAGGTGACATTGATCAGGATGCATTATATTCATAAACTACTGTGTTGAATGGAAACTGCTTTGCATAACTGCTTAAAGATAATTTTTAAAGGAGCAAGAAATAAGGTACTTAAAGTAAGTTCCTGCACAGCTAATTTTCCAAGTGTGGCTTTGAACCAGCAGCAGTCAGTCTCATTGGGCATAGATATTCAAATGCAAAACCCATCCCAAACCTGCATCCCAGTATCTGGGTCAGGACTTACTGACACAAGTCTTCCAGGTGCTCTTTCTGCGCCTGTGGTTTGAGTGCCACCAGGCCAACACATTACAAATTAAAACAAAAATGTCATTCAGAACAGATGCTTTTAGTCCCATAGTAAAAACATTGTTCTGTCTTCTTTATGTTGTTATTAAATAAATTAAATAGTTACATAAAAGTGAGCACTCTTGTAGCAGTAGAAGTCATTTAATGACAATGAAACCACTAGTAACATCACCTCTAACGTCTCCTCTGTCCTGAATTCCTCTACATATTGATACAGCATAGATGCAACATGAGTTAAAATACTTTACATTACCTCTCCCTTCCTGTAGATTCTTTATTTCTCCTTTTGTTTTCTCTCTACCATTGTCTTTAACTGCTTCCTAGACTGTAAACAATGTTAGGAGAGAGTAAGCAGAATGAACAGCAAAGGAACATTTTCAATATGATTTCTAAGTATCTAGCCTAAGGAAATTAATCATCAATATGTTCACATGAGCAGAGTCATCTACACAATTATTAGGTGAGGGTGATTATTATAACTGAAATTGGGAAACAGCCGAATGTCTAGTAACTAGGGGAAATATCAAGCAATTTATAAAACATACACATAAGGAAAACTATGTAACCATTTAAAATGATATGGGCATACTATAATTAATTAAGGGAGAAAAACCTTACAATGCTGTATATTTTATATAAAATAGGAATGTAACATTTTACCTATGAATACCGTACATGTAATCTTAAATATAAGCAAGGATTATTTCTGGAAGGTGAGGTCACAAGTCATTTTGATTTTCTTCTTTCCATTAATGTGCATTTTGTAAATTTTTGTAATGATTATCCTTATATTAAATGTATATATATATATTTAATTATATATGTATATATACATATACACATATGCATATATACATATATACATATATGTCAAAATACAAATTTAAACTTTCCTCATCTTTGTCCTTTATAATGAGATTAAAATCCCAACCTGACACTGTCAGCAAAGGAAGCATACAACCCAAACACAAATTAACTTCCATGGGTTCAAATTCTATGGCAACTCTTTTCGAAGGTTGGAATAACTCAGTCCACACTTTTCTCTTTCCAGGTGACTCAGTTTCTCCCACACCCTTCGAATTGTCATCTCTAACTAAGGCCCCACCAAGACCAAGGAAGGGAGGAGTTTTACAACTCAGGCAGAAATATTCACCTTCAAATAACATTGAACTGCCCCATTCCAGAGTCCTAAATTAGTAACTGTTCCTATCCTCAGTATTCTGAAGTTCTGAACCTGTTCTGTATGTGGCCAGCTTGCAGTTTCGTCTCAGTGAGAAGTCTGGTTTTGTTTTCATTTTGTGTTTTCTTCCCCAGAGGCTAGAAAATAGGACACACAGTCAATTACTCTGCTAGTGGCGGTGTGAGACACTGTGCTTCAGAGAGGATGGGAAGGCTGACCTTACCAGGCCCTCGCTGTCTGGGGCTGCCACTTTTGGAAGGGAAGAAATGATGTGGAGAAATTGAACCATAATGTGCCATTCATTTAATTCAAAGGCCAGCTTCTGCCAGGAATCTTCTAGAAAAAATAGTGAGCTTACTCTGTCAAATGTTGTGTTTTGTTTGTGAGAGAAGTTTCAGTTTAGTAGACAGACCACTGACAGGAAGTCTGATTTGGAGCTGTTGTTATACCTAGAAGAGGCTTATGAAATGGCCATGTCACCACTTTTTAGAGAAAAATCTGTTCTCAAGTGCCATGCTGCCCTGTTGGCCTTGTGTGGTGTGTTTAGACTGCCCTTTGGTAGAGGGTGATTTTGCCTCATCTCCAGGTTGACAAGGGTTATCAGGAGATCACTTCTCCACTTCTGTGGAGACTCATTTCCCATCTTGCTCCAGCAATGATGTAGAACTCTTATGTAAATATCAATAACTGTTTAATCAGGCCAAGAAGGGAAGAAAATGGAGCCTAAAGGGCTTTCCTTTTCCTGGCTGCACCATTTTATGCCCCATTTGCAAACCCACAAAATAGTACTACTCGAAGGTAGAGGTCTAACCTTCCTTTGCCACAAGAACATTACAAACCTGCCCCATTGTTGTGATATGATTCAGGGAACAGCTCCTGGGAAGCAGCTCAGGGATGGAGATGGGCAGGCAGGAGCTCAGTCGGAAGATATTCCTAGGCTCAGTACCTGTAACAGGCCCATAGAGGAATGTGGAGAGCTGGACTGGGTTGGAAAAAGTTGGCCTGGGCCATTACCACCGTCACCTTGGCTAGTCTCACAGCTTGTTCTGCTCTGAAGGTGATCCTTCACAGGTGCCACCAATTGAGCAGACAAGGACTGAATCCTTATACCTCTATAATGACCAATCCTTGGGAACAGGATGCCTCATGATCTTGGGAAAGTTGTGTGGTTCTCTGAAGCTTCATTCAGGCAGCCCTAGAGAGGGTCTCAACAGAGCAGTACTGGCTGCTAGTACATATAGCCATCTGAATGGATAAGGGATTCTGTGAGATGAGATTTTCTTCCCTAAAAAGTGGGCCATGTATTAACATCTACTACAATGAATAAACCCCTCTCCCTCCCCTAAATTCTACCTATGATTAGTAGTTAAAATTGTTTATGGAATAGTTATGATCAAGAGTATGACAACATTGAATTCCCTGAAAAGCCACCCATGAATAACACTAAATTGGATCAAGAAGGAAGAATTGGATGGAAGGGTAAGCCATTCTTAGAGAGTAAATAATACTTCCATTCACCGTAATGTTAATATCACTGTGAATTATATATTAATTATATATAATTATATATAACATGATTATAATTATAATCTTAAAGATCGTAAAACTTAGAAATATGATTATAATCTTAAAAAAAATAGTAACGCTGGGCTGGGAAGTCGGCTTAGTGGTAGAGTGCTTGCCTCACATGCATGAGACCCTGGATTCAATTCCTCAGCACCACATAAGCAGAAAAAAGCTGGAAGTGGCGCTGTGGCTCAAGTAGTAGGGCATTAGCCTTGAGCTGAAGAGCTGAGGGACAGTGCCCAGGCCCAGAGTTCAGGCCCCAGGACTGACAAAAAAAAAGTAAAGCTTCCAAAATTATGTCAAAATTTGTTATCTGCATTTGAATTTTCATTGTAGGGCTGCCACAGGGTAAGCATTCTCCACGTAAACCTTACAGCTTGAAAATCCATTCTTGGATAATGTCAGTGACCGTGAAAAACAGACCTTTGCTACCAGAGTTAATTGAGAGAGTTCAGTCCAAATTACTTTATCAGTCATTTAGTCAATGACATTTATTGAGCAAATAACCTTTTATATAGAGGTTGTAGGGCACTAACAGTGGAATGGAGGTAATGACTAGTAACATTTGGCTCCTTCTTCATTGAAGAATATTTTAGCATAATTTCATCTTTTAATAAGGTTCATTAATGTCTCCACCTTGTAGATGGGGATAAGGGAACTTAGAAGAGCAAGCAAATTACTCCAGACAGCTAATAGGTAATATTGCTAGCCTAAATATTTGCTAGAAACCTGCAAGTCTGAAAGGAGTTAGTGAATTGACAACAGCTATTACAGCTACCAGCATCAGACAAAACCTGAGTGTGTGTACATTATGTGTACATATATGTGCATGTACACACATTCATTTATGAAACAATGAAGTGATCCTTAGACTTGGGCAGAAACAAAATGTACACTGAAGGGGGTCTCCAACTTCAGAAGCACTTTCTTCCCAGCCCCAAGAATACAGGATAAGCTATGAGACAAAGCAAAAATTACTTTTCTCAATTATTTTTACCAAGATGAACCATCTGACACTGACTGTTTACTCTGCTTTGTGTTACCCTAAGAGAGTACTTGAGACTAGAACCAGGCAATTAGTAAGGCACAGAAACTTACCACTCACAGTGTAGAAGCTAGGAAGTCCAAAATCAAGGCATGGAATCTTGTGAGGGCTTGCCTTCTGCATCAGACATGGCAGGAAGCATCTTACGGTGAGATAGTAGGCAAATGTCTTTTCCTTGTCTTTTAAAGTCATTAATCCCATCATGCAGGCCTTATTCTCACAACTTCATTTAGCCCTAATCATTCCTCAAAGGCTCCAACACCAAATAGCATCAGCATATAAATATGGGAATTAAGTTCCCAACACAAAAACCTTTGTAAGACATTAACTAAATAAAACAGAGTCCAAGTATAAACTAAATAAAACAGACTCCAAGTATAAAGATGTGAGAAGTCAAAAAGTGAAAGGTGGTTTAGTTAGCTTAGAAGGATCCTTTCTTTCTACATGAGTCCCTTGACATTTTTCTCCCTCAGTTCTTCACTTCTTTACCTAATCATCTGTAGAGAGGAAGTTCAAACTACTTACCAGCATACTGAGTTAGCTGAAATTGATTACCCCAGGAACTGTTCCTTCAGGTGGCTTCTTCTGCATGCAGAAGATTGTCTAACAACTCCCTTCCATTTCTAGATATTCAATCACTAAGATCCATCTCCTATCCTCCAACTCCATCAGAAATTCCTCCATAGAATCTAGGCTAGTTTATGTGACAAAATGTAAAGACAATACAAAATATTATGCTAAAAGGAACTTATGCTAGATTTCTCTAGTAAAGACTTAAAAAATAAAGATTAAGAAACAAATATGTAAAGATGGTCATGTTTCTCTTATGTGCTATAATATCATGTTTATGCCACGGTAGCTAACTAAAAGCCAACACACAGAGTTTAAGGGTGGAGAAAGGCAAGCTCAGTGCATAGGAGAACAGTGGATATCTAGAGACAATATAAAATCCATACAAATGGAGCGGAGGGATTATCAGAAGTACCACAGTCGATTTGTTGAACATGTGGAGTCTGAGAATGAATGTGTGTTCCCTAGGTGTCTGTCAGCAGGTAACCTGTCTCAAACACCCTCAGTAGGAGGAATTTGAATGTAAAGATATACTTCTCAGAAGACCTGAATTATAAGCAAGCTATTCAGGAGATGCAGATTCTCTCAGGGCTGGCTGAAGGACTGAAGCACAGAGTTTGTTCCTAGAGTTATGGCTTTGCTCTCAGGAGGAACCAACAGCATAGCTGGCTAGACAGGGAAGAGGAAAGCAGAATGTCTCAAAGAAGTATACAGAACCAAGACAAAACTAAAAGACAGTTGCCAGATTCATTGGATGTGGCTGAGGGAGAGATGAGCTAAACAGGGGCCAGAAGGTTGAGAGGACATAAAACTGGCAGCTAGTCACTTAAGCCTCCTGGGAATGGAAGGGAAAAGGGTCATACTAAGAAGTTCTTTTAGAAAAAGATATACACAGTGATGCCTCTGTTTCTGTATTGTGTCTCAAAGAGGGGACAGACAAGGCCTCCTATAGGCTCCCCCCAGTTAAGATGGGCCAATGGGGCTTGAGTCTGGTCAACACAGGGTGGAAAATCTGTTGAAATGAATCTAAAACCCTTCTGAAGACTTCGATCCTTCTCTCACTCAGCTAAAGTCAAGTTTCCACAATTAAAATAATATGTAGCACTGATCTGAGAGCTAAATATTGATACTCAGGGAAGGTTCTGTTGATGAAAGTGCATTATGGGTTTTGGCTCAATGTTTTGATTTCATACCACCAACCACAGTATTTTGTAAGTGAAAAAAATATATGTGTTCACATTGGCCCATAATGAGTAAAAAGTCTTTCTGTAGGATGACTGGATTCTTTAGTTGTCAGAACTGTTACTTAATTTCCTCCAAGAAGTTAGTTATCAATTATGGTCATGGTACCAGATTCTTCCTCATGGCTATAGACCTAGGAATTGTAGCTTTTTCATCCATCCCCTGGATCAGTTTACATCCGCATACACTTCTATGCTGAGTACTCCATGAATTAGTAAAAAGAACATGATCTGTCATTTCATCATCTCACAAATACTGGAACATAGGACTTTTTTTGTATAACATATTACCCATCCAAGAAGACTGATAAGCACAACAGCTAGAAATATTTTAAAGTAACAATTAAGTTTTTGTATTTTTGTGCCAGTCCTGGAGCTAGAACTCAAGGCCTGGGAAGTCCCTGAGATTCTGTACTCAAGGCTAGCATACTACCATTTGAGCTACAGCTCCACTTCCAGCCTTTTTTCTTCTTGGTGGTTAATTAGATATAAGTGCCTCATGGATTTTCCTGCCTGGGCTGGCTTGAGGCCTCAATCCTCAGATCTCAGCCTCCAAGATTATAGACATGAGCCACTGGCACCTGTCTTATGTTGGAACTTTTTGACTAGTGTTTCTTGGGCTAAGAAGGGACCTTGAGAAGTTATTTAATCTTAAACCTAACCTTCAGAGAGAGTCAGAACTAAAGTATCCCAGAGAAGAAAGTACTTAAATTGCAAAGACATCCAGAGAAAGTAATTTCACAGCTTTCCTCTCTAACCTTCTTGAATGTTTGAAAGATGATAACTTTCATAGATGGAAAGTGACTCTGTTTTAACAATCTATGGGTTCCTTGTGTTGTAATTTAAATTCTTTCAGAATTCAGGAAGAACTCTGAAAGACCTTTCTAGTTATACTTATGGGGCTTTTCTTTCTTCTCCTTTAAGTTGTACTTGGTCATTGATCTTTAAGTTCAGCTTTTGTGTTCAGTTTTGTTGCTGTGTTTGTTCCCTCCATTTCACAGGGTAAAAAAGGAAGAAGATGAGGTGGCATAGCATGCCAGTGATATAAGCCAGGGAGGTTCAGAAAATCTGACTCCTACAAGAGCATGCTAAAGACACATTAGTCTCTCGCTCTCTCCCTCTCTCTCCCTCCCCCCCCCACATACACAGAAAGCTTAACAGCATCCACACCCAAAAAAAGATATTACCCAGAGCTAAAACATCTCAGTGGCACACCTACCAAATCAGAAAGTAATAAATAAGCTTTAATACCGCTTCTATTCAAATTTTTTGTCATTATTATTTTCTAAATCACCCAGATATAGCCTAGAAAATAACACTTCTTCACTTTCAAATAAACTCTCAGTCCCAGATAATAGGGACTAGACTATATGGTATAAATTAGGCACTTTAAGAACTCTTTATGAAATAGAAGAAGCAATCCAAAAATTCATGTGGAACAATAAAAGACCCCCAAAATAGCAAAAATAATCCTTGGCAGAAAGAACAGTGCTGAAGGAATAACAATGCCAGACTTCAAACTCTACTACAAGGCATAGTAATCAAAACAGCTTGGTACTGGCACAAGAACAGACCTGAAGACCATTGGAATAGAACTGAAGACCCAGAAATGAACCCACAGATTTATACCCACCTAATCTTTGATAAGGAAGCTAAAAAAATAGAATGGCAAAAAGTCTCTTTAGTAAATGATGCTGGAAAAATTGGTTAAACACCTATAGAAAACTAAAGCTAGTTCCCCCTATATTACCCTGCACCAGAATCACCTCCAAATGGATCAAAGACCTTGGAGTCAAAGCAGACACTCTGTAAACATTACAGGATGCAATAGGAGAAACCCTAGGTATACTTAGCACAGGCTGAAATTTTATTAATAAAGACCCAGAAACACAACAAATCAAAAAAAGGTTGGACAAATGGGATTGCATGGAAACTGCAGAGCTTCTGCATGGCAAAGGACATAGCTAGTGAGATCAATAGAAAGTCCCCAGACAGAGAGAAGATCTTCACTAGCCATATGATAGACAAGGGCCTCATATCTAAAATATACTTAGAACTGTTGGTGGGAGTGTAAACTTGTTCAACCACTTTGGAAAGCAGTATGGAGGTTCCTCGAAAGACTACACATAGAGCTCCCTTATGGCACAGCAATCCCATTTCTGGGCATTTATCCAAATGATCACAAACAAGACCACACTAAAGCTACCAGCACAACTATGTTTATCATAACATTATTCACCATAGCTAAGATATGGAACCAACCCAGATGCCCCTCAGTAGATGAGTAGATGGATCAAGAACATACACACACACACACACACACACACACACACACACACACACACACACACACACAATGGAATTCTATGCTTCCATCAGGAAGAATGACACCATCCCATTTGTTAGGAAATGGAAAAACTTGGAAAAATTCCTATTAATTGAAACAACCCACAACAGAAATTTAGGTCCCATGGTTTCTCTTATTTGCAATAATTAGTATATATATATATATATATATATATACTATACATATATATAGTATATATATATATTATACTATACATATATATATGTATAGTATAATCTTAGTATAATCTTATCTGAGCTGAAAAGCTCAAAAGCCATGTACATATGACCATATATAAGATGAGGCTAAATGAAATGAACCCCAAGATATCGACACAAGAGGTCTGCCTTTATTGTTATAGTTTTAAATGTATTATGCGATTTTATTTGTTGTTGTTGTTTCCTTTATATGTTCTTTCCCTATGACATATCCCCTGTTGTCACTGTACTTGATTTTGATACCCTGCATCTTGTAATTTACATTTGTCTAATCTGGGGAGAGGAAGGAGAATAACAAAACACTGAAACAATGACACAGGATGACCCACTGCAACAAGGATACCCGCCGGACAGTATATTGGAAATGAACTTTACAACTTCAGGTGGGGAGTCGGGTGGGTGGTGAAGAGTGTGGGAGGTGGGGGAGGGAAGGGATAGTGGGACAACAACAAGGGAAGGGGTAACAATGATTGACAAGTAATGTACTCATTGCCTTACCCATGTAACTGTAACTCCTCTGAACAGCATCTTTACAATAAAATAAAATAATATTTTTAAAGAAAAAGCTCTTTACAAAGGTAGAAATAAGGTGAGGGGAGCCCAGAGAGATGGTGATTAGGAAAGGTAGTATTAGAAGGCTTTGGTAACCTCCAGGCACCTGAGAAATTCCAGAAACCAGAATCCAACATAGAAAGGACTTCTCTTGTGTAAGACAAGGCCATACTATGACTCCAGATAACACTGCAGCCAGTTTTTCACTAGTGTACTCCATTGGCTGATCTTGACTGGAAGCTGTGGTCCATTCCAGGCAGACTTACAGAGCCCAGAGCCAGATGGAGAAGGGAGAAGAGTGGGCCTGGAAACAAATGAAAGATTTCCAGCACAGCTGGTGAACAGAGATTTTGCCTTTTATGGAAAGTGAAATGGGTGTTATCTATGTGGTCTCATTTCTTCTTTCTTTGGAAAGGACATGATTTGAAATGCACAATTGTAGCAGGAACAGCTAAATTCTATCAGGAACAGTGCCTATGGAGGTGAATACACTTTTGTTCTAATTTGCTGAGATCATCTAAAATGACTTATCGTGGTGCAATCAAGAATCGATAGTAGAGTGTGGACTGGAAGTTGCCATTGATTTCAGAGAATGCCATCTTCTGGTGCATTATCTTAGAGTTAATGCTTCTCTCATCAGGGGTTGGAACAAGCCTCAAATCTCCTTCCAAGCTTTTTTTTGCACCAGTGTTAATTATTCAGATATTTTGTCCTTCAATAGTGAAGAGAGTGATTACTTCTTAGCCTTTGATTTCAGTGTCTTCAGGAGTCTGCCTTTCACTCACTGTCTTCAGCCCGGAAGCAAGTACAGATTTGTTTGACATATGGTTGAGTATTTTCTGGTTCTAACCTTTGGACCACATAATAATTCCTCTTTGCTTCTGCTTTTTTTTTTCTTTATCAGAAGCAATATGTTTCCCAAGTCTGACATAATTTAAAGAATGAGAATCTGGCATGAGGTGATTAAATTCTTTATTCCTATCCTATTTTTATCTGTATGCTTAGAGAACTAAGAAATTTTAAAAATCGGCCTCCTCTCCCTCCCCCCCCCACCAAGATTGCCTTCCTAACTGTGCACAACAACAGTAGCCTAAGATGTAACTTGGGTAGATATCCTGACAGGTTGTTAAGGAACTGCTGATTAACAGAAAGAGGCAGGGGCAATAGGACTGGGAAACAGTGACAGATTGTTTACCTTGGGATAATGTTGCCCTCTCTTAGTTCTGACATTGTTTACTGCCTGTACAAATTTTCCTCAAGTAGGTAAAAGTTTGAGCTTTACCTCTCAGGCTAAATATGTCTAAAAATGTCTAAAAACACTCCCACCCCATAAAAGGAGTCCTATTTGTTTTTCTACTGAAAGAAGGAAAAAAAGAAAAGAAAAATCTCCTTCGTCTGTTTCTAACACTTCCCAGGTGGAACAATGTTTTAAAATTTGCATTGACATGAACTAATACAGATATGAATTGTTTGAAATTTGGTTAAGCTCCATGAGAAGGAGCTAGATGATTTCTGTCTCTCAGACATCTTGTCAAATGTGGCTCTGTTTCACAGTGATGGACATACTCAGTAACTTACTGTGTATCCAGTTGGACAAGCATTTTTTCCTAGAGCTTCCCTGAGTGTCAGATGGTTGCTCTCCATGGGAAATACTGCACGGTGCCGATTCAACATAGAACCACAAAGTAGAAGCTTTTGACCTTGTCTCCTCCCGTACTTCCAGTAACCCACACCCTGTGTGTTCATGGTCTTCTATGTACTCATCTGTCCAGGGAGACTTTGTAAGGCCTCTCTGTGCTCCTAGCATCTTTTATCCTGTGTCCCTGTACTCTCAGGACCAGGATAGCTGGCAGGTATTTTAAGATCATAAAGAATTCAGTTCCTTCCATCTATGAATGATTGGCTTCAATTTTATAAAGATCCCCCAGAGACACTGAACAAAAGAACGTTGGTGTAATGACATTGAAACTTTTTTGATCCTTTCACATCACAAGCCATGAGAGGTGGTAATTCTGCATTGTTTCTCATATGTCATCTCTTTCAAGTGTTAGAATAAGGAGAAACCAATACTTGAAATACAGCCTGTTACTGTGCATGTTCTGAACTAAAAGAATAGAGTGTGTGTGTGTGTGTGTGTGTGTGTGTGTGTGTGTGTGTGTGTGTGTGTGTAGAAGAAAACTAAGAAGAAAGTAGATAGAAATAGCACCAGGAACCTTAACTTAGTCTCAGTAATGGTGACAGTCCTCCACCCACTGATCTGAGATACCAATGGCCAGTGTACATAAGGTCAAGACCTCTGTGAAGCCACAGAGGGCCTTCTAATAATGGAGTGCTACAGGAAACAACTATGTATGCTCTGTTTTCAATGCAAAGAAGAATTTCCTAATCAAGATGCTATTAAACTTCCAGATGTATTCCTATTTATTTGTAGAGTTTCTTTCTTTATGAAGAAGCTAAATTTAATGTATGGACTTCTCTGAATGAGGTATAATGGATTCCAAGACCTTTCAAAGCTATTTAAACAAATAGAGAGGTCATAGTGCTATTTCTTCATTATTAATTCATCAATAATATGGAGTACATGTATCAAGATGGGCCAACTAATGCTACTCACAAAATCTCAGTGGTTGAACATGAGAAGGATTTGTTTCTTGTTCTTGTGTCCATTGTGGGTCAGCTTGGGACTCTGCTTAGCATCTTCCTCACTGCAGGATCCAGACTGATGAGAAAGCTATTCTCTCAGCTCAGTAATACCTCATGCTCTTGTGGAAACAGTGATGGTACTGGGAAGACATGCTATGCTCTCTGGCCATTGTCCTCTGTCTTATTTTTGTATATTTGTTTTTATCAGCCATTGTACTTTAGTGTATTGATAGTACAAGCTAGCAGGTCTCAATATGACATTTCATACATATATATAACATACGTTGATCACTTCTTTTTGTTTCCTCTTGTTCCCATCCCCCGCCTTCTGGTCTTCTTTCTCCTTCCAAATAATTCTCCTTTTACTCTAAGGTCTTTTTCCCCTTAGTCTAGATTCTGTATATGAGAGGAAACATACAGTACTTGCCTTTCTGACAATGGCTTAGATGACTTAGTACACTTAACAAGATGATTACTAACTGTATCCATTTTTTCCTGCAAGTGACATGATTTATTTCTTCTTTGTGACTAATTGAACTATGTATGTATGTTTGTGCATATGTGTGTACGCGTCTGTGTAAAAAGTATTTTTCTTATCCACTCACCCATTGGTGGCCACCTGTATTGATGCCATAACTTGGCTATTATGAATAGTGCCATTATAAAGATATTCTATTAGTCCCTGAAATGGAGTTTTCTTAGCAGCATCAGACATAAAATCATCTTATGTCTTTATATTCTAAAATATAGAGAATAATGGTATGTTTATTATATCTGAACTCTTCTACTGAAATATGCAATTGTAAGTATTGCTATATAGCAATTAAACACTGGTTTGTTTTTACAAAGAATTAGGAATTTCCCATCTTTTCTTTTTTAAAAAATCTGAATTTCCCCTTCTTTTTTTATCTGCATATCATGATACATGTCCTGTAGATTTCATTCCATCTGGCTTTAAACATTCTTCCTTTACTTCCCTCATTCACAGTCTACCAGAGAAGAAGCAGGAATGAATTGCTGCAGTTGACATTTGTAGTGCTTGAAATCAAAGACAGAAAGGAAGGGAAGGAAAGGAGAGTGGGAGGGAAGGAGGGAGGGAGGGAGGAAAAGAGGGAGGGAGGGAGGGGAAAATCAACTTCAATCAAAAACTGATCAGCCAAAAAATAGAGAAATTCCTAAAAGGAATTATATTAGAAAACATATACAAGATATTATGATAAGCCAATCTTCCAGGCTGTATTCCAGCAACAATGTTCAGAAACTCTGAAGTCCATCAATATCTAAGGAAAATGCAATCCAAAGCAGTTAGTGAGTAAGGTTGGGCTATTCATTGGTTCCATCTTCCTACACATTTCACAGTCTGACCCTGAGTCTTTATACCTTAAACAATATAATCTTGTTTTCTTTAAAGAAAAGAAAAGAAAATTGGGCCTGTTTCCATAGGCTCTGCACCTGTGGATTCAATCAAGTATGAGTCAAAAAAATTTGAAAAAGCATTGTATATTCGATGAATATGTATGAACAGTTTCTCTTGTCATTATCCCCTGAACAACACAGCATGACAACTATTTACATAGCATTTACATTGTGTTGAGCATTGTAAGTAACCTAGAGGTGATTTAAAGTATACAAGAGGATAAGAATAGGTTCTATGTAAACACCATGCCATTTTGTATAAGGAAGGTGAACCTCTTTGGATTTGTTATTCAAGAGGCTCTGAGAAGTCTCCTGTGGAAGCTAAGGATAAATATTTGCATGTACACTGTCCTCTGCACAGTTGAGCTGGTAATTATTGAAATCCCCAGACATGAGTAAATCTAGATCTCCAATGCTTTATCAATTCATTGATGCTTGGAAGGAAATGGGTTAGATGATCATTTTGCGGAGGATAGCATTTATCCTTCTTTCTTGTCTATAATTTTTTACCTATTTGCATTTCCTAAGAAGCATACCTTCCTTAGCTTGTTTAAAGTCATCTTCAGAGATGGGGAAACCAGTTGTTTAAGGATACAGGTGGACCTGTTGCAACAATGAGAAGTACAAGTTGTCATGTCCAAAAGGAGCTTTACAATGTCGGTGCGGGGGG
>NW_012267325.1:2728723-2800300 GCF_000151885.1 Dipodomys ordii
AAAAAAAAAAAGTCATCGTCAGAGGAAGTCGCCCTTTCAAAAGCCCTTCATGGCCACTTCATCTTTCAAAACTTTTCTCACACCCCATATACCCACTTTCATTCATATTTAATTACTTCCTCACTGTTTTCCCTTTCTACTTACCTGGCTTGTGATTCTTATCCCATGGTATTGTTGCATTCTCGTTTCCCTACTGAGTCATGCATCCTTTTGGCTTGTTATCCCCATAACCCAACACAAAGACTAACACAAAGTAGACACTTGACAATAATCAATTGAAAGAATGAATGGTCATAGAGTCTAGTCATTTAGCACACACTTATTGAATACCCACTCTCAATTTTAATAGTTTTTGATCCATCCTAGGTACTTGAAAGAAGTTAATTATAAATTCATTACAGAATTTCTCTTCTGTTCCTCTTAACCCTGTAGGGGAGAAAGAGGAGTGAGAAGTTCCATTGGACCATTGTCTCAAATTCATAAAGACCTCAAATTTGTACTTTATTATTGTCACTAAGTGAGACTATGCCTACATAAGATGTATTTTGACTGAGCTGTATTTTAATATTGAGCCTAGAAGGCTATCAACTTTAAATATTTTTGTGCCAGTCATAAGGCTTGAACTTAGGAGCCTGGGCATGGTCCCTAAGCTTCTTTTGCTCAAAGCTAGCATTCTACCACTTGAGCTATAGCTCTGCTTCTAGATTTTTGGTAGTTAATTGAAGAAAGGAGTCTCAAGGACTTGCCTGTCTAGGCTGGCTTTGAACCTCAATCCTCAGATCTCCACCTCCTGAGTAATTAGGATTATAGGCATGAACCATTGGTGCATAGCTCAACTTAAAATCTTTTATCCCATTCCTAGCTTACACTGTCTAGTGTGTGTATACTACTCCGTCTCCTACCAGTTCTTCTCTGGGTGTCATTCAAGTCTAGACTAAAGAAGTTGAAGATTATAGTCATTGCATGTGTAATTTGCTGAATGCTTATAATGTGGGAACAAATTCCATGTGGTATTTAATCTTTAAGAAAAAAGTGCCTTGGTGTTAAGGATATTTTCTCTTTGTTGTAGCCACCCAATCATTCTTTGAGCATAAGGTCTGGTGAGAATAAGATAATGGATGAGGGCTGTGTCTCAAAGAAAAGATGTCAGAGGAAGAAGAAAGGACAGGGTAGTAGTAGGTTCTATGGTCAGTGTAGAACCATTTGACCTAGTGCTGGACTCTCCAGTCACTGTGTGTCTTAATACTTGGTTCTCAGTTCAGAGATAAAGTCATTGAGTCTACATGCAGTAGAACTGGGTCTGAAGTTAGTCATGTGGCATGAAGTCCCCTGTTTTTCTGGCTTCTGTCCCTCCACCTCCAGAGCAAACGTGAACATTCTTCTCTGAAACATCTGGGCAATAGAACTTGAACCATTGGCTTTTGTGGCTCTTCTCTGAGTTTCAGACCTGAATACACAGTATAACCATCTGGACATACTCCTTTGTCTTTTCCCATGAGCAATCTATCTAAGCCAGAATATTCTTTATGCAGCATGCATGGAGGAAGTCTACAACAGGATTTCTGCTGTAGTGATTAGCTCTCTGATCCTTATGAACATACCATCTGGATACTCCGGTTCCAGGCCCCCTTCACCAAGTCTCTAGAATCAAAAATCCTACCCTTTTGGTGTAATTTTTCTTTGCCCTTCAAATTTGACCTCCATTTCTTTGCAAACATTGTTTATTCACCTTTCTTGATGGCTTGCTACCACTAAAGCATTTACATTCTCACCAGCTTATAGGCATCTACTATAACCTACTCAAAGTCTTCTCTCTATTGTGCAAGCAGAATGATTTTGTCTTTCTTTCTTCCCTCATTTCTTTCTATTTTTTCTTTCTTTCTTCCTTTCTTCCTTCCTTCTTTTCTTTCTTTCTTCCTTTCTTTCTTTCTTCCTTTCCTTTCTTTCTCGGTTGTGGAGCTTGAACTCTGGGCCTGGTGCTGGCCCTGAGTTCTTCAGCTCAAGGTAAATGCTCTACCACTAGAGCCACAGCACCCACTTCCAGCTTTTTCTGTGAATGTGGTGCTGAGGAATTGAGCCCAGGGCCTCATGCATGCAAGGCAAGCACTCTACCACTGAGCCACCTTCCCAGCCCCAGAATGATTTCAAAACTGTACATCTCAACTCCTCCCAGTGTTTGGATGGCTTCTTACTGGTTTCTCATTGGCTTAGGACAAAGCCCTCTAAGAGTTCATAGAACCTACTACCTCTCTTTCTCAGCACTCAGAAATAACCACTGGGTTTTCCTTCCACTCTTGGCACATGCAATGCTTCTTTTGATGGAGTCATTGCCGGGTCATTTCCTAACTTTTGCTTGTATGGTCTGATTATCCACTTTCCCTGGCTAACTCCTACTCTATTTGCCACATCCCTCCGTTGTAGTAATCTCCACCTAGAGCAGTTATTGAAACAGTGCCTAATAAGCTACATACTTCAGAAGCTGTGTCTGATTCTACTCCCTACAGCACAGGTCTTGATATACAGTGCATGCTGATTGACTACATGTAAAAAGGGATTGTAGGCGCACATCTGTTGGAGCAGATTTTGCCCTACACACATTTCAGGAAAAATCTCAGTTGTTCAGAAAAGTTAAGGAATTAAAATAAATGTTTTTAATATCTGTTGACAATGTTAACTGCAAATATAATTGCATTAATTAGTAAATTCATCATACTCACTGAGTACTTGCTATGGAGAAAGCCAGATATTGTCCATACCAAGCCCTGTCCACACCCTTCTGGTCCAGGTGTCTAGAAAACTTCATACATTAGAAAGAGTTTCCATATTTCTCTCACCAATACCCAAAGTGCTGACAATAGCCAACTTCACTTCTTCTTTCGATATTAGTGATATTATGGAAAGTACACATTCTTGGATGGAGAAGTAACATTTGCCTGAGAAGGCTGAGAGGCATTTGACTTGAATATGTCTAGTAATTTGGAATGTTTGCTTTTTATACTGTTTTATTATGAAATGATTAGTTAATTAAATTGCAATTGGACAAGGATATTCACAGAAGTGAAATTCCTCTTGAATTATTCACCTCCACACCTCATTGTAAGTAGCACATCAGGATGATTGCATTAATTCATGCTGAGAACATGCTTTGCATCAGGTATTTATTTGAACTAAGACATTCTTAAAATGGAGTACCACTAAAGAAGCTAAAAGCCTTATTTATTCAAGGACCAAACTGTGGTCCTTATTTTTTCAGTCTATTATAATCCTGAGTATATGTCCTCTTGCAGGAAGTGACATTATCCCTTGGAAAAGCCCTACCCTGTACTCCAGCTTATCGGAAAACCTATAGGCTTTGCTGTCATCTTAGTATCTGGCTCCATTTTCTAGGTTCAGTCCTTCTACCTAATAGTTCATATGAGATACAGTATTAGATAACTGGTATTAAACGCAGTAACTCAGATACTGGATGGGGTTGCTTTTCCATTATTAAAATCCTGATACCCCAGATACCAAAGGCCCAGCATTCTGGCCATGTTTTCTAATACAAAATCATTTATATAAATACTTTTCAGGTGAACCAAGAAGTGGGAGAATTTCTCAAGACCACCCTAGGACAATGAGCCGTGGAATATTCTCAGCCACATTTCTTTTGCTGTGACTTGATGAGAGTTCTCTGTATGCACATATTTCTACTGTGACTACTTCCTGTATCGATGTGTATGGGAAGAATATCTCGCCATCTGCTTTATTCTTGTGCCTGTGAAACAAGATCCTTTCCTTCAATCCTTTATTGATATTCTAAGCACCTTTTTAAGTTACAGCTTTTCATTTTCTGTTCCCAATTAGCCTTTTTCTCTTTTATTTGCTGTGCCTACTTGTCACAGTGTTACAGTCTTATTTCATAATCTTACTTGAGGATATCACATGTCATTGTCTACCTTGTATTTTTATTGTATACCCACAGTTCTGTAAATTAAATATGAGTGAGTGGTTATGGCCAAGAAAATCAATTTTCAAGCAAATTAATATTTCAATGCCAGTTGTATAGCTATTTCTCCATTTAATGTGGGTCTTGGCTTAGAAATAGAAAACACTGAATGTTTCATTTTGGAAAAACTTAAAGTGAAGACAAAGAAGACAAGCCAAATATGCAGGAAGATTTTGAAGTTGACTGTTAGAGGAGAGCTATCGTCTTAATTTGTAGGGTCCAGATCTTCTAAGACTAATGAGGGCACTTTGAGTTCTTTTCTGCCTATGTCATGGTACTATCAGTAAAATACGAATCACCATGTTATGCAGAACTAACCGAAAAAAATATAGGATATTCACCTAAATTAGAATCAGATAATTGCTTTTAACACAAATATGTCTCAAGTATTACATGGAATATACTTCCATCACAAACAACTGGGTGAGACTCCTTTTGATATTTTAGAAGAGAAATCACAGATAGGTAAGGAATGGTTTCCTTGCCATTCCTTAAATATTCTTGATTACCAAAGCTCTGTAGACTGGGCTTCCAAATCTAGAAGCTTATAACTCCAAGCCTTGGGAAATGGAGGCTCACCTCTTCAGGCTTTAGATTTAGTTTTAGATGCGTAGAATGGAACAAGCTCTGGGATTTCAAATCTAGAAGCTTCCAGCTGTAGGTAGGACCTGAGAACTAGTAGCTGATTATTCCAAGTTTTCAAAGCGGATTAATGGCTCTAGGCATTCAGATCAGAGGCTAATTGCTCTGACTATGAGAAACAGTGGCCCAGAAATAAGAAACTAGTGTTAGAGCTCCTGAGTTTCTGATGTCAGGATCTTTACTTCTTGGTATTTTTTTGTTTGTTTTGTTTTGTTTATTTCTGGTCCTGGGGCTTGAATCAGGGCTTGGGCACTATCCCCGAGTTTCTTTAGCTCAATGCTAATGTTCTGCCACTTGAGACACAGCACCACTTCTGTCTTTTTCAGAGTAATTTATTGGGCATAAAGAGTCTCATGGACTTTTCTGCCCAGACTGATATTGAACCCTGATCCTCATATCTTAACCTCCTAAACAGCTAGGATTACACACATGGACCACCTGCACCTGTTAACCCTTGCTGACTCTTAGGAAATCTAACAACTATGGCTTACAACTTTTGCCTTTAGCCCTCATAACATCTCACCTTCATAGTACTTCTGTGTACCTTTGTAGTCTCTATAGTTTGTGCTCCAGGCTCTGAAATACTCAGCTACCTGCTAGATTCTGAATGTGCCAGGAGCTTACATCCCTGGGAATCCTGGAAGCTAATTGCTTCAGGAATCACTCTCTCCATCTTCCTTCTATCTATTTCTGCCTAGTGACTAAGGCAGGAAGCCAGGGTTTTATCTGCTCTTAGTGTTATGAGATCAGCCTACTCTGTCCATAAAGATAGGCAACCAAAGGTCACTAGGAAAAGCTTTTATTGAGGATGAACGTTGTAAAACTGAGGAAGGGAATAGAACACAAAAGAGGAGTCCCCTGGATTAACACAAGTCTGAGAAATAGCCTGCTTTATGTAGCTTGAAAAGGAGCATGGCATGCTTCTACTAGGAATATAATTTTACCTGACATTGACTCCTCTGTGCATGGCTTCCATTGCCACTAATCACAAGTCTTACATAGGTTTCACTTACAAGCTTTACTTATGAAACCTTCACATCCCTCATGGCTTACCAAACATAGGCATTTTGCTGAGTACCTAGTGAGGCACTCTCCCTCAGGTCATGAGACTAGCTGTAGTATATGCAGGGTTGTCTAGAGTTCACAAGCTTTGTCTTGCCCATGGTGGAATCCAAAGTCAGTTTAAATTGCTTAGACAGGCCATGCCTGGACCAAGGCCTTCCAAAATAGGAGTCATGATTTTGAAGAAGAAGCCAGAGTTGGTCACTGAGCAAAGTGGAATCCACTCAGAGTGATCATGGGATCTTCAAAATGCAGGCAGTCTGGTCAGTTGCCCAAGACGGGGCTACAACTAACAGCTTCTCACTTAAGTCAGGCATAAAGGGAGGGTTGTTCTCTCTCTCTCTCTCTCTCTCTCACACACACACACACACACACACACACACACACTTTAAAGGGTTCTTGCAATATTGGCCTAGTAAATTAATATTCTTAGAAGTACTTAAATTCATGCCAGGTATGTTAGGGCAAGTTAGGTCTCCCTAATCTTTACCTATACAAAACGAAAACATTATTTGCCATTATGTGAAACTCAAATTTAACTAGGAATTCTATTTTTATTTGCTAATTATAGTATATTCTACCACATTCGACAGTTGTGAGAAATAAAAGGAATTTTCTATAAACGAAAGGATTAAGTACAATAACCTAACACATGAGTAGCAGGTTGAACATCCTAAATCCAAAAATCTAAACCCCAGAATGCTCCAGAATCCAAGTGGTTTTTTTGTTTGGTTGTTTGTTTTAGTATCAACATGACACAAAAAGAAGAAAATTGTATACCTAATGTGTGTAATACAATCAACAAGCAGGTGCAAGTATATAAAATGATTCAAGGTCAAAAATCACACTATCTTCTAAATAGATTTAACCTCTCTGTACATCACCTTTAAAATAAAATTTTAAAAATTAAAAAAACACACTTTGTACAAAATCCAACAACCCTTCATAAGAGTCCTAAAGAAACTAGGAATAGACTATGTTATACTAAATGGGGAAAAAAGCTGAAAATTTTTCCTCTAAAATCAGGACTTGTGTCATCATTCTATTTTAATATAGTGCTTGAATTCTTAACCAGACCAATAGTCAAGACAACAAAAATAAAAGATATACAAACAGGAAAACGTCAAGTTATCCTATACTTATAAAAGACAAGAAATACTTCAAAAGAGGGCTCGGATTTTATTCAAAAGTAAACAAACCACAAAAAGCTTTAAGCAAAGAAAGTAGGATTTAAAAAATCAGCAGACTTTGTATGTCCCTCCCCCATGGTTTCACTGTATTTGATGTTGGTATAATTTGTGAAGGGGGGGGAAACAAATCGTTTAAATAGGGATACAGGTGGCCCCATTGCAACAATGAGATGTACAAGTCGTTATGTCAAAAACAAACTTTACAACTTTGGTGAGAGGGGAGGGGAAGGATGGAAGAGGGGAGAACGGAAGAGGGGGATGGGAAGAGATGGGAAGGGGAAACAAAGGAGGAGGAAACAATGCTTGATAAGAAATGTACTCATTACCTTGCCCATGTAATTGTAACCCCTCTTTACGGTATTTTCACAATATTAAAAAAAATCAGCAGAAAAAATTGTAGCTTTTCTTTTCACCATCAAGAATTACACTGCAAAAAGAAGCCAGGACAATCTCTCCATTCACTATGGCCTCAAAAAAGAAATACCTAGACAGAAACTTACCACATATAGTTAAAAAAAAAAAACCTCCACAGTGAAAACTATAAAATATGATCTATAGTTCAATTCAGTCCCCAACAACATTTAAAGTAACATTCTTCACAGAAATAAAAAAAAATCCTAAAAATTCATATGGATGCACTAACAAAGCACCTTTACCCAAAATACTTCTGAGAAAGAAAAGAGAGCAATGCTGGAAGTATCAAATACCTGACTTCAAACAATGCTGCAGAACTATCATAATGTAAGCAGTTTGGCACAAAACATACATGTAGATGGATGAAATAAAATAAGATATCCATCCAGAAGCCCACAGACTACAGTTCTCTGATTCTCAACAAAGTTGCCAAAAAACATATATTGAAAATGAAGCAGAAAAGGCCAATAAATAAGAAAAATAAGAAAAACCATATTCAACACCCTTAGCTATCAGGGAAATGCAAATCAAAACTACATTGATATTCACCATGCCACTCTCATCATAAAGTAAAAAACAATAAATGTTGGTGAGGAAACATTGGGAATGTTTATACACCGCTGCTGGGAATACAAATTAGTGTATCCATTATGAAATCAGCATGGACATTCTTCAAAAACTTAAAAATAGAATTTTTGTGTGTTCCTTTTATACAATGTATGGATATCAGCACATATGCTGATATACATATATGCATATGTATTTATATGCTGAAACATGTACATATACAGAGACATACACTAATATTGCAGAATGGAGAAAAGTTAAAATATGAAACACTTCTGGCCTCAAGAATTTTAGGAAAAGGACACTCAACCTCTAGATTTGCTTCTGTTTTTTAATAGGAAGTCACAGGTTATCATCCTAACCATCAATTTATTGTTCAGAGAAATGATTTCAGTTTGAAGACATTAACATCAAAGACATGTTATTTATTTCCTTTTTCTTTTTAGCCATGGAGATGTCACAATTCCACATAATTATTTAAAGTTTAGTTTTCTTAAAATCTTTTGGAAAACCAGTCACTCCCCATCTTTATTAAAGCAATATATATTTTAACAAGATGAAGAAGAAAAAAATTCTACTTTTGGTACATCAGTGTGTTTTCCCTACCTTACCATAGTATCTCCAAATTAAAAGAAATATTAGTTTGCTTCTTCAGTATACTTCCTAAGAGGGGATTTGTACTGAATGTACATATGGTATCTTATTTCTGTCTAACAAAGGGTATCTCCACAGTTATGTGGAATAGTTCTAGGCACTGAACTAGAAAATTGATTACTAACACTTTAAGAGAAAAGCCAGAGTTTCAATGACAGGGCCAACTAAAGGTTAAAATCAGTCCAGTGAATTTTAAAAACTAAACTGACTCTTTGGGAAATGAGGCTTCTAGTCTGCCTGTGGAAACATTATATGCTTTCTAGAAGGCAGATTAACAATAAGTACAAAGAATTGGGATGTTTGTCATTCTGCTAAAACTAATCTCCACTCTGGATGGCAGGATGAGAAGATCTGTGCCTCATCCTTCAGTGTGTCTTCATTTGACCTGATAGTAGCCTATATTATTTCAAACACCCACTGTGTGATATTTTGCAATCATAGTCCACACAGAAAGAGCAGTATCAAAAAGTAGGATTATTTCATATATTTTTATTGTAAAAATACTGTACAGAAGGGTTACAGTTGCATGAGTAAGGTAATGAGTACATTTCCTAGCAAGCATTGTTACCTCCTCCTTTGTTTTCCCCTACCATACCTTCCCTCCATACCTCCCCCGCGCCCCCCACAAGCTCATTTTCAACATAGTGTCTTGTATATCTCTTGGTTACAATGGGTCAGCCTGTATCCTTATTTCAGCATTTTGTTATTTCCCTTCCCTTCCACAAATTAGAAAAAATATATATATACAAGATGCAGGGCACTGGAATCAAATACAGTGAAAACAGGGGTTATATCGTGGGAGAAGAACATGTGAAAGAAAATTTAAAAAGTCACATGGTACATTGTAAATACACTAAAAACAACAGCAAGAAGGATAAAACCACTTGTGTCCCTGTCTTAGGGTTCGTTTTGGTTAGCATCATTTTATATGCTCACATGTGCATAGCTTGTGAGCTTTTCTGCGTGTCCTAGACATATACTAGTTATTGCAAATAAGGGAAGCCATGGGGCCTATGTTTCTTTGGGTCTGGCTTACTTCACTTAATATAATTTTTTCCAAGTCTTTCCATTTCCTAACAAATGGGGCAATGTCATTCTTTTGGAATTCTATGCCTCCATCAAGAGTAGGATATTGATTAAATAACACATGATGGTTAATTCATTTGTAGTTTATTGTTCAGGTATAATCATCCTTTGCCAGAATTATAATAAGGAAACATTTGCATTGTATTTAAATGGAAAAGCAGATTATAAGGCAACACTACATATGATGTTATTTTTATAAAAACTAAGGAATACATGCACAACACAATATAGCTCATATTTTTTAAAATATCAAACATTATATGTCATACTATGAAAAATTAGTTGTCTCTGTATAGCTGAATTAAAGGATATTTTTCTTTCATTTTATGCTTTCTTATACAAGCTCTGAATTTTGAGTATATATACACACATATATATGTATATGTATATATACGTATATAGTATATAATATATGTATATATATGTATATATGTGTATATGTTTATTATTTTTGTATTCAGAAAAATCAGTTGAGTTTTTTTGTTGTTGTAGCTATTGCTAATGAGCTGACATCACATGGTGGAATAACACTGAAAATGAAGAAATGATCTAAGAGAGGTTTCCTCCAACCCAAGAGTCTTACCACATGAGAGCCAGAGCCCAGCCAGAGCCAGCAGCAGCCTTTTGATGGGCTGAGACACAGAGTTCAAAGCTCCAAGAGCAACAGGAACCCTGACTAATGGAGATGCTTCTATTTTCTTATCCTTTTGCTTTTTCTCTCATCCCTATTCACTTGCCTATTTCCCTCATACTTTTGCTCATTGGATATAAAGACTAGTAAGCTTAAAAAATGAGGAAATCTTTAACAAGGAAAAGCAGAAATATTTTTAATGAGCAAAGAGCCCTTTAGAAATGGAAATATTGCAAACAAATGAGTTGCTTAAAGAGTATGACTTAGTTTTCCATACTTCCCTTCGTTCCATTTTAAGTCCCCAGGGCACACATCCATTTACCTAATTTCTACATAGTTGGAAAAATGTGTCTAACCATATAATATTTTAGCAATAACACTGTCAAACCAGAAAAAGGAGACATTCTAATTAGCCTGATCTGATCTTTTCATAATGTATACTTGAATCAAAACATCACATTGCACACTATAAATATATTTAAAAATTGGCAATTAAATGTGCATTAAAACAATATAAAATTCAAAAAAGAAACAGGGTTATTTCTCCCTCCACTTCTTATAATAAGCTCATTAACCAACACATCTGATATTTCTCTCATAGTTCATAGCACATATATGTAATTTTATTGCACTGTTAGAAAATGGAAGCATTTTTGCAGCTCACAAATTATAAGTCACATAAAGCTGCCAAGTTGCTGGGTGGCCTCTATCCCTTTGTATTATCATGACTTGGGTATGACTAAGTTTGCAAGGTTGGCGTTGAAACATTCCTTGGGGAGTGGTTATCTTTGCTCTTTTTCATTATCACAAGCTAGATGGAGTTACCATACTCAAAGGCAATGTGTGGATTACAGAGGTTTCACATGCCATGGTTGGCACCACATCATTCATAACAGAATAAATGATTAAGAAGGTCAGGCCAGATATCATAAACTGCAACTGAAAAATATACCACAACACATTGTAGATGGATAAGAACGATTATATAAGAAAGAAATAACCATGGTCTGTGGGTCTAGGTCAGGACACTAAGTTTTTGTAGTAGCCCTTTTAACGCATAGTTTTATGTAGTACACATCACTCACAATCTTATTAGTACCTTTCTTCCATTTCCAAACTTTACTTAAATGCCAAAATTATGTACCCAAAAAAGTTTGCATCCAAAAAACGCAAAGAAATTTGAACTCATTTGGAAAGCATGGAAACCAACTAAACTCTGCAGAAGCAGAATGCATTCTCTTTCATGGGACCATTGTGATTGCTCCTTCACTGGAACCACGTTACAGGTGCACATTCATATGAAAGAACAAGTACCAGTTCTCTACCAATTCCTAGGATTCTGAGAATATCTGTCCTATACCCTGTTCTCAGCGAGCCTGTGTTACAACATTCCCACTGCTCTTTAAATGGGGGACATGGGAGTGAACATTAATTCTATATATTACCGACTAAATATTTTGTCAAAACAGAATGCCTTCATTTGGCTTGCTGTAGTGGTGCTCAGTTATTCTTCACAGAATTGCTGATAAGAAATATCATAAGTGGTATTTCCTCCTGTGACTGTTAATCTTGCCGTCTGATCTTGTTTCCCAGGCTAGTCCTATGGCATACTAATAATGTAGAGTGGCTTAAGAGCTAGATGAATAAATGGTCTGGTTACTGAAGAACAAACATTTGGTTGGACAAAACTTCAGTGAGTATCTTTGTATGTCATGTTCAAGCACTTTATTTTTCTAGAATGTGATATGATACAACAGCCCTCAAGGTATTACGTTGTATAATGTGATTCATGTTGTTGCAGAGGTATAGGAAAGTATTATAGGAAATTTAATTAATTTAATTAATTTTCTATCTGTGAAAAGAGGGGAAGAGAAGTAGCAAGGTAGAAATAATACAGAATAAATAGCATTTAAGTTGGGCCCAAACGGATCATGAAGAGTTTTCCAGGCAGTATAAACAACAAAGATCTTGAAACCACAGCCAACTCTTTATATCAGATATTATTCTTCAAAAAATTTGAGGTGAATTCAAGTTTTATAATTTATATACAAAAAAATAAATGAACACAAATTCACTTACAGGAAAGTATCAACTAGAAAATAATGTTACAGACTGGGATAAAATTAAGATATGCATGAATACCATCATATCCTTCACAGTTGAAGGTAATTATGACAATTAAAGTAAAGAATACACTTTGTAACTTGGGCTCATTGTCAAGTTATTCTCTGGTGTCATGTGGTAATCTGCACCATGAGAAGCACCCACCACTTAGAGTGATAGAATTACAGTGAAGAAGGTATGAGACAAATGGTACACAGGAAGTGGTTAAGAAATCACATTGGCTGTTAGTTGGCTTTCCATGTGATTATTCTGTCATGAATGCTTACCAATTCCATTCCACTGGTCCATTTGTCATTTTTAATTTTTAAATGTTATTTTAGATTTTAGCTCTAGCAGTTTAGATATAGCAGACCTTGCAGATAGAAATTATTAATTATATAGCAGTTTAGATATAGCAGACCTTGCAGATAGAAATTATTAATTATACTGAAAATGAACTGCAAACTAACAGAGACTATTCTTGACCAGCCATGGTTAACTACTGTATCTGCTTCCTTCCATGAAAAAAGATCAATTTATAGTAAAGTATCCATCATACAATTTGTTTCTTAATGTTGAGGTATGCCTCTCCCACTTGACAGATTTTTAAAGGAAGTAAAAATCTGTTTTCATTAACTACAAAAATAGCTGTTAGGGGCTCAGTATAAGACAGTTGCTTAGCATAGGCAAGGCCCTGTATTCAGTCCCCAGGATTACTGAAAAATAATAAAATAAAAGGAGGGGAGGTGATAAAGTTCAACAACTCTATCTCCTAATAATATTTAGATCTTAATGGGGGATAAAGAATAAATTTAATTTGGTCATTTCAACCCTTAGTAACCATGGAGAGAGAAATGTTAATTATCTATGATACTGCTGCTGTTAATGATATTTAATCTGGCATTCCTTCTTGTTATCTGTAGACATCATCCTTCACATAGCAGCCCCCAATTTTATCTATTCTTAAAGGACATGTTACGATTCACACACTGGCTATGCTAAATGTAAGTAACAAAGCTCATCATTGCCTAGTGAATGGCGGGAGAAGTTGAGCTTTTTTCAGGCTCAACTTAAGACCTCAAAATGCATCAGTTTGTTCCTTGAAACACTCCTTAAGTCAATCATCTTCCCAAATATATTTCAGTACAATTTAAACTGGATGTCTAAAATAACCTTTGATGAAATCTAGATTAACTTGTTTGAATTTCAAGTTAAATATCAATTGAATACTCCAACCATGTTAAGAAAAAACAGAGTGGCCAAAAGCAGAATGCTCATGCCTGTAATCCTAACTACCTAGTAGCCTGAGATCTGAGGATCATAATTCAAAGCCAGCCCTGACAGGAAACCTTTACCTCCAATTAACTACCAAAAAAGCTGCAAGTAGAAGTGTGGCTCAAGTGGTAAAGCATGTGCCTTGAACACCACCGCTCAGAGACAGCACCCAGGCCCTGAGTTCAAGCCCTAGGTCTAGAACACACACACACACACACACACACACACACACACATATACACTGAGAGAGAGAGAGAGAGAGAGAGAGAGAGAAACAGAGTACCTAATGTGTATCTTAACAATTAAATGTGGTTGGCCTTTTTTATTCCAGAAAAGTGTTATAGAGTATATTATATAACTTATGGACTAATTCATTTGTCCTGGTTTCTTCATAATCGCTCTCACTTTTTCCATATGCTTTTTTCAATAAACAGTAAATTTGAAGGGAAAAAAAGCAATTACCTCTATATTAGGTATTTTTACTTTCAGTATTAAATCTTCAAAGATCAAATGGCAGTTATCTACATAAAATATATATATATAGAGAGAGAAAGAATGTTTCATATAATCTTTTCAAACATCAAATCATAAAGAATAATCAAGCTCAGAGTTGAACTTCTCAGGACCAGTTAACTTCAGCAACGTCTTTTTTTTTATTTTTCGGGGAGTGGGGGGAGGTCATCGGGCTTGAACTCTGGGCCTGGGTGCTGTCCTCAAGGTGAGCACTCTACCACTTGAACCACAGCGCCACTTCAGGTTTTCTGGTGGTTAATTGGAGATAAGAGTCTCACAGACTTTCTTGCTGGGGCTGGCTTTAAACCATGATCCTCAGATCTCAGCTTCCTGAGTAGCTAGGATTACAGATGTGAGCTACTGGCACCCGGCTTCAGCACTGTCTAATAACTTCTTATAAGAAAAAATGTTACCGTATTTCAAGAAATTAGTCAGTTCTCACAAAAACAGAGCATTATAAATAATTAAGAAAATTAATACAAAATGGTATTGCCCAGAGGTAGCTTTCCTGGCCAAGAATGGATTGTACAACTTTTCTCCATTCCCAACTTGGTGTTATGTGTCATCATACATAGGACTAAGAAATGACTGCCAGAAGTTTTATATGGATTTTTTTTTTTGGGTCCGGTCGTGGGGCCTGAACTCTGGGCCTGGGCGCTGTCCCTCAGCTCTTCAGCTCAAGGCTAGCGCTCTACCACTTGAGCCACAGCGCCACTTCCGGCTTTTTTCTTTTTGCTTATGTGGTGCTGAGGAATCGAACCCAGGGCCTCGAGCATTCAAGGCAAATGTTCTACCACTGAGCCACCTTTCCAGCCCTTATATGGATTTTTGATAATAGTAGTACAGTGATTAAAACTCTCTATAAATATTAAGACTCTAAGTGTGCATTGAATGGAAGAATGAGTGAATGGAAAAATAAAAAGGAAAGAGGAAGTGGAAATATCTTTTCTTGTATGTATATTATCCTACATGTCCAGAGAATGAAACATTTTGACTACCTGAATATTTTACTTGGAAAAACCCCACGATATATATATATAAAACATGTGATGAATTGTTTAAGAATTAGCATACACTGGAGACAAAAATCATATTAGACATAATTTAATTTCTTTTAATGATTCAGAAGGCTTTTCTGGATCTGGCAATCCTCATTCTGAACATCAATCATCATTGTATATTAAACATGGAAATTTCTGCCAAGAGATTTTGCCCATTAACCAAGTGTTACTATACTTCTGAAAATACAAATAAGAAAAAGACAGAAGCTTCAAATAAAAGGTACAATCAGTTTGGAACAAGACAACATCATTAAGGATGAATACTGGGATTCAGTGTAGAGCCTACTCAAAAATGAGAGGCAGTGCGCAAACTGAGGATGAACCCATCATTTAACTTTTCGCAGCCTCTGTCACCTCTTGGTTGATAAGGTAAATGCCTCTCAGGACAACTGTGATAAATGAATTAAGAAGAGTAGAAAAACACATTGTAAATCAATATATGTCTCAAGCCTCTAACAGAAAGTGCTCTATGTTTTGAACAAACTGTTGATAGCAAGAACACTCAATTTCAGTTCTTGATGGCAAGCCTGGTCAGATGGAAAGCATGGTGATTTTATCTGTCCAGGACACTTTGACTTCCTAGGAATAGATGGCCTAGAGATTATCTCTGCATCTATGAGTTTAAGTAGTTCATCTCCACAGAATGGAAGAAGTATCATCTCGTTAGATTTGTGTTCTCTGCTAGTTCTTCAGATTCTAAGAGAAGAAGAAGAATCAGAAAGTCACTAAAGCCAACTGGGTTTTCTCTGGCCCAGAGTGTTTTGTTGGGAATTGAGCTTCCTAATTTGCCTGTTCACAGGCAGTTTACTGTGTCAAACTGTTACTCCAAGTGCAATTCCTTAGATATCTGTGAACACTACTGTTTAGAAGTCTGTCTACTCACACACCAGGCCATGCATGAGAACCTGAAACAGATTTGGCCTTGTTTATTAGCTGTGCTTACCTAGCTAGTCTTTACCCTGACCTGACTTCCCTGCTTCAAGGCCACCTATAGGTTTCTAGGAAATATTAGGTAATAACTGGTTACTCCCCACTCTTAAGAGGTGAAGAGATTGCAAGGTAGGGGGAAAAAAAAGAAATGAGATATGTACTAGATATCCAGGTTAGAGTTGGTCAAAAAAGGATTACGGATATAAGGACTTATTAACAAAAACAGTACACACAAGATGAGCATCCCTGATCCAAACACCTTAAATCTCAGATGCTTGAAAAGCAGAAATTGATTTGAACTCAGATGGTGCCACAGGTGGAAGGTCCTTCATCTGATGACATAGGTTTTCTGATGGCTCAATAGACACAAAGGTTGACTTTTGTATAAAAATTATTTAGAATAACTTCCTTCAGGAGGTTGGAATCTAACTGAGTGGTCAAGCATTTGCATAGTATGTGTAAGGCTTTGAGTTCCCTCTCCAACCCTGGATCCTTCCCCCTAAACTAAAGTTACCATCAGGCTATGTGCATAAGGTATATATGGAACACAAATGAATTTCTTGTTTGGACTTGGGTTCCAGTCTCAAGATAGCTCCTTATGTTACACAGAGACATTCTAAAATCTACAAAAAAAATCTGAAATCAAAATATTTCTGGTCCCAAGCTTTTGGAGAAGACACAATCTGTACATAAGAACGCTCAGCAAGCCTGTGTTTACAGTAAGTGAAGTGTTTAAGCTTTGGCTGATGATCCTGTAAGCTTTGGGGAAAAGATTAAGTTGCTTAAGCAAGACTTCCACCCATTGACTGTTTTGCAACCATGCTTGAGATTAATACCAACTTATTAAAAATAAGCCATGTAAGGACATTTTTGTACTAGTCTGTGATAACAGTTCTTTATGTGCACATCTAGATGTGCACATTACTACCTACCTTCCCAACCAACTACTACCTCTCTTTCTCCCAACTACAACATAGGCACTTTGGGAGCAGTCATGTGTTCCTCTGTCCTCAGCACGCTGCACTGTGCCTGGTATGTTGAAGTGAATTAAGAAATAATAGAACAGATAATGCAAGAATAAATAATATATAAGATAAAGACCAGGAAGGGGAAATGAGAAATGAATCAAAGTAGGAAGAAGAAAAGAGGGAGTTCTCCAAAGAGGAAGGTTATTGATGTTTAATATGAGCAGATGTTGTAGGAACAGTTTGTAACTTCATCACCTTTAGCCACGGTGTGTTCAGTTTTGTTCACCTTTTATATAACTAAACTTTACCTTCCTTCTTTCCTTCCTTCCATTGTTTTCTTGTTGGTACCAGGAATTGGACTCAGGTTCTTAAATTGCAAGATACACACTCGATAGTTGAGCCTTGCTTCTTAGCCCTCTTTGCTTTAATTACTTTCCAGACAGGCTCTCCTATTTTTTCCCAGTCTTGGACCACATTCTTCCTACCTACTAGGAAACATGAGGCTGTGGATAATAGCTATTCCTTTCTAAGATGCCACCGACTAAGCAGGATATGTGATAAGAAGCCCATTATTGCCTAGCACTTCATAGACATTTTCTATGTGTTAGCAATATCTTTGCCAGGAAGGTGGTCTTTAGAACAGCAGAAAAAAAAGAGGCGCATTCTGAGATGGCTGCCTCCCAAAGCAGTTTCTGATAAAGCTCTATGTTTGGTGTGGAAGATTCAGGCACCTGCTATGAGCTCTGCAATCACCATGGAAATTGGTTAAGGAACTGGAGATGGGGGAAAGGGGGCAGGATATTTGGAGGGAAAGCCTGACATTGAAGTGGACTAAATCTGTACAAATGGCTATTTTTGTCAGCCCAACCCTGGTGGGTGTGTGATAGGGCAGCTACGTTTGATCCAACTCTTTTTATAGATGTCAGACTTTCTTAAAGACGACTCTGCTTGATCTTTTTCCAAGCTGCTGAGCTGACTTGGAAGATTGCTTATGGAGTATTTATCAACTGCAATCTGGAACTGACAACACTGGGATTAGTAATTAGATACTTCTTTAAGATGTAAAAGCAGCCTCATCAACTTCAGGATAGATTCAGAATAATGATATTTTCTCCAAAAAGATGCAAACACAGCATTAACACTTCAAAAGCATGCCACTTTGTCAACCCAGGCTCTACCTGTACTGGCAGCTATGGTGAGAATAAAAGCCAACATCAATCCATCCCAGCGGCCTATCTTTCTTCTTATAATGAAAACCATTTCATAACATGTTCTTTGTCTTGTCTCTCATTCTGATTCAATTAGGATAGTCTTTCTTTTTCCAAACAGCACATAGATAAAGTTACCATTGGATAGTAAAGCAGAAAGTCAGTGTCCTTTGATACTTTTTATAGTATTTTTAAAGGATGATGTGAACACTTCCTACCTGTGTTGCTATAATGAAAAAGTTATTTTTACAAGCCTGGATGATGCTAGGAAATACAGGCCACAGTGCAATACCACATGTACATCGAGTAACTACAGCTTGTCTATTTAATAACTATTCCCTGAGAAAAGGGAGCTAGATGAAACTTACTGTACTGTCACCTTCTCTTAAAGTCTGTTACCAAGTAATCAAACCAAACACTTTCTCTTTAAGACAAACTCATTGTCAGTCTGTAACGGCATTCTTTCCGGGGTTACCTGGCTGCCAGATGCATGGAACATCTCACAATAATGTAGAAGATTTTTCAGCAATTTCAGACAAAGGTTAGCCATCTTAGAAAAATATGGTCTATTTTCTCCTTTGTTCTGCTTCTCCCCATCCCTCCTCCCCTCAGCTAGGAAGGTGGTCCTTGCGGACTTGTGCTAATAAATTAGGCAGTTTGTATGGTAGGAAGTGCATTTTCATTACTATGAACAAAACAGACTGCAGGGGGAAATTTGATAGGTGGCTTCCACTCAGAGGACAAGATGCATTTATCTGAAGGCAATTCAGTGGTTTATAATGGACATCAGGGCCCCTTTGTCTCCCTGTCACAATCTTCCTGTGAGCATCACCATGATTCATAGTCAAATTATAGTCACTTTATGCCACCCCAGCTATTTAAGTCACAGACTCCCAATCCAGGAGATCTTTGCAATTTTAAATAGCATCCAAGAGTGCAGCTCTATTTTTTTTTCTGAACACAATATTTTGAATTTGTACAAATAGGAAGCGGTCACCAGGAAGTGACTTTTTTATTATTTCTTGTGATTTGCTGTAGTTAAGTTTTGAGGCTCTTAGAAGTACTTGATTAAAAGCAGTTGGAATCACATCATTTCCCAGCAAGACTTGTTATTTTACTCATGAAAATCATTGTATAGTTTACCTGAAAAATAGAAATAATTTCCCATTTCTTATAGGATATGTCTATGTCAAACTCAATACTCAAAATTTTGTATGGGCAAAGGTCTCACATGCAAAAATAGACTAGCTTTTGTAGGCAGATGTTGTCTCCATTTGTAACTTTCAGACTTCACTTTGCGTTAGCCAATCAGCCAGAGTAATCAGGAAAAATTCAGACACTAAAGCTTATCCTGCGTCAATGAGGCTAGGAGTTTGTATTTTGCCTAGGGCCTTTAAATGCTGGGACAAAACTGGACTAGTTAATTTTATTTTATTTTTTGTTAAGGAGAAGGCTGATTTGACAAGCAGTAGTGGCACTGCTTGTCGTAAAACATGCATGCAGTAAACACTGTGTGTAATAGTCATTTAATTAAACCATTAACAATCTTCTTGTCTCCTACTTTGTTTAGATGTCAAAAAGATGGTTTTTAATAGACGTCATTAAGAAATATTACAGAGGCTGGGTGCCAGTGGCTCAAGCCTGTAAACCTAAGCAACTCAGGAGGCTGAGATCTGAGAAGTGAGGTTTGAAGCCAGCCCCGGCAGAAAAGTCTATGAAACTCTTATCTCCACTTAACCAACCAGAAACCCAGAAGTGGTAGTGTGCTAGCCTTGAGCAAAAAGAGCTCACAGACAGCACCCAGGCCCTGAGTTTAAGCCCCATGATTGACAAAAAAGAAAGGAAAAAAGAAACTTAACAAGGCTGGCCAAAATTGAATTTTCACAGAATTACACCAATAAGTCAATCTGGTGTTGATAGACAAGTAATATAATCATTGTTGCTTCCTAGAAAATATACTATGGGAAAAATATTCCATTGTAATTCATGCCTGTGATCCTAATAACTTAAGACATAGAAATAGAAAGATCCAAGCAAAAAGTCAACGAGACCTTATAGCAAAACATGCTCCATGTGGTAGTACATGCAGAGGTAGGAGGATCTCAGTGTAAAACTGTTAAGATCAGAAGTTTGAAACTACTTGGAAAGACTAACTAAAAGCAAAAGGAGTAGTGGTGTGGCTCAAGTGGGGTCCCAAGTTCAATTGTCAGCATCCTAGATTAAATAAATTAAATTAAAATCTATACACTTATATGAAGCCACAATACTTCAATATGTATTTCCAGCTCCCAACATACTGCAAACTAGATATTTCCTGTTCCCCTCCAAAACTTATTTGACAGCAAAACATGACCTGAACTAATATGAAGCTCCTAATATGATTATTGCACAATTATATAACTTACTGTGAACACTGAAATATTTCACAGTGAAAATTCTGATGATTAGATTCCTACTGGTAGTGCTAAACAGTATTGAGTGCATATACTATTTTCTTTCTGTCCCTAAAAAAGAAATTCTGAAATATATCTGGCCCCCAAATATTCAGATAGGGAGCTATGGCTGGAAAATAATAAAGCAATCCACATTAAGGATGCCATATTGAGCACTTGTCTGCTACCTTAGCTCAGTCCCAAGACTTGTTATAGCAGTATACCAGTTTACATGGTTCATTAACTGAAGTGTAAAATGATTAACTCATTTCATTAAGAAACCATGACAAATATTAATATCATGGATTCTTATTCCATGTATTGCATAAAATACCTTGCTTGAAATAGCTTGACATAAAGATCCATTTCTTACCAGTTCCCACCTTCCAGCCAAGTCTGTCTGTCTTGCTTTTATTTGAGATAGAGTCTTTATATCTTTGCAGAGGCTGATATTAGACCTGAAATCTTCCACTTTAGACTCCCATGTGTTGGGATTACAGGTGTGCTACACTATGCCCAGTCCACCCAACTCTTTTGGCACTTCTAAATTCCATGTGTATTGAACAAAACATAAGGATAAATACTTTCTAAATTAATGAGGAATTTATAACTGAAATTTAAAATTAAGTTGTATGTGATGGTCAAAAATGAGTTAAATTAGCTGGGTCTGGTGTTACACTTCTGTAATCCAAGGCACTCCAGAGGCTGAGTAAGGAGGATAATGAATTTGAGGCCAGTCTGGATTACATAAAGCAACTCTATCTCAAGCAAATAACAACAACAAAAAGAATCAAGTTATTAAACATATATAAATATTCTAACATCAAAAAATCCAAATCCTAAATATTTTTGTTCTCAATGATTTGGGAAAAGGGGTTTATATGTGTGTGTGTGTGTGATACATATATACATGTACATTTATATTTTTTAGGTACTTGTATTTAAATCTATGTAAGCTACATACTAGCTTAAACAATTCATAATTATGAAGCACAATTGTTTCAATAATTGAAACATTTGCCATTGCTTTTTAAAATTTTTTTATTGGAAAGATACTATACAGAGGGGTTACAGTTATATGAGTAATGTAATGAGTCCATTTCCTAGCAAGCATTCTTACCCCCTCCTTTGTTTTTTCCCTGCCATCCCTTCCCTCCCCACCTCCCCAACTCCTCCCAATCCCATCCCCTGACCCATCTCCCCTCCCCCTCCCCGCCTGGCAGAGTTGTAAAGTTCATTTTCAACATAGTGTCTTGTACATCTCATAGTTACAATAGGTCAACCTGTATCCTTATTTCAGCTAGAAAAATGTATATACAAGATGCAGGACACCAGAATCAAATACAGTGACAACAAGGGTTGTACCATGGGGGAAGAACATACAAAGAGACATAGTATATTGTAAGTACATTAAAAAGAACAACAAGAAAGACAAAATCTCTTATGACCCTATCTTAGGGTTTATTTCACTTATCATCAGGTTATACGGTCATATTACATAGCTTTTGACTTCTGCTTGTCCTAGACATATACTAGTTATTGTAGATAAGGGAAACCATGGAACCTATGTTTCTTTGAGTCTGGCTTAATATAATTTTTACATATAAAAATATAATTTTTTCTAAGTCTTTCCATTTTCTAACAAATGGGGCAGTGTCATTCTTTCTGATGGAGACATAGAATTCCATTGTATATGTATACCACATAAGATATAACAAGCAAGATCAATAGAAAGCCCATGGATTGGGAGAAGATCTTCACTAGGACTTTTTGCTTTTTTATGGTTGTGTTTATTGGTATGATTAGATAGACAAACAAGAAACCAAGGTTATTGAATATAAACTTTAAATTCAGTAGAAGAGATTCTTTCTCATGATATTTGAGCATAATACATGCTTAATGAAAGAATTTATTGATTCCAACTGATTTCTAACATAAGTTTGGGTTGTGTTGATTTTGCAAATAATTTCCAAACCAACTGAACAACCCATGTGCTTATTATCCAAATAAGGATGATTAGTTGGGATTGATAATATCTGGATTTTGCCAAATATATTAAGTAATGAGTACTCCTTATGGACAAAATCAGTAGTCTGTTCTGATTAAAATCTTGGCTCCAATTCAGAATTAGCATGGGATGAGATTATGCCTGAGCAGCTTATAAACAAGCCTCCTTAGCCAGTGTCATTAAAGCAAATCAGGTGAAGATAAATGTTCTCAATAGGAATATTTTAAAAGAATGTACATGATTTCCATGATGATTTTGGCTACATAATCAGATTCAATAGTTTCGACTTTTATGATTGTCCATTTCAAGATGGCACAATGACCCTAGTGTGGCATCATGGGTCCTCTGTAATACAACGGAAAAGATTCCCCAGTTTATGAGCCCTAACTAGTAGCTGATGCAAGCGGGAACTTAAGGATCAACACTTGAGGAGGACTGCCCTGCTCTTGTTGGCATTTCTTGTCAGAAGAACTCATGAATCTCATACTTACTTGTTGCAGAAGGGTTCACTCAGAATATCTATTTTTCAGATTCTCTGCTTTTAGTGGCTTTATTACTATACATTGAAAACGCTTTCATCATGTACTGCTAAAAAAGTAAGAGTAAAATGTGAAATTCTGTTGCTTCTTAAAATGGAAGCCCATAGTAGACTTGTGCCACATATGAAGAATCAATAAATTTCACTGCAATTCCAGTAGTGGGCAGATGGAGGCCAGCAGCATGATGGGGAACATCTGTAATCCCACCTATGAAGAAGGGGTCTATAGGAGGATCAAAGTCAAAGGTTGGCCCAGGGCAAAAATCCCTATTTGAAAAATAACCTATAATGAAAGATTGGTAGAGTAAATCAGGTGGGAGAGCACTTGCCTGACTAGAGAAACATTTTAAATTCAAACCCCAGTTCTACTCTGCCACAAAAAAAAAAAAAGAAAAGAAAAGAAAACTGGAAAGGAAAAGAATTCCAAACCATTTATGTCAAATTGACAAATTCTAAACAAATGTAATTTCCAGAGATTTTTTTAGACATTTCAATTTTTAATTTGTTTTCTATGGAGATTTTTTTAAGTAGATTGGTATTTAAGAAGTACAGAACTCAATACCAGGAATTTTTTATTTTTTGGTAGTCATGGGGCTTGAACTCTGGGCCTGGGCACTGTCCCTGAGCTCTTTAGCTCAAGGTGAGCACTTTTAAGCTGTTCCCAGCTTCATGAAATCTCTGAGAGTTGAAGGCCCAGTAGCTAGAGATCTACATGTGTGAGAATCCTGTATTCTCTCCAGGAAATGATCAGTGATATCCAAGATCAAGAGCCTTCATTTCAGAAGAAATACGTACCTATTGCTTGCAAAATGTCTATACATTTTTCTTAGACATTTGTGCTGACCTTCTTATCTCACCCTGTGCTGACTCTGAGCAGGAAATCCTTCAGGGAGTTGATCATCCTGTCCTAGCTTGATTACGCATTCTATAATAGTGACTTCTGAGATTGTTTACTGATGCTTAAAGGGCAGCTGTCTAAATTGTCCTCTAAGATCATAGAGTTTGTTTCCTCTTTCTCAGCTTTTCCTATGATTTATCTCTTCATTTCAGAGCCAGCCCCTGACCATGTATGATATATGAATGCATTATGGTGAGAGTCATACCTAGCCATCGATGGACCTCCCCCAATCCTTGAGTGAAAAACAAATCATTCTCACCCCCCCCTTGCAGTCATTGGTCATAGTTGACATGTAATGACTGAAATTGATTGGTTTCTCAGGCAACCTGTAACACAGTACCAGGAAACAAAGGGCAAGTCTGAGCATCTTTAGCTACTAACAAAAAAGTTAAACTAAAAAGTGTTTTATTATATTATATACCTCTATATTCTAGCCAAACAGTATTTCTTCAATAAAAGCACCTTGAAACCTTATGACACAGGATTTGGTTTTCATCTCAATGTCAAGGTCAGAAACCAAAGCTTTAACTAAAAGATTCCTTTTATGATTTTATTAGCATATATTAATTGTATAAGGGGCTTCACTGTGACATTTCCATACATGTATACAATGTATCTCAGTTAAACTTACCCTCTACCTCTCCCTCTCTCTTACCCTACTTCCCTGTGATAAAACAATCTCAAAAGCTTTTAGTTTAATACATTCAGATAAACTACTTCGACTGTATTCATCCTTATTCACTCTCTCAATTCCTACTTGCATGCCCTCCTCTAAGAGAGCCTATTTTACTCCCTGTCACTCATTTTGTTTTAGTGTACTTTAATTGAACCAGAGAGTTTGACCATGGTTTGTCAGACATGCATATATTTTCATCAAAATTACTCTCTCTGTTATTCTCTTTCCCTGTCCCCCTCTTTATTGATCAATAGCTTTCATGAATACTTGCAATATATTTCCAAATTACCTTAAGGTACTCTGTTTTATAGACAAATATCTTTGACTTTAAAGGTTTTTCTTAAAAGCATATTTACATATTCCAACTAAATCACTTAAGAGTAGTACATTCCTTCTTCCTTTTATAAGATATTCCATTTAAATGTCAAGTGATAAATCTCATCTTTCAATCTTATTATGGAATTGATGCAGGGAAGATGTTTTTCTTGCTTATAGTTTCAGAGATACCATCCCATAATTACTCTCTCCTATTGTGCTCTTCACCATAATTATAATTGAACCTTGCAGCACTCCAAATGAAAATTTTCCTGCCATCTTACCCTCTTGCAGGCAAGATTTATTCAATAAGTATGTATTAACACCTAAGAATGCCTAGTATTTATATTAGCCATGAGCAAAAAATATAACTGAGTTAGACTCTTATCTATTCTTTAAGAAACTAGACTAATGGGAATTAGACAAATATATAAATGGTTTCAATACAATAGTAAAAAATAAGAGAAGTGTAAAACTTCTTAGGGACTGTAGAAAACTTGTGAAAGCAATAAAATTAAGCAAAAGAGAGTGAAAAGGGCATTTCCAGCAGCAACAGCAGAAATGACCTTGGAGGTACAAAAAAAGATTATAAATCTGACAAACTGAATGTGGACATGAATTCATAGGGCTAGGGCTTTGGAGTTACAAAAGAATATGCTAGAGCTTAAGCTGAAAATATAATCAGGAACCAAACTAATTGTTTATGGCAAGAGTAGAGGATTTAGACTTTATCCTGAAGATAGAAAGAAACATTGGAAGAAGTAGAGAGAACATTCAGGCACTGGTTTTGTAGGCACCATAGAGTTCACCTTCTATTTGTCTCTGAATCTTGTGTGGGAAGAATATCTCCCCAATCACATCAAATTGTGCTACTCTACACAAAACAGACATTCCAAAAAATGGTAATTGATTGATTGAAACCATCAGCTTCTTGTAGATGGCTATACTTTGCACCCATTTATTGACTTTTTATGAGTCTTTTTTGTACATAATCATTTTATGAGGCTTTCTTTTAATAAATATTTTTATTGTAAAGATATTGTACAGAGGGGTTACAGTTACATGAGTAAGGTAATGAGTACATTTCCTAGTGACCGTTCTTACCCCCTCCTTTGTTTTTCCTCTACCATCCCTTCCCTCCCTTCCTCCCCAACTCCTCCTTCCCCCATCCCTGAAGTTGTAAAGTTTGTTTTCAACATAGTGTCTTATACATCTCATTGTTACAATGGGTCAACCTGTATCCTTGTTTCAACATTTTGTTATTTCCCTTTCTCTCCCCAAATTAGAAAAATGTATATACAAGATGCAGGAATCAAATACAGTGAAACAGGGGCTATACCATGGGGGAAGAACATACAAAAGAAACAAAAAAATCACATAGTTAAATTAAAAACAACAGCAACAAAGATAAAACCTCTTATGTCCTTATCTTGGAGTTCATTTCACTTAGCATCATCTTATATGGTCATAGATACATAGCTTTTGACCATTTATGCTTGTCTGGTGAGATTATACCTGCCTATTAAGAAAAAAAAACTTTGTTGTGAATTTATGGTTTATTGATCTTCTGTCTACATATTGCTTGTCCATTACCACTCCAGGTGGCTGATCTTCCTCCCAGTAGTGGACCTGTATATGTCTCCTAACTTCCCATGACATCAGTGATTCACTTGCCAACTCCTTGTTCCCTTAGGTACCACATGATAAATATTTCCTTTCTTTCTAGGAGCAAAAGGAACATATCACCAAGGGTTTCTGCTGCATTCTTTCTTTTAATTTGTTATTTTCTTGTAAAGTTGATGTATAGAGTGGTTACAGTTACATAAGTAAGGAAATGAGTACAATTCTTGTCTAACAGTGTTACTCTCCCTCATTTTCTCCTACATTCTGCAGCATTCTTCATCTTACCTCCTCTCACATCTTCTCTCCTCAGAGGGGAGGTCAAAGGCCTAGTACATAGGCATCCTGTGGTCAGTTTATAAGTTTACCAGTCAAAATCTTTTAGCCAAATATTCTTTCAGAGTTGGCTCTGTACTGATTAAGCTAGATGATTCCATTTTATCAGCATGTGTAAGTGTTTGCAATTGGGGTTGGAGTAGAATCTGGACTAGTTCATTATATATGGTCCAGGCACTAGGAACATGGAATGGGCTATACCTCCCTCTGCTATATTAGGCAGATGAAGAATCTTGGTCATGTTTCATTTTTAATATGGTTCAGTCTATATCCATGAGTGTATATGGAATGAATGAATGGTATACTTTTTAACATTTTTTATTGTAAAGATACTGTACAAAGGGGCTACAGTTACAAGAGTAAGGTAATGAACACATTTCCTATTGAGCATTGTTACCCCTCCTTTGTTTTCCCCTACTATCCCTTCCCTCTCTACCTCTTTAACACTTCCTTCCCCTCCCCCAAGCTGTAAAGTTTGTTTTCAACATAGTGTCTTGTACATCTCATTGCTACAATGACTCAACCTGTATCCTGGTTTCAGCATTTTGTATTTTCCCTTTCTGTCCCCAAATTAGAAAAAGATGCAGGGCACCAGAATCAAATACAGTGACAAACAGGGGTTATACCATGGGGGGGAGAACATACAAAGAAACAAAAAAAATCACCTAGTACATTAAAAACAACAGCGACAAAGATAAAACATTTTGTGTTCCTATCTTGGGGTTCATTTTGCTTAGCATCATCTTATATGGTCATATGTACATATCTTTTGACATTTTCTGCTTGTCCCAGAAACATAACAAATCAAAGAAACGTTGGACAAATGGGATTGCAAAAAATTATGTTAAGTGAAGTAAGCCAGACCCAAAGAAACATAGGTCCCATGGTTTCCCTTATTTGCAATAACTAGTATATGTCTGAGACAAGCAGAAATGGTCAGATAAGTTGATGTTAGGTGAAATGAACGCCAAGATAAGGACTCAAATGTTTTTTTTTTCTTTCTTGCTATTGTTTCTAACATCTTTATAAGATATTTCTTTGTTGTTTTGTATGTCCTTCCCCCACAGTATAACCCTTATTTTCACTGTATTTGATGTTGGTATAATTTGTGGAGGGGAAGGGAATAAACAAATTGTTTAAATAGGGATACAGGTGGACCCATTGCAACAATGAGATGTACAAGTCGTTATGTTGAAAAACAAACTTTACAACTTTGGCAGGGGGTGGGGTCTGGGGGGCAGGGAGAGATGGGAAAGGATAGTAAGGGGAAAGAAAGGAGGAGGCAATAATGCTTGATAAAAAATGTACTCATTACCTTGCTCATGTAATTGTACGATATTTTCACAATAAAAAAATGCAGAGCTTCTGCATGGCAAAGGACATTGCCAGCAAGATCAATAGAAAGCCCACGGACCTGGAGAAGATCTTCACTAGCTATATAACAGACAAGGGCCTCATATCAAAAATATATTTAGAACTGAAAAAATTAAATCTTCCAACAACAAATCCTCAAAGAAAAAAACCACCCTATTAATAAGTGGGCTAAAGAGAGACTTCTCTGAAGAGGAAATAAGAATGACCAATAGACACATGAAGAAAGGTTCAACTTTTCTAGCCATAAAAGAAATGCAAACCAAAACAACATTGAGATTCCACCTCACCCCAGTTAGAATGGCTTAATCAAGAAATCTAATAATAACAGATGCTGGAGAGGATGTGGCCAAAAGGGAACCCTACTGCTCTATTGGTGGGAATGTAAACTTTTTCAACCACTTTGGAAAGCAGTATGGAGGTTCCTCGAAAGACTACACATAGAGCTCCCCTATGACCCAGCAATCCCACTTTTAGGCATTTACCCAAACAATCACAAACAAGGCTATACTAAAGCTACCAGCACAACTATGTTTATTGCAGCATTATTCACCATAGCTAAGATATGGAACCAACCTTGATGCCCCTCAGTAGATGAATGGATCAAGAAAATGTGGTGCACACACACACACACACACACACACACACACACACACATAATGGAAAAATCTATGCTTCCATCAGAAAGAATGACATCGCCCCATTTCTTAGGAAATGGAAAGACTTGGAAAAAATTCTATTAACTGAAGTAAGCCAGACCCAAAGAAACATAGGTCCCATAGTTTCCTTTGTTTGCAATGATACAGTTTTTAATAAGACCGGGAGGCTGTCTCTTAACCTATATTAGAATGCAGGTCTCAGTCTGCTTTTATGTAAAATGAAAGCCTTGTATTGCATCTAAACATTGAAAATGTCTTTTCTTAGTATGAACCATTTTTTTCTTTTAAGTATTTTTTATTGAGATTAAGTGATTACATAAATTTCACAAATTTCATAGTATGTGGGCTAGTGATACTTAGTTACAAACACATTTTAACCTTCACAAGGCAAATTGTCATTATCATGGTCTATAACGTTTGTGAATCCTATGAGCTTTGACAATACAACTATTTCTTCCACATTGAGTGATATGTACACTTCTTCCCTTTTGCTTAACATAAGCTGTTCCCTCTTTCCAGCTCATTCCTTTCCTCCCATCACTGCCCTTGAGTTGCTTAGTTTGTCTTCGTCAATGTCCAGTGCAGCTGATAGGCCCCTCTGTTGTATATTTCTTTTTTTTATTTTATTTGTGAACATACTATACAGAGGGGTTACAATTACATGGGCAGGCATTGCAGCCTCCTCCTTTGTTTACCCTTCACCTCCCTTCCCAGCCTCACCCTCTCCCCCCCAATCCCAATCCTTCTCCTTCCCCCCACCCATTCCTTCCCCCCCACCCCCCCACTGACATTGTAAAGCTCATTTTTGACATGACAATTTGTACTTCTCATTGTTGCAACAGGTCCACCTGAATCCTTAAACAACTTGTTTTTTCCCATCTCCTCCACAAGTTATACTGACATCAAATATAGTGAAAGCGGGGGTTATACTGTGGGGGAGGGACATGAAAAGCAACAAAGAGACAATCTTATAAATGCATTAGAAACACATGCATGAAAGAAAAAACATTAAAATACATATCTAAGGGTTCATTTTCCTAACATCACATTATCTGACCTTTTCTGCTTGACTCATACATATACTAGATAATGTGTGTAAAAATACCATACAGAGAGGTTACAATTACATGGGCAAGATAACAAGTACATTTCTTATCAAGCATTGTTGCCTCCTCCTTTGTTTCTGCTTCCCATACCTTCCCATCTTCCCTCTCCCCCCACCCTGCCCTGCTTCCCCCTTCCTCCACCCCTACTCCCACCATCCTGCCCCTCACCAAAGTTGTAAAATTCATTTTTCAACATAATGGCTTGTACATCTCATTGTTGCAATGGGTCCATCAGTATCCCTGTTTAAACAATTTGTTTTTTCCCTTCCCCTCCAGAAATTATACCAACATCAAATACAACGAAAACAGGGGTTATTTTTAACAGACACAAAGACAGTTCTTTATCAATTACTTGGCATTAAGATTGCCTGTTCAGGACAGTATATTGGAAACAAACTTTACAACTTCGGGCAGTGCAGGGGGTGGGGATGGGGTGAGGAAGGCTTATGGGAGGTGGGGGTGGGAAGGGATAGTGGGATAACAAGGGAAGAGGTAACAATGATTGTCAAGTCATGTTCTCATTGCCTTACTCATGGAATTGTAACCTCTCTGTACAACATCTTTACCATAAAAAGACACATGGAAAAAAACTGTATTCCTTACTTTTCTTATGTAACTGTAATCCCCTTTTTCATCATCTTAACAATAAAGATTTTAAAAATTCAAAAAGATTGCTTGTTCATAACACAACTTGTAAATTTGTCAATATTCTAAATAGTTGTTGTCTGTAGAGCAACACATGCTAATGTATTGTGTACTATCTTTAACTATGGCCTGAATCTTCTCGAATGTATATTATGTTGCAGTCTGTTTATCTTGAGAGTAAATATTCCGATGGAATACCAATTACCCTTTAAAAGCAACCCTCTATTTCAAAGGTTGTATTGGATGGCACCTCAAAAAGAATGGTAGCTGGTTAATTTTAGCGTGTTGAGCAGATTCCCAATCTAAGAATATTCCTTGGCACTGAGCCTAAGGCATTTTTATTTGATACTAAATTGGATAAATTTTAATTCTTTTTATGGTTTTGCTTTTTGTGACTTTTTTTCTTCTGAGGTAGACAATGAACACTCATATTCATTCTTCTTAAGCAGTAGAGCTAAATTATGATATCTGAACATATCAAATTCCCTCTACACCTCATGTGCTATTATAAAGATTTACTATACTTTGAAACATATCAATCACATGTAATAAAATTCTGATAAGACTGTGCCTTAAAATTATATGAAAAAATAATTGCACCGTATATCTTTTTCCTATAGTAAAGATTCCTTTATTTTTTTAAAAAATTTTTTTGGGGGTCCGGTCGTGGGGCCTGAACTCTGGGCCTGGGTGCTGTCCCTCAGCTCTTCAGCTCAAGGCTAGCACTCTACCACTTGAGCCACAGCATCACTTCTGGCTTCTTTTCTTTTTGCTTATGTGGTGCTGAGGAATCGAACCCAGGGCCTTAGGCATGCAAGGCAAGTGCTCTACCACTGAGCTACCGTCCTAGCCCCTCCTTTATATTTCATAATACAATTAAAGTGAATTTTGGAGCCCTAAATCTTATTTTCTTGCACATTTGTTTCCCAATTTCTCAGGTTCTGTCTTTTTCCTTAAGAATCTACTCCATGCTTTCTGAGAGACAGTATAATTTTAAATAATCATAAAGAACAAAAAGAGGCCTACAAATATTTTTCTGAAACAACAAGAAGAAATTTAAGAGTTAGTTGTATTGGAAAACTGTTTCAAATCTGAGAGTAGAGATGGGCAAAAATCAGGAAGTAAAGAAAACCCAGTGCTGATCTAGAGAACAGAAACAGCCACACAAATGGTCAACTTTCTCTTCTGCATGCATATGATTCAGTTTACACTTCCTTCAAGGAAGATATGTATCTATTGCATTTCTTGTAAATCTCACACACCTGATACAGGAGAAGCATGTGATGAATGATTTTCACTCTGCCACACACACAGCAGTGTCATGTAACTCCATGGCCAAGGGCATGATTCAACCTAGGTAGGTAAAGACCCCATAATTACAGTAGTTAGGGGATATGTACATGGGAGAGGCAGAGACAGGAAATATGTTTGTAATTAAATAAATTTCAAATACAATATTTTAAAATCTAGTAATTTTTTAAGGAAATAAATTAATATGCTAAGAAGATTTTCCAAAATGGGGCTGACAGGGAGAAGTGCTTTTACCAGTATGGCCAGAGATATATCTAGAACCAAATGATATTGGGGTTCACATGTATGTGACAACCTGAGCATGGGAGGTTCATGCTTGTAATCACAGCATTCAGGATACAGATTGTGAGTTTAAGGCCAGCATAGGCCACAGAGTGAGACCCTTCCTCAAAAGCAAACTGTAAACAGAGACAGAGACAACATGGGGTTGCCAAGACTAGATCATCTAGTGGGAGAAAATAGGAGCCAAGGACGTGAAACATAAACAAGCTCTTGGTGAATCTTTGAGAGGGAAGAAAAAGGTTGATGTGGCTGGAACCTAGTGTTCCATGTCACAAAAGAGCTGCAGACCTTTTCTGCTTATCCCAGACATATACTAGTTATTACAAATAAGGGAAATCATGGGACCTATGTTTCTTTGGGCCTGGCTTACTTCACTTAGTATAATTTTCTCCAAGTCTTTCCATTCCTAACAAATGGGGTGATGCCATTCTTTCTGATGGACGTATAGAATTCCAATGTGTATATATACCACATTTTCTTAATAAGATAAGATGACGTTAAGTGAAATGAACCCCAAGCTAGGGACAGAAGTGGTTCTTTTCTTCTTTGCTATTGTTTCTAAAGTATTTATAAGGTACCATGTAATTTTTTTTGCTTTGTATGTTCCTCCCCCATAGTATAACACCTGTTTTCACTGTATTTGATGTGTATAATTTGGGAAAGAGAAGGGAAAAAACAAAATGTTTAAATAGGGGTACAGATTGACCCATTGCAACAATGAGATGTACAAGACGCTATGTCAAAAAAAAGAACTTTACAATTTAGGTGGGTTGGGGGTGGGGGGGGGGTAAAGGAGTGGGGAGCGTAGTTGAGGAGGTGGGAGAGATGGGATGGTAGAAGAAAAACAAAGGAGGAGGCAACAATGCTGGATAAGAAATGTACTCATTACCTTGCTCATGTAACTGTAACCCCTCTGTACAGTATTTTCACAATAAAAAACTTATTTTAAAAAAAGAGCTGCTGACCTAAAGCAGATGCTGTGGGCCCCTAAGGACTAGGAAGTTGGATGTCTACTGTCTTTGCTGTCGACTTAAACCTTGACACACATGGTTCCATTACTCTTGTCACTCAGCTGCTTGGTCCTTGATAAAGTCTGTAGAAGCTTGGGACTCAGGCAGAAAGATTACAACATGTTACCACAGCTTTTCAATTTCACCCTCTGAGTTAAACATGTGTGCTAGGCCTTTTTGCCTAAGCTATTCCAGAGAGATCAGCTACCATTGCCTGCTTCCTTGGGAAATAAACTATGTTCTTGCATAGAGTGAGTTGAGCAAGTATGAAAGCTGTAATAATAATAATAATAATCTACATAAAGAGTTTTCTATTTAAATATAAGTGAAATGTTAATTAGGAAGGATGGAATGAGAGCAATGGAAGGGGAAAAGAAGAGTGAAGGGAAAAGGAGGGGGAGACAGTGTAAGAAAGAGAAAAAAATTGAGAGAGAGAATAGAGAAAGTAGACATATTTAAAGGGCAGTCATAATTCCTCATGGCATAATTCCTCATTGCTCAAAGTTAAGGGCACAGACCTTCACAAGTATGTCTTCACTTTACATGCCAGCCACAAGTTCAAGGGCCCGCAGGACCATCCTTATTTTTGGTGAATAGTGGCTACCAATTCAGATTTCCTTACTACCTACCCAGGTTTTTTTAACCAAGGATGCAAATGAAAAGACACATGGACTTAATAGGATGAAGTCTGGAGATTTCCAAATGTGAAATTTCCATCATCCCTAGGGCATATATTCTCTATTTAGGATGTGTGACAATGTGAAGGGATTGGCTAACCTGGGACAAGCCCTAGCTTCAGTGGCATGATGGATTGAATCCTAAACCAGTCGCCAGTATCTCAACTGGCTCAAAGCCCTGACTCTTTAACTATGTGGCTCTTTTTGACATAGCCATATCTTCATTCTGTGTCACCTCTTTCTAATGAAGTATCAGTTGTAGTCCCAAAAGCCCACCATCAATATCAAAAACATTCCCATTATCTATAGTCTAAGAACCAGGGACAGAGACCACTCACATTCTTTATTACATGCTAGAACTCTTCAAATCAGGTTTGTAATCAGTGGCCTATTCTGTGTACTAGTCCTAAGTGCAATTCAAAGTGCTTCAGTAATGAAGAAGCAGTGCCCGTTGCTTCAATTTCTTGGCAGGCAAAGCAGGGAAATGTAGGCATTGTTACAAAAGTATTACAGATTTGTGTTATTCACTCCTAGGCATCACATGGCATTTCTCTGTACTTCTTTCCTCACTGACAAGTGTCCCAGTTCAACTTCTGTGTCTACCAAATGCAAGTTGGATACTTATCTACTATGCTTGGCAATGTTGCATTAAGCCGATGATAATATAACAAAAAATGATGCAAGAAAGGCAACCTTAGTTTGTCCTTTTATCCAATGGGCAGTTAGTCATAGATAGATCCTCAATGTCTTTAGCATTTATAATCTGAGGCTACCATAAAATCTTCAAAATGTACTTTGTTTACTAGTAATAAGTCATTCTCTCTCTCTCTCTCTCTCTCTCGCTTGCTCACACACACACACACACACACACACACACTGGCAGATTTTGGTGAGAACTTCATGTCTTCCTAGATAATGGACAGGAATGACTCTACCTATGGTTTTTTTTTTCAGATGACCTTGAGCAATGCATAATTCTCCCTGCACTGCTTATTGACAAGTGTGACAAGTATGGCCTTATAATGATTACATCACTCTCCAATGGGCGGAAGGCATTTCTACAATTGTTGGCCTACAATATTCCAAAGTCAGTGGGTAATGAGGGCCAGTTGACAGCTGACTTCTGATAGAAAGCCAAAAACATTTGAATCACCCTATTACTTCAAAGCATTTTGCTGACTATAACCATCCAGAAAACTAAATTTACTTCTAGCCAAATTTTATTGTCTTGCAGCCATGGTTTAACGACCCTACCACCACTCTACATCATTCCCAGTGAACATTTGTTTGCTTTAAATCTCAATTCCACATTTGATATTATCTTAATGGTTTTGGAGGGATGTTTTAAAAGAGTACCCAACATTTATTTAATGAGGGATAGTAAATATATAGACACAGAGTATGCCTAGATAAATGAGTCATGCGGAAACCATTCAGAACCACAGAGGGAAACATTTGGTGGGCCAAGGAGAGTGAATAGGAGAGTGAAGAATAGGAGAGTGAAGAAATAGGGCAAGAATTTAGTTTGTGATTTTTGCAGAACAGGGTTAGCAGATTTAAGGTTGACTAATCATTATTGATTTCAACAGACTCTGGGGAATGAGACCTGTCCCTGGTTGTTGGTATTCAGCCCTGGAGTGATAAGAACAGGGGAATAGCACCAGCATACTAGTGGCTGGGAACCTGGGCTCTGGGCCAGCTGATTAGCATATAGAGGAAAGTGCCCAGGACACTACTGTCTCTGGGAATTCACTAGCTCTGCCTAGGGAAGTCCCACTGTTAATAAGGCTCAAGATGCCAAAGCATCAAATACATAAACTAGAAAATATGATTGGGGTTAGAAAGAAATGTCTTAGTTATTAAGTCCTTTTGACCTTTAACATCAAGATTATTTTAAACTCTTTAATTTAGCATAAACCTAGCTTATGTAGTTTGTAAAGCTGTAGAATTAACCTGGGAATTCATGTTTTTAGGAGAAAAAACTAAAGCAGACTCTCCTGAGGGGCTTTGGAAAGTTTATGTGCCCAAGCTGCATCTTAGACCAATTAAGTCAGAATCTCTGTGGCTAGACATGAGGATTTTATCCAATATTCCCAGCTAATCATTGATATGGGAGGCTACATTCGAGAATGAGTGCTCTGAAATAGTGGTTCTCAAAGTGTGCTCCTTAGACCAGCAGTCATATCATTGGGAACTTATTTAGAAATGTTGATTGAGGATCCCCAGTGCAACCCAGAGAATCAAAAGATCAGGGGGAAAGGCCCAACAAGGTGTGTTTTAGTGGGTCTTGTAGAGAATCTGAACTATATCCCATCTTTCCAGACTTGTTTCTCAAACTATGCTGTTCATGCAAGTTACCTTCTGTGTCTCAAATAAAATGCAAGATACTCACTTAAATTTAAATTCTGGAGAAATAGAAAAACTTTTTTTGTCAGAATAAATATAACTTTTGGGACATACTGATCCCAAGCCAAATACATTGTTATCTGAGAATATATTTAACTGACTTTGCATAGGCAGCTTGGTAGACCTAAGCAGGAACTAGGAAATGCTCTAGGCTATAGGATTCCACTTCTCAGTCCTGGAGATGGAATCACAAAACTCCAGAAAAGTCATAGTCTAAACTTACAATTAGGATCTGGCACTGTGTCTCCTTATCCAGCAAACTTCCCATAGCAAAGCCAGGTAAGTGCCTCATGGGACCCTGTGGGGTATAAAAAGCATGCATGACCTTTCACTGGTGAGTGATCAACTGGAGAGGGAAAGAAAGAATTAAATGCAGCGGGGCGCTGTAATCCTAGGAGGCTAAGATCTGAGAATCCAACTTGAAAGCCAACCCCAGCAGGAAAGTCCATGAGACTCTTATCTCTAATTAACCACCAAAAAGCCAGAAGTAGAGATGCGGCTCGAATGGTAGAGTAACAATCTTGAGCATTAAAAGTTCAGCAAGAGTGTGAGGCCCTGAGTTCAAACTCTAGTAACAGCACACATGAACACATGTGTTTATGCACACATGGATCAAATACAGAAGCAACCTGCCCCATCTTCTCAAAAAAAAAAAAACTAAGTATATGACTTTTCACACCCTGGTAACTGCTGCACAGGTCCCAGATCATTTGGGAGGACCACAAAGGAACTAATCTACTTTTTTCATCACTTAGTAATCCTGCTCTATTGGATAATAAAACTCCAACCAAAAACCTACCCTATATGGCAAGGTATACTGTATCTCTTTGCTTCCTTTCTGTCCTTTTTAAGTGTTCTTTCCTTCCTTTCTAACTTCCTACTCTTTGTGGTTCCTTTGATGGACACGATCGTATCTTAACCTTAAACATTGTCTTAAAGTACATAAAGTACATCTCACCCACCTGAAGCAACTATACTGTCTTTTTTTTATAAAATCTATCACCCTAATCATCTGGGAAATCTTGGTGAAAACTGCATATTCTCAGGTAGGGCTTAAGATGTGTATTTCTAACAATTTCAAGTCTTGTTAATCCATTGTTGTTCCTTGAACTACAGTTTGAGTAACAGAATTCTGTTGGATACCCCGTAACTATTTTCAATGTTCCAGGAGAAAGGGTGATCAACAAATGCTACTGGAGTGGAGTTTAGCCACCTGAAATACTATAGTATTAATTCTCTTAATTTTACTAATTGATCTTCCTTCTTATTTTAGTAATGAAGCTAATTTGTTTTCTGTATTTGGTCTGTATATATAACACTCTTTGCATTTTCAAGCCCAATGTCTAAAACCACAATGAGAAAATGTGGTTCCACAAAAGGTTATTATGTCCTATATGCAGTTGTTTCTAATTTTTTCTTTCTGTTTTAGTTTTCTGTACCCTTTGTCTTATATATAAGATTATCTGATCCATGAACAGGAAAGGGAATCACAGAAACAGCAGGACAAAGGATGAACTAATACAACTATGATCCTCTTTAGACTCTATTTTGGAAATGAACTTTATAACTTGGGCAGGATGGGAGTGGAGAGGGGTAAGTAGGAGAAAATGAGGGAGAGCCACCAGCCGGGCACTGGTGGCTTATGGCTGTAATCCTAACTACTCAGAAGGCTGAGATCTGAGAAGCATGGTTCAAAGCCAGCCTGGGCAGGAAAGTCCATGAGACCCTTATCTCCAATAAAAACCAGAAAACCAAAAGTGGCACTGTGGCTTAAGTGGTAGAGAACTAGCCTTGAGCTGAAGAGCTCAAGGACAGTGCCCAGGCCCAGAGTTCAAGCCCCAAGACTGACAAAAAAGAAAAGAAAAGAAATGGGCTCGTTATCTTACTTACATAAATGTAACCCCCTTTTCATCACCTTTACAACACAAATTTTAATATATATTTTTATTGTAATATATATTTTTATTGTACAGAGGAGTTACAGTTACATGAGTAAGATAATGAGTACATTTTCTATGGAGCATTGTTACCTTCTCCTTTGTTTTTCCCCTAGTAAACCTTCCCTCCCTACCTCCCCAACTCCTCCCTCACCCCACCCCCCACAAGTTATAAAGTAAATGTATATACAAGATGTAGGGCACTGAAATTAAATACAGTGAAAACATGGATTATACCATGGGGGAAGAATATACAAAAGAAACAAAATTCACATAGTACATTATAAGTACCTTAAAAACAACAGCAAGAAAGATAAAACCTCTTATGTCCCTATCTTGGAGTTCATTTTGCTAAGCATCATCTATGGCCATATGTACATAACTTTTGATCTTTTCTGCTTGTCCTAGACATATACTAGTTATTTCAGATAAGGGAAACCATGGGACCTACGTTTCTTCACTTAATATAATTTTTTCCAAGTCTTTCCATTTCCTAAGAAATGGGGTAATGTCATTCTTTCTGATTGAGGCATTGAATTCCATTTGTGTGTGTGTGTGTGTGTTCACACGTGTGCACGCGCATGCGCGCATGTGTGTGCGTCACATTTTCTTGATCCATTCATCTACTGAGGGGCATCAGGGTTGGTTCCATAGCTTAGCTATGGTGAAAAATGCTGCAGTAAACATGGTTGTGCCAGTAGCTTTAGTATGGACTTGTGTGTGATCGTTTGGGTAAATGCCTAAAAGTAGGATTGCTGGGTCATAGGGGAGCTCTATATGTAGATTTTCAAGGAACCTCCATATTACTTTCCAAAGTGGTTGAAAAAGTTTACACCTCCATCAATAGTGCAGTAGGGTTCCCTTTTGGCCACATCCCCTCCAGCATCTGTTGTTATTAGATTTCTTGATTATAGCCATTCTAAGTGGGGTGAGGTGGAATCTCAATGTTGTTTTGATTTGCATTTCTTTTATGGTCAGAGAAGTTGAGCCTTTCTTCATGTGTCTATTGGCCATTCTTATTTCCTCTTCAGAGAAGTCTCTCTTTAAGTCTTTGGCCCACTTATTAATGGGGTGATTTTTTTCTTTGAGGATTTGTTGGGGGAGTTAAAATTTTGAGTTCTAATTATATTTTAGATATGAGGTCCTTGTCTGTTATATGGCTAGTGAAGATCTTCTCCCAGTCCGTGGGCTTTCTATTGATCTTGCTAGCTATGTCTTTTGCCATGCAGAAGCTCTACATTTTCATGCAATCCCATTTGTCCAATCTTTCTTTGATTTGTTGTTTCTGGGTCTTTATTAAGAAAATTTCAGCCTGTGCCAAGGAACCCTAGCGTTTCTCCTATTCCTTCCTGTAATGTTTTCAGGGTTTCTGCTTTGACTTTGAGGTCTTTGATCCATTTGGAGTTGATTCTGGTGCAGGGTGATATAGGGGGATCTAGCTTTAGTTTTCTACAGGTGTTTAAGCAATTTTTCCAGCACCATTTACTGTAGAGCTCTCTTTTTTCCATTCTATTTTTTAGCTTCCTTATCAAAGATTAGGTGGGTATAAATCTGTGGGTTCATTTCTGGGTCTTCAGTTCTATTCCATTGGTCCTCAGGTCAGTCCCAAGCTATTTTGATTACCATGGCTTTGCAGTGGAGTTTGGCAATGTTCTTTCTGCTAAGGATTGTTTTTGATATTTGGGGTCTTTTATTGTTCCATATGAATTTTTGGTTTGCTGCTTCTATTTCATTGAAGAATGAGGTTAGGAAATTGATAGGTATCACATCGAGTTTGTAGATAGCCTTTGGCAGTATTGCCATTTTCATAATGTTAAACCTCCCAATCCAGGTGCATGGGAGGTTTTCCCACTTCCTTAGTTCTTTAATTTCCTTTTTCAGGTTCTTAAAGTTTTCATCATACAGGTCCTTCACTTCTTCAGTTAACTCCTAGGTATTTTATATTTTTTGTGGGGCTCTTACAAAAGGAGTTGCTTTCATGATTTCAGCCGTGCTCTTATCATACAAATATTTTTTTTAAAAAATGTTTCCAGAAGAAAATTGAGACTATTTGTCAAGTTTCATGATATTCTCATACTCAATTCTCTTATAGTATTCTCTTATATAATATTCTCTTATAATAACATTCTCTTATACTCAGTATAATTCTCAAATCTAGATGATGCATTTTTATTTTAGAAAGCAATTGAAATTATATATCGAGGCATTCTTTTCTATTCAAATAAAGCAACTTCAATTTCTCTTGTTTCAGAACAATTTGGTGCTTCCATCTTAAAAGCTGCTATTTACATATCAACAGCTTTGTTCAACTCCCCTGCTCTTTGACCAAGTGTGAAATTACAGTGCAATGTAGAGAACACAGAGACACCACACATAGTCAGATTGCTAAAAAGACAAAGAACATTAGAAAAAATAAACAGTATGAATTAAAAACAAGTATGAATCCACATGGATTATTTTCATTAAAATCAGCTTACTTTTACATTCTAAATGTTTATTTCCTCATTAGTTCAAATCTCATCCACTTATAAATTTTTTAAAAATCATTACTGTTTTTGTTGTTCCTTGGTGTTAGAGATTGAACCCATGGACTCATATATTATGTCTTTTACCACCAATGTACACTCCCAGTTAGATTTGCTTGATTTTTTTCTTTGTGAACAAAATGATTGAAAAATATGTCTTCTGAGGTGATTTGTTTGTAACTTGACATTATCTTATCAATAGAGATTTTCACCTGGCCCTGTGCTAAGTGAACACCTACCATTAAAGGAGCACATTGGCATTGGAAAACTTACAAGATTTAGTTAATCTTGTACTGTTAATATTGCAAAGTTACTTAAGCAGTCAATGCTTTGAGGGGAAGCATCTTGGAGGAGAGGGTTCAAGATAGATGAAAAATAGGCAGATAGATAGATGATTGATAAATAGATGATAGATTCAGGCAAACAGACATGAAAAGTTCCTAATCATATTGAATATATTATATTTTGAAACCATCTTAAAAATTGATAAGATAGTAGATTTGAAAATCACAAAAATATGATAGCTATATGAGGTCACACATATGTTAATTAGATGGACTTGTTACTAGAGTGAGGATAGGTATCTACTTTGCGTCAGATGGAGAAAAAGTGAAAGCGATAGGAAAGTCTACAAGGAAAGGAATATGTAAGGTTCCTCTACTTACCCCTGTACACCGAATCAAGAAACCTGATGAAGGGAAGATAAAGGAGATTTTCCATTTTATGTGGCATAAGCATGACATTGAAAATAGCACTTTAATTCATCTTCAGCCCTTCAGGGTATAGGCTTGATTATTAGGTTGAAATAGAAGAATTAGAAGCAGAGGATCAATGATATGCATAAGTAAACAATTATAGCCCCAGGTGTGGCCTGCTGGTCATTATCTCACTTATGGTTCTCCTGGTTTCAGAGAAGTTGTTATCACTGTCATCACCTGAGGGGAGCCATTGACTTTCTCTGAGATGATTTTTCTGGCTCCAAGGTGCAGCCTGATCATTATAGGGAATTGTCTTCAATTGAGGGTGGTCTGCCTGCAAGTACTTGCTGTTCTTTAGAATTACTCTCACTAATGAGGAGTCATGTATTTCCTGGAATTCAAGATGATTTCAAAGTGATAGATTAATGCAGAGAGAAATACAAAATAGAGGCCAAGATGCCAAGGTCTTCTCCTTTTAGTTAATTCATAGGTACAAACAGTCAGTGCTTTTCAACTAAAAATAATTTTAGTACTTGATTTTTTTTTAAAAAAAAAACACTTTCAGTAGACTTGAAAAGAGGTTATCTCTAGGGTGAAAATGACAGCATTAGACTTTGGGGATTGAATATTTAAGATTGCCCATGAGACACTCTTATCCCTGGTTTTCCTTTTAGCAGAACCCTTCAGAGACACCATGCTTTCATTCAGCAGCATCACCATAGTAAATATAAAGACCTTGCACTAGGGCAAGTCAAAAGGAGCATGCATCAGGACTCCTTGACGCCCCTAAAAGTATCCATGTATCATCAACTTTGACTTGGGGCTTAGAAAAACTTTGGGCTTAGTGATGTTTCCACTTAGACATTTCGGTATTTAGACACCCATAGTAAGGCTTTCTAGTGACGTGCAGGTGCCCAGGTATTCTTATGCAACTACACACACTAAATAAAGTCATAGTGCCTGTCCAAGAGGTTTGTAATATAACAGCAGCCAGGACAGAAGGAAAAAGTATTTTGTTCAATAATTGAAGTGCACCAAGTGGATATAGGTATGACAGAAGTGAAGAACAAATGGTAGTAGAGTGGGATAGGATTAAGGGAAACATGGTAAGTACTAGTAGTCCATCATGAAACTCACTATAAAATAAGATCACCATGAAAGATACCACAGAGCTGTGTCACTATCACTATAAGAGTTGCCGTAGTTAAATTGTATTTGTCAACTAACTAGATCAGGATACCCAGGTACATTCCTTTCTAAGCATGATTTCTAGGTGAGTCTGTAAGTGTGCTTCTAGAGGAGATTAACATGTTACTTTACTCAGTGGAGGAGGTCATTCAACCAATGTGAGTGGAGATAATCAATCCACTGCCACCTACATTTAACGTAAGGCAGAGGAAGGAGTTAGGTTTTCTTTTCTGCCTCACTGCCTGAACTAGGGTGCTATATCTGATATTCTCATGCACCCAACAAGGACTTACACCATTGCTTCCCCCTGGTTCTCAGCCTTTGAGCTTAGATGGGAACTACAGAACTATACCACTAGCTTTGTTGGTCTCCATCTCACAGAAGGAAAATTACATGTTTCCTAACCATGCTACTCATGTCAGATAATTACTCATTTGGTGTTCTTTAACTCAATGGTAAAGCCATCATAAGTTGAAAGCATCAGCAATCAAAAATGCATTGAATCTATCCAACCTACTGAACATCCTAGTTTAGCAGTAGACACCCAATAGAGTATGATTTGTTTGCATTTGTAATAGTTGTGACCTTTGAGACAGGCCAGCTGGAAGCTGCAGCTTGCTGCTCTGCTTAACATCTCACATGATAGCTATTCTTTACTCAGGAAAAGTGCACAGTTCAACTTACAAGTGAGTTTCTACTGAATGAGTGAATAAATATTGCTATTGAACTACTATAAAATGGAAAAAGTAACTTAATCCAGATCTTCTGATTTAAGGAACCATTGTGTGTATGTGTGTATGTGAATGTGCATTAGTGTGTCTATGTGTATGTGTGTTCACACACATACAAAGATACGCTATTAAACTGTTTTTCTGAAGAACTCTATCCAATACAGAAGCTGAAGGTTTACTACCAAACTATGAATGCCCATCACCCTAAATTAGAATCATTCCAATATGTCACACCCTCTTCCACATTTCCATGACTGTGTGCACTGAGCTGTTATACTGGACACCTGGGCTCTCCTGTGTTTCTTCTTGCTTCCTTCTAACATTTTACAAAATGATTGCTGACAATCAAGTGACATATTGCCATTTTACTCAGGCTCTGAGCTCTTAGTCCATGAATCAAAATGTTAGGCACTGAGATTCTGTCCTGAATGTGTCAAGCTGACAACCTAAGGAAGGATGCACTCTTCCTAAGAATGCTGAATTTTCTTCTTTTAGAAGTCTCTTAATAACAGACTAGAATTTTTTAGTAGAATAATAATGTTGGTTGATAGGAGTCATGGTAAATACCCATCTTTTCCCAACAAATTATTTTGGGGGGGTATATTCATTACTACTTCATAGCTCTGAACATAGACTTGAGAGAATAACTTATGGGAAGAACAATTCATTTTAGATCATGGTTGCAGAGGGTTCAGTTCATGAATGCTTTGCTCCATTGGGCCTATGGTAAGGCAGAATATCATGGTCAAGGGAGTATGTGGACAAGGAGGTTGTTTACCTCATGGTGGACAGGAAGAAGAGAGAGAAGAAAGAGAGAAAGAGAGAGAGAAAGAGGGAGAGATGGAGAGAGAGAGATTAGAGAGAGTATGGAAGGAACCAAGGACCAGGTATAACCTTCAAAGACCTGCCTCTAATGATCTACTTCCTCCAAATAGGCCTTACCTCTGAAAGTTTCCAGGACATTCCATTTTAAGGACATTCTAGTTTAAGATCAAGAATTCAACATATGAGCCTGTGGGAGACATTTCACACTAAAACCATAGCAAGGAAAGTGTTAGAGATGGAACCCAGTGACTCATGTATGTGAAGCAAGCTCGCTTACCATTGAGCTACACCCCTAGCTTGCAAAAAAGTATTTCCTTTGCCTTAAAGTCTTCTTTGATTCTATTTACTAAACATGGTCTATGTTGACCATAATAGGTGCTTATGTAAGTCCTACCATTCTATAGTTATCATTTAACAATACTGCTTTTATTTCTTTTTCATTTTATCTATTCCTTCATCTTACTCTTTTTCATTATCTTTAGTTGGTCACAGGGGTTGCTATATAAGGAAGTGGTTTATGAATACAGTTCATCTTGATCAATGGCACCTCTTTCAATATTTTCACTCTTCCAAATATGTGGTATTGGACCAGGAAATGGGCAAAATAAAGTGAAGGTGAACAAATCATTTCTGAGAAGCTCCTATATCCCCACAGTACAGTAGTAAATCAGGCAAATACAGTGCCTGGCTTCATGATGCTTATAGACCACTCAAGAAGATTAATCTACCAAGCAGTTCTCATCTCAGTTGAGATGAAAATTGCACATTGGGAAGTACAGAATGTCTCAGGCATCTATAAAAAGAGGATATAACCAACAGAGAAGCTTGTCAGTTACAAAAAGACTTCCTTAGAACCTTCTATCAACTCTATTCCATCCTTATTTTTATTCCATTCTTAGTTTAAGGAAACAGGTTCAATGAGTTTAATTTACTTGCTTCTATTTAATGAGTTTCTAGGACTAGAATCAAGACTTCAATTCCTATTCCCAAGCTGTTTCCACTAAATACTGCAGAACATTAATAGTTATTTGGGTGAAATTAATCCTAGCTACAGATAAAGGAGAAGATTAGTCACCAGCCTACCAAAATTCTGCCTTAGAAACTCTTCCCAAGATGGATGTTCTCTTCTCTAGTGACCTGGCAGAGCTCATATTAAGAAAGTCAGTTTTGCTGGTTTACTGTTTATTTCAATTTATGCAAACAAAATTATGAAACCATGAAGCCTCACATCTTTTAGGGAGAAGCCAAAGCCTGCAGTTTAGGTGTGACTCACATGATGCCTAGGAATCGACTTGCCTTGGAAAAGTATAATTACAATTAAGCCCTTGGCAAGAGCCTGCCTAGAATCCCCCATAGATTAATCAAGTCTACCTTGAACTTGGGACTATAAGCATTCACAGAACGGAGAATGAGTGGAACTAGTTGCTACTGGTATAGTAGCAGGCTGTCTAGAAAAGAGTAGACTTTGAAGTATCACTAACATTATAATTTTTCCATCTTACTGCAACATTCCACCTAGAATCAAGGCAACCAAAAACCTAAAACTAGTCCTTGATTGTGGACAGAGAGAACTACCAGGATATATCCCCCACCTCTGGCTGGAGATACCAGAAAAGGAAAACTTCTGGGTTTTTTCTCCAAATTCTCACATGCCTCTGCTCCTAAGCAATGACACTGAATCAGTCAGCTAGGGTTTCCAGGCACCTTCAAGCCTGAAGGAAGGAAAACCTACTCTCTCCTCCAAGGAGCTATGATCCCAAAGGGTGTAAGGGACCTGTCTCTCTCTTCCCTGCTGCCATATAACCCTGAATGCAGATGTAGCGTCAGCAGAAAAAAAATGATTTCCAGGCCCTCCAGAAGACAGAAAAGAGATAATATAGATCTCAATAAAATTTTAAATGATTGCTTTGCAATATATACTGTTAAGAGAATAGAAAGGTAGGTTCTAGACTGGGAGAAATATTTCCAATTTGTATATCTGCTGAAGGAAGTATAAGCAGGATATGTAATAAATTCTTAAAATTCAACAGTAAGCAAACACATGCAGTTGTTAGATGGGCTAGGTTTAGTAGTGCACACCAGTAATCTTGCCTTCTTGGGAGATGACAGTAGAAATGAGGTCTGGGGCTAGCCCTGGCAAAAAGTTAGGGAGAATCTCCTTCTCAATCAATAAACTGGGATCCATAAACATGCATTTGTGATCTCAGCTATGCAGCAGGAATAGGCTGAAGAATCTCTATCTGAGGTCAGCACCAGGAAAAAATTTGAAATTCTACCTGAAAGGTAGTTAAAACTAAATGCGTTTAGGTGATAGAAAGCCTACCCAGTGAGTACAAGGCCCGAGTTTAAACTTCAGTACAAGAAAAAGAGCAAGACAGAGCATTTGGGGCACACTGTAAAGTATGTGGGAAGCAGATAGCAGTCTTTGAGGAATTAAGAGTCCTGAGGACAGCATGTGGGCCAGTGAATAGCTGGGACCAATGACTTCTCTCATTCCATACTTTCCTGTAGCCCTCTCTCCTTTCCTATCTCCTCTTTCTCAGTTACCATCAATTCTGAATCATAACTGTCATAACATATTGGAGGAGAATGGGATCCAAAAATCAATATTTTGTAAAGTTCCCTAAGTGAATCCAATATTTGGCCAAATAAGGAGTCAAGTAGAGGAAAAAAAGCAAGGTTATTAGTATAATAATATCATCTCATCCTTACTTTACCTAAACTAGAAAGGTCTGCAGTAGGTCAGACAAGAAACGGATTAAGAGATGGAGATGAAAGATGGAAGATGTGGCTACATTTGAGTGATCATGAAAGACAGAATCATTGGAATTTGGGGTTCATGGGATAGAATCAAAGAGAAGAAGAGGCCAAAGTTTTAGAAGGCATTAAATAAGTATAACAAGGCTCAAGGAGGAAAATGAATTACCTTGCTTTGGGGTATGTTAAATATCACAGGGAGTCTAGAACTCTCCAGATAGAGGTGTCAGATGTTCAGAAGAAATATGGCTGGAGAAAGAATTTGGAAATCACTGACATGAAATGGTACTTAAAGTCTTGGAAGCCAAGCCGGGCGCTGGTGGCTCATGCCTGTAATCCTAGCTACTCAGGAGGCTGAGATCTCAGGATCGCGGTTCAAAGCCAGCCCAGGCAGGAAAGACCGTGAGACTCCTATCTCCAATAAACCACCAGAAAACCGGATGTGGCGCTATAGCTCAAGTGGTAGAACGCTCGCCTTGAGCTGAAGAGCTGAAGGACAGTGCCCAAGCCCAGAGTTCAAGCCCCACGACCGACCAAAAAAAAAAAACAAAACAAAACTTAAAGTCTTGGAAGCCAGATTATCTTGTGCAAGCAAGTAGAATAAGAAGAACAGAAACTCTGGGAGCAGTGCTATGCACAAAGTGGGGGCAGAGGAAAGGGAGCTGGCACAGCAGACCGAGAAGTCAGACAGATAAAAGTAGAAGCCTAAGAGATGTAATAGAAGACAAAGTAACAGTCAGCTTCAGGAGAAACCAAATCAGGAGGTTGGTGTCCATGCTGGATCAAGTCTGATTTTTATTGAATCTGGCTGGGGAGGTCAGGGATGGTGTCTCAGGCTAGACCATTTTAGTGAAGAGAGAAAAGTCTAACCAAAACATTGCTGAAGAAGTAACTAAGGAAATGGAGACCGCAAATATAATTATTCTTCTGAAAATTTTGCTGTGAATGGAAAAAAAGATATTGTGTACTAGCTGAAAAATGCAGGATTCAGGGAAGGAGTTCCTATGCTACAGAAAAGACATCAGTACCAATGAAGATTTGAAACTAGCAATAAGATATATAATTGATATATCAGGGACTCCAAATGGACAGAGGGAATAGTATTTAGAGAGGGTGGAGCTTCTTGAGCACGATGAACATTTTTGTTTTGTTTACTCCACTTGTGTATGAATGTATGCAGCTAGAGAAAGAAGAGTTGTTCTGAGGAAGATTGTTGTATGAAAACATTTCCTTTTGAGCCTTCCCTTCTGGAAGGTCAGTGTTGATATTGATGCTGAAGTAGGGTAGTGGCATCAAAGGAAATGAACTTCCAGGAACTGATAGAGCCAAGCTGTAAACTGAATCCTTAGGTATGCTCATTGTCAGAGTTGAGGAAATTAAGACGATCCTTCAAGTTTAAAGCCATCATATCAATTCAAAAGGTCAGTCTAGGGCCTAATGGGGTATGTAGTATATAGAGGGGATGTCAAACTACATTAAGATTCCTGAAAGTTAAGAATTTAGGCTGGGAAGGTGGCTCAGTAGTAGAGTGCTTGCCTTGCATGCCTGAGGCCCTGGGTTTGATTCCTCATAACTACATAAATAGAAAAAAAATAATTTATAGCCAGTCACCATGGCTAATCAGACCAGATTAATGGAAAACCTAAGACATACGTTGAGAGATTTCCCACTGCTGAGCTTCTTCTGCTTGCTGATCTAAACAAAGCATGCCTTATGGAGATTTTCATCGTAAGGGAGCAGGAATTTGGTTAGTGTCTAGAAGAGAACAGGAAAAGAAATGGATCAAGGGGAAAAAAAAGCAAGTGAGAGAGATCCAATTAAAATTAAAGTCTGAGGGTTTATGGTGGCATCAGTCCTCATGGCTGAGTTACTTGTCTTCATTTGTGCTTGGCAGCCCAAGTATAGAAGCAAACAAATAATCTCTGATATTGATCCTACTAGACAGGTGTGGTTCAAATCCAGAACTCAGATGATTAAAAATATTACACAAAGGACAAGCTGAATACAAAAGCTGTATACACATAGATACGATGGAGTGTATGATTACATAGCTAGTGCTTGGATCACAATGATAGAAATTAACCCAAACATGTTAGTAGATAGTACTTTCCTAGTGTTCTAAGAGTGAAGTCTCCTGGGTCTTTTGCTCAAAATCATTTTGCTGCATGTTCTGTCCACAGACCTCTCAGTTTCCATTTTGCTCTTCAAAGAAAGGCTTACTCTCAGTTCTCATTTTGCCTGGTTATCAGATAGACAGAGAAGCAGCTGAACGTCTAGAGCTACCTTTGCAGTGTAAATAGTGATTGAATTGGCAGCTATTGAAAATTCAAGGCCCACAATTCTGGCTGTTTTTTTTAAAGGAATAATATTGGTTATTTCCCATGGGCATGCTATTGATGGAGACAAAGCAGAACTCCAAAACTAACCTCATTTGACATTTACTTTAAATATCCCAAGCGCTATTTATCTGGATTACCTTGTTATATGCCTAGCTCTTCTGGATAATTAAAGGGCAGCAGGAGAATGAGGAGAAAAGTGTGCCAATATTCTACATGAACTTCCAGCCATCCATCTCCTTTGTTTAATGAACTTAGTCTGAACTGATGAAAGTGCTACACTGGAGCAGGTGGATGGAGTTAGGACAGAAGGAAGACTGAACTCCTGGTTTTTGGTTGTTGATTTTTAAACCTTGTTTCTACTACTCAGTGAAAGAGATGGAAGAATGGACAGGAAAGATATAAATCTTTTCAATTTTGATGGAAATGAAATTGGTTCTTGGCTCATTTATTGTATCTTATGACATTATATTGCATTGTAAAATATGGAAAATTAAACTCACCCTGAGGAGGAAAGAATATTACTTCCCTATATTTATTAGAAATTAAGACATAAAATATCTTAATAAGAATTTAGGAGAAGGGAAACTGGTTAATCCAAGAAATCTTTTTTTTTTGTTTTGTGCCAATTCTGGGGCTTGAACTCAGGGCCTAGGTACTACTACCCTGAGCTTTTTTTTGGGGGTGGGGGTCTGGTCGTGGGGCCTGAACTCTGGGCCTGGGCGCTGTCCCTCAGCTCTTCAGCTCAAGGCTAGCGCTCTACCACTTAAACCACAGAACCACTTCCGGCTTTTTTCTTTTTGTTTATGTGGTGCTGAGGAATCGAACATGCAAGGTAAGCACTCTACCACTGAGCCACCTTCCCAGCCCAATCCAAGAAATCTTAAACAGGATTGTCCATCGTGTAGACTCAGTAAATACTAATAGACAACTCTACTGCCTTCTCCCTCCTTACTGTAGTTACCTAACATTACATAACCAAGACTTTAAGCAGAAGGTAGATTTCTGTCTTTGTGTGGAATAGATTAACTGGTAGTATGACTGATGCACACAGATCCTGAAAAGTAATAATAATAATGAGAATAGTAATAGTAATAACTACCATTCGTGTTCTGTGGAGCAAATGATGCTGATGCTTGAGGCAGATTGAGAGAGAGTAAGCTGTGGCCTGGGGTTTGTCTCAGCTCTGAATGACATCATCCTGGGCAAGGTGGCAGGGCAGGAGTTGTCATTCAGAAAAAGATTTAGCAGAACCGTTTAAGCTTGTTCTTCAAAGGCTAAGCATGATATGATGCCTGTGAGATCAGACCTAGTCAAGGTTCTGAGAGCAAATCCATCAGACTTCTGATAAGGTCATCAATGTCATGGAGAAAAACAAGGCAATTCAGCATGCCTGGGTGTAGCCTTGCGAATCTGAACATCTTCCTAAAACAAATGAATCAGTGGCTCACATTGTCAACTCTGATGCATGCCTTTACATAATTAGCCCTGCTTTTTCTTTAGCTGGATTTTTGAAACAGTTATTTTACAAAGATGGAGTCTATCTGGCATCAAAAGAGGCCCAGATACCATGGAAAGTCTGAAGAGTAAGAGCAAGGGGTAAGCTGTCCAGCAGAATGAGTGAGGATAAATATGGTCCAAGTAGATTGTTTTCATGTATGAAAACAAAACAATGAAACCTGTTAAAATTAGTTTGGAAAGTGGGTAATGGTATAAAAGGAAAAATGATAAAGGGGTGAAATTGATATACACATCTGGAAATATTTCAAAGAAATTCTCCCCTATATAATTAATGTATGATAGTGATATTTATTTTATTATCTTTAAGTAGTTGTACTACTGTTGCCATTTGACAACCGTTTATGAGCACAGTGTATCTTGATCAGTGTCACCCCTTTCACCATTCTCTGCCATCCTTTCTAACCCCAAACCCCCTTCCCTCAATTTTCTTAATTTTGTAGGATATGCAGTGAATTTTATGACTGCATTCTTTCCCTATTTCCTTTCTTTATCCAATCTACTCCCTTCCCTTGATCACTCCCCACACACACATATCTTGTTTAAAGGGTTTTTTTATATTAAGAGACAGAAAAAACTCAGGTGAATTTTGATCTCAGCATACTGCCTTTGTGGACTGAAGTAAATGAACTGAATTCTCTACATTTCCACTCTTCTAACTGGGAATTGGGGATAATACTAACTACCTGCCAAGATGTTAGGAGCACTAACTGAAGTAATCCCTATGTCTTAACACATTATACTTTCTCAATAAGTATTTTTCTTTCTAATTCAATGGTAAATATTCAAAGCAACCTAAATGGAGCAAGTAAGGGAGTCTTTTTTTCTGCTGTCTCAGAACAAGATTCTCAAATTTGGTTTCTGGACTGGCAGCCACAGCATCCCAAACTACTGAGTCAGGATTTCATGTATGGGACCAGCAAGCTAGATTTACTAAGTACTCCAGCAGATTCTCATGTACTCCAAAGTCTGAATGCTATAGTGGTAGGATAAATCAGTTTGAATGCCAAAGCATTATAGCACATATAAACCTCATGGTTCTCACGGAGGGAGACTTTCCTACCCAGATGTACCTGATGTTGGCAGTACTTCACCTTGATTTGGATGCTGTTGGCCCCAAGCAGGGTCTATATCATGATATATTTAAACTCTGGGATTGAGGAGAATGAGAATTTCTTCCTTCTTCTCTTAGACCATGTGTTTACTTGTGTATCCTACTCAAGTTTGGGAAACAAATTCAATCCATTTACTTCCTGTTGCATTAGGCTAGTTCTTTGTATGGTCCTTTTCCTTCATTCTTCCAATTATAGCATTTGATGACTAAGTAACACAATAGCCACCATGTAACTTGAGATATTTTTGACACTTTCAAAACCTGAGTTTCATAGCTACCTAGAGAATAAACATTCAAGTGGTGTTGGTAGCTTAGTATGGAGGATGGGGGGTGGGGGTAGGGAGGAGGTTTGCAGAACGCAGTCAATCTACATCTGTCTTCTACCTTCTGTCCCCAAGGCACAGGCAGGTGGGGAGAAAACATCACACACACACACACACACACACACACACACACACACACACACTGCCCTCCTCTCAATCATGTGGTCCCTCATTGGATGCTATCTCACTGTGGATATTAAAATGACTCATTCGCAGGTATCTGTCATGCTTTGGGTAAACTGCATATGTGTTCTTTCTCTCTATTACTCCTGAAAAACAAAATGCAGCCTTGAGCTTGAAACACATGCATTCAGAAATGAGCCTCTTTTAACAATGCCCAAGGAGATTGGAAAACAAAACCAGCTCTTTCTTTTTTGTATACACTGTGGCCACCAAAGAATACACATTGTTCTGTCAAGGTCCAACACTTGCTAGAGTGATTGCTGGAACCTTCAGGGATGAGAGATTGTGTTTATAATGAGAGGAAAATGGATTAATCAAAACTTTAGCCTTCAGCTGTCAGTACTAGAATACAATATGTCAATTGGAATATGAGATGTCTCAGACAAGAACACCATCTCACTGGTTTAAGTCAATCCTATTTGGATCAGTCTTATTTAAGCAATGATTTGTCTCTGCAGCAAATGCATACCAACAAAATCCATTAGCTATGGAAGTTGTGGCATTGATTTTAGAATAAAATGCTGTTCCAAAAGGAGGAAATCATATTCTAATATCACCAGTGCCGACAGCCTGCACAAGTCTCAGGAGAGATCAACTTGCAAAAGTGTAACTCCTTTGTGAAACACAAGTAACTTATCTGTCCTAATATTCAACTTCTAGACTCTGTAATATCACTGAAAGTAAAATTTACATTACAAATCTGAAACAAAAAATTGCTTTATCAGTTACCAGTTTGGGGGCATAATTCTGGGTTTAGCAATATTCACATTTCTAAAGTTTGTTTATGGAAGCATTGTACTACCTGCCATCCAATCCTTCTGATTAACACTATTGTTTTGCCTTAAACACAAATGTGACTATGACACCAGAGTTACATTAGGAAGGCAGTTCAAATTACTTCTTGCCTTAAACTATCTGTGATCAGGAAAGGGGTACTTTCAAAATGTCTGGGCATAGAAATAGTGACTTCTGCACCTATGCCAGTATAATCCAACAATCTGAAAGTGCTCTGTTGACATGTTTAGATAAATTGTCTTAATGTATTCAAAAGCAAAATAGAAAAGAAAACAGTTTTCACTGAAGTTCTCCTTAGAATTTATCCCTTCTAGATGCAGGAGTGGTAGCTTACACCTGTAATCTCAGGCACCCCAAACAGGAGGATTGTGGTTCAAGGCCAGTCCAGGCAAAAACAGGGAGAAAACTCTATATTTTTAAAAAAGCTAGATGTTAAAGGGCTACACCTTTTTACAACCACTTAAAACAAGCTAGGTTTGTGAAGCTCTCCTGTGATTTCAAATACTCAGGAAGCTGCTGTAGTCCAAGAAGCTCTAAGAAAAAAGCAAGAGAATCTAACTGAAAAATAAAACCAAAAGGGCTCAGGGTATAACTCAAGTGGTAGATTGTTTGCCTGATGACTGTGAGGTCCTAAGCACAGAAAGAAAGAAGGAAGGAAGGAAGGAAGGGAAAGAAAGAAAGAAAAGAAAGAAAAGAAAGAAAGAAAGAAAGAAAGAAAGAAAGAAAGAAAGAAAGAAAGAAAGAAAGAAAGAAAGAAAGGAAAAGAAGGAAGGAAGGAAGAAGGGAGGGAGGGAGGGAGGAAGGAAGAAAAGGAGGGAGGGAGGGAAGGTTGGAAGGAAGGGAGGAAAGGGAAGGAAGGAAGGAAAGAGGGAAGGAAGGAAAGAAAAGAAAATCCATCCCTTCAGAGCTGTTTCACAATTAACATCCTGTTCTCCCCTGGGTATTTGTGTCTTTACCCCTCCCTTGGCCTTTCTCTGCTGGCCAATGGCTTTTTTCTTCAGTTTCAAGGAATATGAAGTGAGGTTATACATGTATAACTTATAGACTTATGGAAGATTGAATGGAAAAAATGAGACATACGTCACATAGCCAATATAAAGTGCTCAGTAAATATTAGTGCTTATTATCTACTTATTCTGACAGTTTCTTGGTGATCTAAAACTAGATTGCTTAATGTTTGTACCTATTCATTGACCATTGAAATGTTGACTTTATTTCTTGGTAGATAAGAAAAAATCAAAGCAAAAAGCACATCCTACTAATAAATGCGTGTATGTTATGTGTGAATAAATGCATACATGCATAAATAGAATAGAAGACATTTTTATTTGATGGCAAATTAAGCTTGTAAATCTGTATGTAAGAAATCTTTTCTTTGAGTTAGGCTCAGTATGAAAAAATGCCTAAAGTTATCTAGATCTGGTAATAATCACAAAGAATCTTTTCAGTAGGGGTTTTCTTAACGACGATACGCGTTAATATAGGGAGGAGCCAGAAGACCTAGAACAGTGCATCTCCAAACACAGCCCAACGTTCCTTAGGTGCTGTGCTGACGGAAAGATGGCACACTCAGCCCCAGGATACCACAAATTCGAAGGCTACCTGAGTGACCATTCGGGGGGGTGATATTTGGGAAGGGTTGTTGGTAGTCTGGGCTTTGAACTTTGGGCTTCATACTTGCTAGGCAGATGCTCCTTCTGCTTTGCTACACCTGCAAACCTCCAGTCTCTTTTTATAAACATCCCTCCTCCAAGACAATTCTCTCTCTCTTTTTTTAATCTTTGGCAACATGTTAAGAAACTGCCTTTCCAAAATCAAATGTGCTAGATGGGCACTGGAAAAGTGCTAAATTTCTTAGATCTGAGGCTCAGGCTTTACAAAGGGTTTGAGCGATTAATGAAAAAGAGAGCCGTGTGGTTAGACATGAAATCCAATGGAAATGGCACCGTTCAGTCATGATTACTTAAAAACTAGACCTCTGTTTCTCAAAATCAGGTGAGCAGAGGCAAGGGAATTAGATGTCTACTAGTAAAGCCAATAGTATCCAATAATAAAGACAGAACCTTGCAGTCATTTACTCAAAGTGAAGTTCTATACTGCCCGGTACAATTCAGGTGCTCAATAAGTTACGTTAAATTATTAAGCATTAGAAATAATGTAACTTGAGCTTATACAGTAAGTACTGTTGTAAAAGCCTGTGCCCAGCACTGCTGGGAAACAGAGGAGGCTTCCGAGAGGAGGTAAGAGGTGAGTGACCCCTGAAGAGCAGGACTTTGGATAGCAGAATAAAAAAGGAGCTGCATTCCAGGTAGATCTAAACATGCACAAAGGCATGGGTGTAGAAGAGACTTTGATGCGTTTAGTAATTCCAAGTCATTCTACAAGGACAGGGGTTCCACAGCCTCATAGAGACAAGTCAATTACTAGGGACCACTGAGATGCTTCAGGATGATTTTACAGGTAGAGGTTAAAAGAAAGTCTGCTATGAATGTCAAGGTCTTCTCTGAAAGGGGAGTAAGTGCCCTCAGAGTTGGCAGAGCATAGTAATGGAGAGAGCCAGACAGGATGGTTGGAATAAGCTTCACTACTGAATGACAGGAAAACAGTATCTGTTTTGACTTTATGTTAGAGAGAATGGACCACCTTTACCCAAAAATTTGACCAGAAACAGGAGATGGTGGTACATACCTATAAACCCAGCTACTCCAGGGACAATAAAAGCCAAGGGTCAAGGCCAGCTGAGGCAGAGTTAGTGTGGCCCTGTCTCAAAAGCTATATGCTGAAACAAAAGACCTGTGGGGGAAGAGACAGAACTCAAATAGTACGGTATTTGCCTAGCATTCAAGAAGTCTTGTGTTCAATCTCCAATATGATCCTCCTCTCAAAAAAGAATAAAAACACAGATTTGATAAGTAAGAGGAAAATGTCTTTAAGGGGAAACTGTGAGCTTTCTCTCTAAAGGAGTATAGACAGAAGACTTTGAGGATGTAGAAAAATGGAATTTCAAAAGACAGAGTAGAACATACCATATGGGTAAGTAATGCTGTAATACTAATTACTCACGAGGCTTAGATCTGAGGATTATGATTCAAAGCTGGCCCAGGAAGAAAAGTCTGTAAGACTCATATCTCCAATGAACCACCAAAAGCTGAAAGTGGAGCCTAGGCACTGTCTCTGAGCTTTTGTGGTCAAGGCTCTCTCTCTACCACTTGAGCCACAACTTCTTTTCCAGACTTTTGTTCATTAATTGGTGATAAAAGTCTCACAACTCTTCTTCCTGGGTTTGCTTTAAAACCATAATCAGATTTAGTATTGTAGAAGCCAGCCACTGATACTCTCTTTCATTTTTAATATCTTTTTTAGAGGAATATTAAAAGAAATGTAATTCTCATCCTATAAACCTTACCTACTTAAATATGTACAATGTAGTATTTTTGTTATATCCATTATTGTGACTTAATCACTGCATTTCTAGCACCTCAAGAAGAAATCTCTTAAGGAGTTACTCCAACTCTTCCCCCCATCAAAATATATACATTGGCTCTATACAACTATTAATCTACTTTCTGCCTCTATTTAATATAAATTGTATGATATAGTATGTGGTCTTTTGTGACTAGTTTCTTTCACTTTGTATATGTTTTCAAAGTTCATGACATGTATCAGTAATGTATCAGTAATCCATTCCTTTGTTTTATTAAATGATATTCTATTGTATCGATGTACCACATTTATTCCTCCATTCATCAATTGATGATAATTTGGGTTGTTTTATCAATTTGGTTTTTTTTATCAATAATACTTCACTTCTATAAACATTCACATAGTAGTGTTTGAGTAACATATATTTTCAGTCTTCTAAGAATATCAAGAATTGCTGGATAATGTGGTAAATCCATGCTTAACATTTTGAGAAACTGTCAACTCTTATTCCAAAATGGGTGTACTATTTGGTATCCCTACCAAAAATGAATGAAGGTTTCAATGTCTCCCAATCTTTATTAACATTTGTTATTATCTTTCTCTATGGCTATTATAATGAGTGTGAAATGGTATGCCATTTTGATTTTTACTTGCATTTCCATAATGACTAATGAATATTGAACATTCATTTTATGTAGTCATTTGTCTCTCTTCTTTTGAAAAATGTCTATGCAATGCTTTTCATTTTTATGGATTTTTTATGATTGTTCATAAGATTTTTTATATTCCAGAAACTAAATCTTTATAGATATATTATTTGCAAATATTCATCCTATTCATATGTTGTCTTTTCACTTAATGTTATGTATGGTCATGTATTATTTGTGGCATAAAAACACTCTTAATTTTTATGCAATCTAATTAGTTTCATTCTCTTTAGCTGTTTATGCTAGTTTATGCTGTTTAGCATTATACCTAAGAAGTTATTGCCTAAAGCAAAATTATGAAGGTTTATGAATCTTTCCCTTATAGTTTAGCTTTTCTGATTAGCTTTTGATTTATTTTGAGTTGGTAGAAGAAAAGGATTCAGATTCATGGATACCCAGTTATCCCAACACCATTTGTTAAAAAGGTACTCTTTCTGCTACTGAATTATTCTAATATCATGGGACAAACCACTAATATTTTTGCAGATTTTTTTTTGTCGGTTGTGGGGCTTGAACTCTGGGCCTGGATACTGTTCCTCAGCTCTTCAGCTTAAGGTGAGTGCTCTACCACTTGAGTCACTTCCAGATTTCTGGTGGTTAATTGGAGATAAGAGTCTCACAGACTTTCCTGCCTGGGCTGGGTTTGAACCTTGATCCTCAGATCTCAGCCTCCTGAATAGCTAGGATTATAGGTGTGAGCTACCAGTGCCAGGCTATTTTTTGTAGATTTAAAGATTCACTGATCTTTTCAATATGTTATGTTAAAAAACTTTGGCTGGGGTGGGGCGGGGAGGGGCGGGGGGGGGGAGTGTAGTCGTGGAGATGGGAGGGCAGGGATGAGAAGGGAAAAACAAAGGAGGAGGCAACAATGCTTGATAAAAAAAATGTACCTATTACCTTGCTCATGTAATTGTAACCCTCCTCTGTACAATATTCTCACAATAAAAAAATTATTTAAAAAAAAGATTTACTGAGCACTAGATAAGGTGGATATGTAGGCTGAACACTATAATGCCCAAGCATTGGCTGTAATTTCTATCTACTTTCTCATTCTACCTGGAAACACAGACAAGCAACAAACATGTACTCTGATAAATGTTCTAACCCAAGATTAATATAAGGTACATGAAGCATTGGAGATATAAGGGCTTAATGGTGCAACCCTCAAGTGGGAGAAGAGTGCCCTGGAGAAAAGAGAAGTTATCTGCAGGGAGCTTTGTTGGGCTGGAGAGTGGAAGAGTAAATGTGGATGTTGGAGAGCTATGGAGAGGCGAGAGGATTAAAAGAACTCTTCACACCCTCCCCTGGAGTTAGCTACATTCTTTTGGCAAGAGGGAAAACTTGAAGCCCATCAGGTGTGGGTAGTTTCATGAATTTCTGGGAGATTGCTGAGCTTCCTTTACCAATCTGGCTTTGGCACAAAATGCTCCCAGCTTTGTCATATTGGCTGAAAATTATAGACCTCTCATTCTCTCCAAACTGTCTCAGGTGCTTGCATTGTTCTTTATACAGGAGATGTATTGAGATCTCAAAGTTCAGGCTTCCTTGCTTATACTCAACCTCTCTTCCCAGTATAAAAAAACCTAAGGAAAAGTAAAGAATTGGTCCTTATCAAGACCAGCCACTGATCAACTTGAGACTCAGAATCCACATTAGGCTGAGCACCAATGCTACTTAGAAGGCTGAGATTTGACACTTTTGGTTCTGAGGAAAGTCCACAAGACTCTTATCTCTAATTAATGAGCTCAAAGCTAAAAGTGAAGCTTGGCTCAAGTGGTAGATTCCAATCTTGAGTGAAAAAGCTAAAGGACAGGGCCTGAGCCCTGAGTCCAAACCCAGCACTGGAAAAAGGAGCCTATATTAGGTACTATTTGTAAAACTACTGCATTGACACTACAGCCAAAGCACATAATGCCAGAAATTCTAGAGCTTATTATACGGACATAACAACTGAAAAATATATCTTCCTCGGGTGACATGGTATATACCATAAAAACAATACAGTGTGTTTTTTCTTATTTTTTATAATTACTTTTTTCTTGTTCTGCTAATATCTGGACACATACACCTACCTGGAAATCTCTCTATATCTCCTATCTATGGCCCCATAGACAGTAATGGTATTTGGTGATTCTTATTACTAAGACAATGGTACTCTGTATGTGTTCAATTGCAAAGACCTCTTAAGGGAATCATCCACGGGGTCCAACTTGAGCACCAAAGAGGAAAGTTTGAGTGCTGTTATTTGTAAATCATAGCCATAAAATGTACTAAACATTATAAGAGAGAAGTAAATTCCTTAAAATCAGCAGTAAGGAAGACAACACAACAGTTCAGTATTGTAACAAAATCTTGCTGTCTAAATTTAAAGCTGAAGCCTGTCACTTGTCACTTGCCAGCTATGAAATCTTGGGCAAGATTTTTCTTAAGTGTCAGGTTTACTATCTATAAAATAGATTCTAATGACAACTATTTTATAAAACCAGTATAGGTAGCTTTGCTACTCAGCACAATTAAGTGCTCCGTCAAGTATTGCCAGGACTAAAGATATTTGTTGTTTTCACTTCAGAAATCAAAATAGATGTAATATACTGAAAACAAGTACAGATATTCATGATATAAAACCACCAGACCCAAGCCCCTGCCCAAACTACACAGCTCTGTATTAACTTCAGAGGAAACACTATGATGTTTTTATTTGTCCAGATGATACTGTTGAAACATTTCAGTATGATAGAAACTCAATATTCTTTGTTAACAGTGATTTCTGTATTGTTAAAGAAAAAGGTTGACAGCTATTGGATGAAAGATATGACCAGGACTAACTTTAGCTAACATTGTGTCTCCTCCATGGAAAAAAAAAAATCTGCGGTTGTAGTTACTACACAACAAATGCCCATCAGCTATATAATTAAGAAAGAAATACATTAACCAACAATTATGAGTATAAGCAGGGAAGATGGTATGTAATTAGCCTGTCCAACAGATAACATCAGTGGTTACCTAAGCCACCTTTCACAGAGCTAATCTGACAAGCTTCCAGTGTTACTGCATCATTTTCTTAAATATTTAATTTGCCTGCCGATTGCCTCCTTTCATCTTTTTCTTTGAGCTTATGAAAGTTCTACTTTTACCACATCAACATTCAAAATTGCATCTTTATTAAACAGTTTTTTTGAAGGAGCAGTTTTATTTTCTTCTGGATTCTGCAAATACAAACTAATACCTGATCAAATTTATTGTTGAAAGGCCAGCCTTCTGCTTGGACATTGTTAAAGGAAGATCTTGAAAAGGGAAAGTTCAGGTTCTCCAGTAGCCAAGCCTTTGTAAGTGATAAACTTACAAATACAGGATGGAGAGCAAAAGAAGAGTCCAGAAGTAGGGTTAAGGGCATATGAGGCCAAGTTTTGCAAGATCTGTGCTCACCAGTCACTAAGCTTGCATATAGAGGACCCTACCCAGAGCCTGCGTGAGTCAAGTCTAGGTCAGATTGTACATAAAGGGATGAGTCAAGGCAGAGTTTCTCAGTGTTGGAACTGTTGACATTTTGGACCCAACAAGTCTTTGTTTGGAGGGCTGCTCTGTACTTCGTGGGCTGTTCAGCTACATATCTTGCCACTAGCATTTAGTCTTCAGCCATTAATAAATGTCCTTGGAAGGAGAACAAATTTCCCATGATTGAGAAGTAGGCACAAATGCATGAGAAGACAGCCAAGATAAATAGCTTCTGGTTGTTGTTTTGTTTGTAAGTTAATAAGTTTGACTCTACCATTCTCCCTGTCTTACCTCCCAGGAGAAGTTCCTCCTTGTTTTTAAGCTTATCATTATATTGATAGAAAACAGTAGATTGTGTTTTCCCTAAAAGTTATGTAGCTACATTGTACCTACAAATGCATTGACCTTTCCAGGTACTATAAACATCTGGATACTATGCTAAAAAGAAGCACTGATGGCATTGCACAAATGGCAAGTATCATCTACAGGAAACTCCATCCTTGATCAGGTGAATCTGTGATAGCATCTCCAGTCAGGGACAGTCTGAGATGTCACCTAGATCTTTCAAAAATAGCACTCTCAACAGTTGCGCATTAATGTTCCAGATGGCCTAAAATCAGGGGACGATGGTGACAAGCCTAAATCATTCTATGTTTTTTTAGGGAAATTTTGCAGAACTTTTTTCCTAGCTATTTCTCTCAATTGACTATAATCAATGGATTAAAACGCTATGCTAAAATTTTTCTCTGGAAGAGTACCATGTACAATATGAACACCAGTCACATGTAAGGTAGCATTTTTTAGTATCTGTATTGATGCAAGCCATTCAACTACTTTCTTTTTGATCTGAGTATCATGAAGATTTTTTAAATTCTTTTTTCTTTTTATTATTACCTTTAAGAACAGTGTACAAAGGAGTTGCCATTTAACAAAGCAGTTTATGAATATAATAATAATAATATCTTGATAATATTTCTTTTTTTAACCTACTTTTTTTTATTGTGAGAATACCGTATAGAGGAGTTACAATTAGATGGGCAAGATAATGAGTATATTTCTTATCAAGCATTGTTGCTCCTCTTTGTTTCCCCTTCCCATCCCTTCCCATACTCCTTCCACCTCCCCCCACCCGATCCTCCCCCCATCCCCCACCAAAGTTGTAAAGTTTGTTTTTCGACATAACGATTTGTACATCTCATTGTTGGCAATGGGTCCACCTGTATCCCTAGTTAAATGATTTGTTTTTTTCCCTTCCCCTTCACAAATAATACCAACATCAAAAACAGTGAAAGTATGGGTTATATTGTGGGGGAGGGACATACAAAGCAACAAAGAAATCATCTTATAAATATGTTAGAAACAATTGCATGAAAGGGAAAAAAAACAAAAAAACATTTGAATACTTATCTTGGGGATCATTTCACCTAGCATCAGCTTATCTGACCTTTTCTGCTTGTCTCATAGACTAGTTATTGCAAATAAGGGAAACCATGGGACCTATGGTTCTTTGGGCCTGGCTTACTTCACTTCATAGAATTTTTTCCAAGCCTTTCCATTTCCTAACAAATGGGGCAATGTCATTCTTTCTGATGGAGGCATAGAATTCCATTGTGTATATATACCACATTTTCTTGATCCATTCATCTACTGAGGGGCATCAGGGTTGGTTCCATATCTTAGCTATGGTAAATAAGGCTGCAATAAAAATAGTCATGTTGGTAGCTTTAGTGTGGTCTTGTTTGTGGCCAAAAGTGGGATTGCTGAGTCACAGGGGAGCTCTATGTAGAGTCTTCTGAGGAACCTGCATACTACTTTCCAAAATGGTTGATCAAGTTTACACTCCCACCAACAATGCAGTAGGGTTCCCTTCTGGCCACATCCCCTCCAGCATCTGTTGTTATTAGAGTTCTTGATTATAGCCATTCTAACTGGAGTGAGTTGGTACCTCAATGTTGTTTTGATTTGCATTTCTTTTATAGCTAGAGAGGTTGAGCATTTCTTCATGTGTCTATTGGCCATCCTTCTTTCCTCTTCAGAGAAGTTTTTCTTTAAGTCTTTAGCCCACTTATTTATTGGACAGTTGTTTCTTTGAAGATTTGTTGTTGGGGATTTAATTTTTTTGTGTTCCAGGTATATTTTAGATAGGAAACCCTTGTCTATTGTATGGCTAGTGAAGACCTTCTCCCAATCCATGGGCTTTCTATTGATCTTGCTAGCTATGTCCTTTGCCATGCAGAAGCTCTGAAATTTCATGCAATCCCATTTGTCCAACCTTTCTTTGATTTGTTGTGTTTCTGGGTCTCTATTAAGAAAATTTTGGCCTGTGCCAAGGAGACCTAGGGTTTCTCCTACTCCATCTTGTAATGTTTTCAGAGTGTCTGCTTTGACTCTGAAGTCTTTGATATATTTGGAGTTGATCCTGGTGCAGGGTGATGAATTAGAATCCAAATAAAACATCGAAAGAATCAACAAAATAAAGAGTTGGTTCTTCATAAAAAATAACAAAATTGACAGATCCTTAGCAAATCTTAGCAGAAAAAGAAGAGAACACACCCAAATAAATAAACTCAGAGATGAGAATGGAAACATCACCACAGAAACAACTAAGATTCAGAACATTATAAAGGAATGCCTCTCAAACCTTTATGCTAATAAGTTTGAGAACTTGACAGAAATGGACCTTTTCCTAGCAAATATTGACATGCCGAAACTAAACCAAGATGAGTTAAAACATCTTAACAGGCCCAAATCAAGCATTGAAATAGAAACAGCAATAAGAGACCTCCCATCTAAGAAAAGCCCAGGACCAGATGGTTTTGCAGCAGAATTCTACAAGGCCTTCAAAACAGAACTCACACCAATACTCCTTCAACTCTTCAATGAAATTGAAAGAGAAAGTTCACTACTGAATTCTTTCTATGAAGCTGTAATAACCCTCATCCCAAAACCAGGCAGGGACTCATCAAAGAAAGAGAACTATAGACCCATTTCTTTGATGAACATTGATGAAAAATTTCTCAACAAAATTTTGGCCAATCGATTTCAACAATTCATCAAAAAAAAAATCATACACCACGATCAAACAGGATTCATTTCAGGGATGCAAAGCTGGTTCAATATACACAAAGCAGCTAACATAATTCATCACATGAATAAAAGCAAGGATAAAAACCACATGGTTATCTCAATAGATGCTGAAAAAGCATTCGACAAGATCCAACACCCCTGTATGATGAAGGCTCTGGAAAAATTAGGAATCCATGGAACTTTCCTCAATACAATAAAGGCTGTATATGACAAACCTACAGCCCGTATTATACTCAATGGTGAAAAACTAAAGCCATTTCCTCTAAACTCAGGAACGAGACAAGGATGTCCACTCTCCCCACTGCTCTTCAATGTAGGATTAGAATGTCTAGCTACAACAATAATACAAGATACAAACATAAAGGGGATCCAAATAGGGAAAGAAGTCAAATTTTCCCTGTTTGCAGATGACATGATCTTGTATGTACTCGTTATCTTGCCCATGTAATTGTAACTCCTCTGTACAGTATTCTCATACTAAAAAAAAAAGGACTTGAAAAAACAAAAAAGAATCCCATGGACTCGGCTCCCAAATTACTCAAGGTGATTCAAAACTTTGGCAAAGTAGCAGGGTATAAAATTAACCCTCAAAAATCATGAAGATTTATCCAGCCAATTATATGTCAACCAAGCCTGCCAACAACTCCTGTATTTTCTCCTATGTGGGGAAAATAGACTGAATTTTTTGGTAGAAAAAAGAATAACCCAGCCATGTCAACACTGATAGATTATCAGATATCTATGTGCAATCATACAGACTCCCTGTGGAGGCTATAAGAGTCTCTTGAGGAGAACAGGACTCTAGAACATCTGGAACATCTCATAATCATCATCTCATAAGCTTTACTTATGATTGTGTTTGGTATAGAATGACTTGAAAGGTATTGATGAAGTTAGGAAAAGGGGCCTCAAGTCTGTTCAAGCCATTCTTAGTTGTATTCAGTCTTAATATTATTGTCTTGAATAATAGGTGGAATATTTCAACTCAGGTATTTTGAGCTGGTCAGTTTTTCTTTTTATATTCCCAGAGATTATTTACTTTCATTATTTTGTTCTAAGAACTTAAAGGTTTAAATCATGGAACTGTCTGATGAATGTTTTATGATAAAGTATTTGTGTGTAGTGATAAACCAAATCACCTATCCATTCCAAGGTCTGATCTGTAGCTGATATGAGACATAATAATTAGTGAGAAATTAAACAGAGTGAGAGCCCTGGAAAACTACTGAACTTGCTGAAAGGCACATGGTTCTGGTTAGTTGACTATAAAGTAGCAATCCTAACAATAATAAAAACCCAGAGCTTGTTATATGCTATTATACCAAGGGCTTTTGCCAGCATCTTTCATTAAATTTATTATATCCCTAAGAGTTTTTAATGTTATAATTCCCATTACATCAATGTGGAAACTAAGGCATGAAAAATCACTTGCCTAAGGTCACTGGGTGGTGTTTAAGCTCTGGCTGATTACAAAGTCTCTGCTTGTCTACTTGTTTTTACAATTGCATTTTTCTTTTTTTTAAATATTTTCTCTTGATTTTCCTTATTTCCAATTATATTTATGTAATTGTACAAAAGGGTTTCAATTCCATTTTTCTTGTATATGAACCAAAGAGAGCCATTTTATAGCTTTATTTTCATTCTAATTTTATACTGAAATCACCTTTTGTTGTAAGGTTTTTACATATACATGAAACAAATACATACATATATCTACACATATGTGTCATATATAAACCTAGCTGTCACAGATTTAGTGTTAGCTCACAGCTTGGAACATACATATATCTATATATAAACACACACACACATTGATCATGATGAATTCGTATTTATGCCATTGTAAAAATTTGTATTTCCCCAAGTTATACTTGATAATATATTTAGAGCAGAAACAAACTACCAATAAAATATTGGGAAGGATCTAATATTAATTCCATTGCCTCCAGTTTAAAGGACTGCTGAAATTCTCTATCAAAGCAGTTCAGGGAGTCAAATCCATGAGCTCTACAGGCAGATTGTAACCTAACTATGGTTTTCTTTGCAAAGAGGAATTAAAGCTATCAATCAACAATCTGCCTGGGACAGAAACATTTAAGGAGCTGAGGTCAGGATAAAGGCAAGGTATCCAGGGACCAGAGAAGACACCATACTGACCCCTCATGCTAACCCTAAGGAATTGTCACAGTGCAGACTCACTGGCCCATCACCTGACTTCCTTGCCTTAAACCTTTGTTGGAGAAACAGGCCAATGAAGTCAACTGTTTCCTGCAGGCCTAGGGCCTTTCACAGCCACCCTGGCTTCCCTGGAACGAGACCATCTGACAACTCTAACCCCCATGGGCTGGTCACAACCACCATCTGCAGATTGGTTGGCCCAGTTGAGATGAGACTGCAGGTAATGTCAGAAAGCACCGAACTTCTTATTTTTAAAAGTACAGTGTCTGAGGAGCAAGCCTATCAATGGCAGACTGTAGTCCAGATGGTCAATTTTGAACATTTCATGTGGAAAAAGGAGGAATTCCTTCAGAACTGTGAACAATTTGACCTAGGAGGAACTGTAACTCTCCCTTCGATAACAAGATGTGTGCATGTATTTTTTAAGGCATGTTCTTTATTCTCACTTTAATAAGTACGTATTTTTAAAACAGATGCGTGACTGTGACTTTACTTTGTGACTCACAGTAAACAATCCAGTGGCAACGCCTCTCAGCCTTAGAGCAAAAGCCAAAAGGCCTTTGCCTACCCCCACCCCACCTTCCAGCCTTTTATTAATAAATAGGGGCGGGAGATGAGGAATAGAATAAGTAGTTGCCTGAATGAGCTTTTCAAAAATATGATGACCTACATGGAGGTATAGCCAGGCTGGACACATTTTTAGATTACAAAACCCTAGACTGTGTGCTCTTCTTTAAAACCCATTTGACTATTTCCTCTGCTTTCAAAAGCTCATTGCTCTTTATTCATCCTCTTGTCCTTATTTACATATGTTTGGTTTGTGTGGGCATGGGGATCTCAGGAGGATGTTATCAACTCTGCTGGTGAATATTTTTAGCTCTTTCAATGTAAGACTCCTTGTTTACAGGATCTTATTTATGTTTCTGTGATTGCTGCTAACAAGTATCCTTTACAAACATCTGTGGGGTGGGGATTTGGGGGCTGGGCCCGAGGTGGCTACATCTATTATGACCAAGGAAAGAGTACTGGGGTGATAATCATGATATACATGACAATGATTAACATGCATTAATCTAGTTCTGTAAATTAGTTTTAGATCCTGACATCTGTAGGCCCACCTGCAGAACAAAGCTCTTTAGGGAGAAAAAGATCTTGTGGTCTTCTAGACAGCTGAGTGACCCTCAACCTATGCTCTCTGTCCTCAGTTGGCATAGTACAAAGAGAGGGGGAGATGACTTCTGAAGTTCCTTGCAGTTTTAACATTCTGTGACTCTGTGATTGATTATTCATTGATGTAGTGCCAGGTATGATTAAGTATAATAGACACTAGAACATTAACAAAAGAATGCAGAAATACCTTAAGAATAATTGATTTCACTAAATCTACATTGCACCAAGATCTCAAGGAATTCTCATAAGTTCATTTCAGTAATGTCTTCTCTCTTCCTCTTCTTTGTTTTGTTTTTGTTTTCAGTTTTTTGTTTTGTTTTAGGGTTTTTTAATGATAATACTAGAGCTTGAATTCAGGGCCTAGGCAGTGTCTCTTGGCTTTTTCACTCAAGTCTGATTATTTACCACTGGAGCCACAAGTCCACTTCCAGCTTTTTGCTTCTTATTTGGAGGTAAGAATCTCACAGACTTTTCTGCCCAGGATGGCTTTGAACTCAGATCCTCAGATCTCAGCCTCCTAAGTAACTAGGATTACAGTTGTGAGTTCAGTACCAGCTCTCTACCTCTTTTTGTAATATGCTGGGTATCACTGAATCAAACACTTAGCGACATAATTCTATATAAAATGGTGGATAATACTGTGTGTGTTGTTATTTTGCCCTTGCATGTAGATGCAACATGCTGCAAAATCGTTTTATGAGTATTTTGGGGTGGCACTTGGCAATTGAGAGGATGAGCACATAGGTTTAAGAGGAGTGGGGCGATGAAGAGGTTTTAAACTGCTGTGAGCTGGCAGTGATGGAGATTGAAAGAGGACTGAGCTGTAGTGTTGCAGCAGTCGGAGGCACGCCAAGCAGCCCCCGGGGCAAGAGACAAAGTGCCTTCTTAGAAAAGCCTCCTACATTTGGTGTCTACAGCTCTTGGTTTGTGAAACTACTGCAGTAAAAAGTATCGTTCCAGTTACTTTCTGACATCATCTTTTCTTTCAAGAATTTCTAGAATCCCAGAGTTTTGTAACTGATACATTAATGTGTTGAGCAGGGTCATATTATTGGAAACACTCTCAAAAACTCTGTGTTTCTAAGTGTAATTAAATTTGCCTGCCTAAAATATCTAATTTACATCTGACTCTTAGGTTCAGTGGATAATAAAGAAAAAAAGGAGGGGGTAGTTAAATATGACATTCTGCCTTCTTTAACACAAATCATAGACAACTCATCAATATAGTAGAGTGGTACGATCTTTGGGGAATTTATTTATTCACTGATTATAGAATTTGCAATTTGTTACTCTTGAAGAAAAATCCAATACAAATTTTCATTTGAAGTCTCCTATATTACAAGTCTCATTATTCCAAACATCTGAAACAAACCTGGATTTCTTCCTCACAGTCTTTCCTTAAACACAGGATATCAGAAATGCTGCTGTTTCATGCTTTGTACTTATAAAGTGAATTGTCTAAAATAGCATCTGAGAGAGTTAATAGCTCCTGTGGGTGGGCAGTATGATAATTCTACCATCACTTGCTGTGTGATATTTATAATTAATACTCTCCCCTTTCCAGCCAACAGTTATACAGCTTAGTTTTCTAATTATGGAGATGAGTGAGTTTTCACACAGTGGCATTACTGTTTTTACTGCCTTGGAAAATGAAGATTTATGAAAAGAAAGTAATTTTCATTGGCCTCTGGCTTCCTACCAAATCCTTTGGTTCAACTGTTACCTCACCTCATTTGGGTAAAGTTAACAAACCACATCTCTATGATCAAGAGATATTAAATGGGGCTAGGTCAACATCTTTTTCCTCTAGAAACCACACTGACCCAGTCAAGTTCAAGATACCAAAGTTATATATTCTAATCCCAACCCAACTTTGTGACCTAATTTCCTATTGGGTTACTTAGCCAAGCATAGGGGTTTGGTTGGCATGTTTCCTTTTAGACGTAGTTGCCAATACGACCTGCAGAGCAGGGGATGGTAAGAAGCCAGGTCATATCTAAGCAGCCAATTGTGGGTAGTTGGATTGCTGAGCTCTGTGAGGACTCCCTCTACCCCAGTCAGCAAGTACACAAACTGCTGGAAAGTCACCAACACCATACTGACTGGTGGCTCACTCACAACTTAGCTTATTGCTTTCTGAACAGATGCCAATGAAGGCTTTGGCATAGGAAACTCGGGCAGAGAAAGCTGGGCCGCATACTCAGCCTGCAAAGCCAAAGGTAATGTAGTTTTCATCACTTCTCTATTCCATAGTCCTTTTAGGGTAATGTTGGCTCCCACTAAATGAAGATATTGGTTACTATGTTAGATTTTTTTTCTCTTGCTATAACAAAACATTAAAGCTGAGTTCACTCACATTTTGGAAGTTCAGGAGCATGGCACTGGTAAGGAGTACTACCTCAGCTATATGACATGGTAGATGGCCTTAACTAGCAATCACATGATGAGATGGAAAGCCAGAGGTTAGTAGAGTTCAGTGTTGTTCCGTTATGACAACCAACTCTTGGGAACTAAAGTCAATTAATTAACACCCTCAGTGACCTAATTACCTTGCACTAAGGCTCACCTTCTAGAGGTTCTGCTCTCCCACAATACAACACCACACAAGCAACCAAGCTTTCAATACATGAGTCCTCAGGGAACACATTCAGTTCATACCCATACCATTAGCAGAATTTCCCATCCCTCCTTTCAATCTCCCCATTACAACTTTCAATCGCCCCTAGTGCTGGCTATAAAAACAAAAGACAAAGTCTTGCTACACTATGATTTGCATGCAGAACAGCTCCAATATAGACTGCGCCCATTTCTTCAAGTGAATAGCCAAGCAGGCTGGCATCTGCTTTAGATGGAATTAAAACCAGTTGTCTTCCTGCCAGTGATCTCCCCAGATAGCAGAAAACTCCCTGCTGTTTGAGCTCACTGATGAGGGCCGGAAAATTTCAAAATATGTCTGACATGGGTCTCTAGCTCTGATCCTAGACATGTTCCTGTGCCCCTTTCCAGAATTCACTGTGCAGATTTGATATGAAAATCTTCAATTAGTGACTTTTATGGCTCTCTGAAAATTTTACTGTCTGGCTGTATAGCTTTTCTTTTTTAAAGCAACTTGACAATTTGAGAATATAAAATTACAGATGAATGAGAAGGTGCCAGGTTGGCACATCTAAAACCGTGATGACTGAATGTTAGCAAGGGTAAGGCAACTGAATATTCTCAGCTCAGCATAATGTGTTTGAATATTTGAGGGCTGAATAAAAATGGACCTCTGCTTCTTAGTGTTTTGGCATTTCAATACCATTCACTGGTGGGGAGGTTTATTCATTTAGTCTAAGGGTGTCACTGGGATTTATATAGCACCCTTCCTCCAATCAAAGTGGACAGTATTTGAGAATGAGGTAGACCTCCCTGTTTATCCTAGCAGTTGCTCTGGATAAAACTGTGCTTTAAAGCTGATGTTTCATTATAAATCAAAGTTTCTTATGTAGAAAATGTTATTCAATAATGTTCAAAGCAGTAAGTGAAATGTACTGGTTAAAGCTCAGAGATAGGAGCCAAAGAATTGGTCCTCCCATGAAGGAATGCTCAAGAAATGCAAATCAAAACAACATTGAGATACCACCTCACCCCAGTTAGAATGGCTAGAATCAAGAACTCTAATAACAACAGATGCTGGAGGGGATGTGGACAGAAGGGAACCTTCCTGCATTGTTGGTGGGAGTGTAAACTTGTTCAACCACTTTGGAAAGTAGTATGAAGGTTCCTCAAAAGACTCCCCTATGACCCAGCAATCCCACTTTTGGCCATCTACCCAAATGATCACAAACAAGACCACACTAAAGCTACCAGCATGACTATGTTTATTGCAGCCTTATTTACCATAGCTAAGATATGGAACCAACCCTGATGCCCCTCAGTAGATGAATGGATCAAGAAAATGTGGTATATATACACAATGGAATTCTATGCCTCCATCAGAAAGAATGACATTGCCCCATTTGTTAG
>NW_012267325.1:2800725-3018175 GCF_000151885.1 Dipodomys ordii
GAGGAGGCTACAATGCTTGATAAGAAATGTACTCATTACCTTGCCCATGTAATTGTAACCCCTCTGTACAGTATTTTCACAATAAAAAAATAAAATAAAAATTCTAAACATGGACATAAAAAAAAAAGAATTGGTACTCCCCACTCAGCCCAGCCCAGACACTGCAATTTTATTCTATGATTCTGACTCTCCTTATATTCTGACAAAATTGAAAAAAAATGGCCAGTTTCACAGATAAAGACTAAAATATCTGCCAGATTCTGATAATAAAATAATTTCATCTTAAATTATATGATTAATGTATCCTTACATTATTCCTCTTCTAGAGAATGACTTAAAATATCATTGAACTGTTAAGAAATGTGACTCTTCTTAAGTAGAAATAGATATGTAAAATGTAAAGTGTTCAAGATCAGAGTGCTTCTCAAGCTTCAAACAGGTTTTAGGCCTAATTCAGTGTTTTATCAATAGCAAATTGCCTGTCTCAAATTTTTAATAAATTCTTATTTTTTCCTTTAGTCCAAAGCTTCTGAATGACTGGCACTTTTTTGGTGGCACTTACTCCCCAAACATCTATTCACTAGATAATATTGTTAAGCATTCTGGGGCAATCCATCTAGTTAAAGTCATGTATCACACGACATTTTAGTAACAGACAGATGGACTGCACACAAGGATGGTCCCAAAAGACTTACATTTATTGTATTTCATCTATATCTATATAGTAATCTATATCTGTATCTGTCTACAAATCTCTCTTTATAACTAATAGTTGGTCTTAAATTCAGGACATAATGCTCTAGCCTGGCTGTTTGTTCACAGTTGGCACTTACGTGCCTTCAGTCCAGATTTTTTGCTGGTTAACTGGAGATTGAAGGCAGAGTCTTTCTGCCCAAGCTGGTTTCCAACTGAGATCCTCATATCCTGGACTCTTGAGTAGCTAGGATTTCAGGTGTGATAATGGTTGGTGCTTGGCTACAATATTGCATTTTGATCATTCATTTAAAATATTCTATCTCTATTAAAAATAAAAAAGTTTCCATGAACTAGTGTGCCTTGTTACAACAGCCAGCAGTAGGACCTTGTGTTTAGTGTCTCATGATTGCATCGAAAGGCCACACTGAGTATTTGACCTATGCCATATAGTTTGCCGCAGTAGGCAGTTTGACATTCTTACAATGATGGAGTCATAGAAGCACACATGTATCAGTCTGTGTCTTCATCATTAAGTAACATCTGGCTGTATTTAGAATTGACCAGAGATGACCACGGTTTACAAGACATGCTTCAGTGTTTCAGTTTAATTATTGAAAACCCCGAGAAGGCCCCAAGCCTGGAGTACCTTGTTCTGACCATTGCTTTTGTGAAAGCCATTCTTTCAGGTTATCCTTCCCAAGTATCACTTTCTGTGCACTTTTATCACTTGTCCAACAAGTGATTTTTGCAGTATTTGTCTTGCTGGCTGAGAAGGAAATTCAAATTTGCAGTTCAATCCAATTTTGAAATTTTTCTATTGACCTTGGCAGAGTTCTTGAAGAAAGTGTTTAGCTGCTAAGTCTTTCTCCCTTTGGATCTTTTTAAAAATCATTCAAGCAATTGTTATAATATCAAGAAGAGATTGATTTTCACTATTCCTAAGAAGAGTCACGAATTCAGAGCTAATTAGAATTAGTAACTACAAATTTTATCATCAGTATCATCAACTGATTCTTGAATTTACTCAGTATTACACACAAATTGCCTGCCATTCCTTACCAAAACATCTTGAAAATAGAATTTTACAAATATTTTGAGGTATCCCCTTATACATATATGCACATATCTATACACACACACACACACACACACACACACATACATATATACACTGCTATCAGTTTTACTCCATCACCAGAGGTCTTGGCTTCTCTTTTTCACTCCCATTTATTTTATCCCATTATTATTATTCTATTATCAATATTTATTTATACGCAAACGCCATTGTGATTTTTTAAGAGGATATTCCAAATCACATCAACACAGTGGGCTCCTGTGAAACCCAATTCTAATGCTGGGCCGCAAGGCCCTGCAAGACTAACTATAGCTTCTTCCAACTCCTTTCTCAACATTCTTGCCTCTTCTTATTTTCACTCTTCCTCAAAATGCTCTCCTCCCAGGTCCTTGGTTCTATTCCTATCTTGTCCTTGCAATTGTTGGTCCCTCTTCATGGAACTCTCTCCACATGACTCGGGGCTCAATGCAGTTCCAATGTCTCCTCCTGGATGAAGCTCACACAGAGTCTAAAGATGTCCAACCACACCACATATCCCCTGACTCTGTCCCAATAACCCTTAATGTCTGCTATGTAGAACATATCACTCTCAGAAGTCATTTGTTTACTCATTTACTCTCTCTCCTCTAAGTGTAAGCTCAAGGAACCTGTTGTTCATGTATACATCATGAAGACAGGAGTAGCCAAGTGTTTATAAAACTTGCTTTTAGAAACCAATCCTGTTTTGATGAATGTCCCATAACAACATTTCTGACTCCAAGACTTCATATGATATCTTGTACCTGAAAGGTCTTTCATCTTCTGATTAAATACTGTCATTCATTAAATCTGGTCTGCCTTGTTATTTACAATGCCTCCCTGACCTCCTCAGGATGGGTTAGACAGCCAGTGTTAAGCACTCTAATATAATGTTCTCTACAGTCTTTACCATTGTACTTACTGCATTTTTATTTTTAAATAATTGACAAATATTGAGTAGATCAAGTGCATAATATGCTTATTTGAAATGCATAGATATTGTGTCATAATGACCACAATCAAATTAATTAATATATCCACCATTATTCATACTCTATATCATACCCTCAGGACTGACCAACATCTCTCTAACCAACTTGTTCTTCCTTCCCCATTTCCAGCCCATATTCTGGTTGCCACCATTCTACACTGCTTCTTTGAGTTTGGCTTTTTTAGGTTCCACATCTAAGTGAAATTATACAATATTTGTTTTTCTATGTCTGGTTTGTTTCACTCACCACATTTTTTATAATTATTTATTTTGTTGCTGGACTCTTCCAGCACTGCAGGGGAGACTATTTGATTCATCTTTTATTTTCCCAGTCCTGAGCTTGCCATCTAGTACCTATATGATTAATGCTTGCTGAAGTAGAGCACATCCACAAATTTCTGACTGCAGTTGACAATATGCCCAAACATATTACACGCTCTACAGATGAAAACTATCATTATTTTAGTCCATATTTCATTACTAGTGATGATTTCATTAGACCTTTAGAACTTAGTTTTTTTTATTTTTAAAACCTTCTTAAGCAAATACCTTACAATTTAAACCATTTTTCTTATAAGACAAACATGGCTTATTGCTATCATTTAAAAAAATAACTGAATTAGCTCACCCTTTGTCCCACCAGTGATACTCACTAAACACTGTGTTGGAAATGAACTATACAACTTGGGGATAAAGGGGGGAAACTGGGAGAAAAGGAGGGAGAAGGTAACACTGTTCAAAAAGAAATGTACTCAATACCTGACTTATGTAGCTGTAACCCCGCTGTACAACACCTTTACAATAAAAATTAAAATTAAAGAAATAACCTAAGCATTGCTAAAGAAAACATAAATCCATAAATAATACCCAGGTTCACAAATAAAATATACAAAACATTTTATCAAAGTTGCTAAAGAATAAGGACCTATACTGATATGATCATAATTTATGTGCATTTCTCTTCCTAACATAAATAGGTGAGACAAAAGAATGTGGAGACAAAGCAATTATAAACAATCTACCTGCCGGGTAATGAGTTCCTGAATGAGACTTGACTAGATTTATGCTACTTATTTCTTGTATTCTTTGATCAAGTCTATCCTGGAAAGTGATGAGAGCCACTGAGAAAATAATAAATTATGTTTTGTTACTTTTCTTCATTCTCTGTGAAGAAAATAAGTCAATCCAGTTAACAATTCAGATAAAACTAGGAAGAAAAATGGCATGGATTTAATAGTGTACCTTAATTGAAACAAGTTTTTGTCCCCAGGGAAGATGATACCATTTAATCAGGTATTCTTCTGACATTCTGTTTTATATGATTGGAGATGCCTGCCATGAATAATAAGTTATTTTTATGTCAGTGTATTTCCAAATTTTCTGGTATGTTGTCTGCTCAGGCAAAGCAACTCAGTCTTCATACATCTGTTTTCTTTTGGAAGTGGTTTGAGCATATTCTGGAAAGTTAATGTAGTAGATAGCATTTATTCATTCAGTAACTACTGAATGCCTACTGTGTGTTGGACACTGCTCTCGGTGATGAATGAGACACATTAGTGGGGAAGGTTATATTTAATGAGACCTTTCCCCATAACCAGCATACTGAAAAGGGCAATTCCATTTTTAAATTCATAAGTATATCCATATTGAAATGTGGCTAGAAGACATAAAAAGGTCACTAGTGTTCTTCAAGAATAAAGTTGTTTATAATTAAATGTGAAGAAAGAGAAATACGGAAGATGAAAATACCAAGAAGACATGACTCACATCTTCCCATTTAGTATGCTCATGGTTTATTTATTTATAAAATCATAAATTACGTTTGGCCTTCCTGGTAACTCTTATAAGCACAAAATAATATAGAATAGTAATTTGACACATTGCATAATTTAAATACATATTCCTCTCTTTTGAGATATATAGGATGAAATCTTGGGTCTAGCTCCCTGTAATCCCTGAAGGATTTTATAACAAATCCTCATTAACCATGAACTTAGTATAAACAATGTACAGTAAATGAATTGTCAAAACTATTCAGTGAGTCTGAGATTTATTTATGTTTAACAATCTAATCCCTGCCGGGCGTGGTGGCTCATACCTGTAATCCTAGCTACTGAAGAAGCTGAGATCTGAGGATCGCGGTTCAAAACCAGCCCAAGCAAGAAAGTCTGTGAGATTCTTACCTCCCATTAACCACTCAGAAAACCGGAAGTGGTGCTGTGGCTTAAGTGGTAGAGTGCTAGCCTTGAGCTGAAGAGCTGAGGGACAGCGCCCAAGCCCAGAGTTCAAGCCCCACAACCAACAGGAAAAAAAAAAAAAAGAATCTAATCCTGTTTTCACTGTTTTTTATTCCAGTGCCCTGCTTCTTGTATATACATTTTTCTATTTTGGGAAGGGGAAATGAATTAACAAAAAGCTGAAATAAGGATACAGGTTGACCCACTGTAACAATGAGATGTATAAGACACTGTGTTGAAAACGAACTTTAGAAGTTTGTGGGGGGAGGGAGAAGTTGAAGAGGTGAGGGGAGGGATGGTAGGGGAAAACAAAGGAGGTGGTAACAATGCTAGATAGGAAATTACTCATTACCTTACTCATGTAACGGTAACCCCTCTGTACAGTATGTTTACAACAAAATATATATTAAAAAAAAGAGTCTACCCATTGCACTTTAATGTAATCTACCCATTATACATCACCTTACACATTAAGCTTTATTCCCCATGTCAATATAGTCATATTTAGTCATCCTGGATTCAACATGGGATTCTTCTGAAACTCCAGAATATTCTATTGATCACATGTCCTTCTTCTCATATATGTAGATAAATTTGGTGGCTATTCATCACTTAGGCTTTGACTTATCAATGGAGTGCTGCTTTCTTCACTTTCTCCTCATTTGACTCATTGCTGGAAATGTTTTACATGATCGCACAATTCAGTGAAGCCTCCCCAGGGCCATGAGAATTTAGGATATCTTCTGAGAGTCTCAATTTGCTTCACTCTGAATATCTTACACTGATTATGTCAATGCTAAATAAAAGTTGTTAAATGCATTGTAATAAAATGAAAGGTAATAGAACTAAATAATTTGCAAGAGGCTCTAAAGAAGAATAAGCATTTCATTTCCCATTTTCCCTCTTACTATGGCTACAAAGTAACATTTCTAAGGATTATAGATACCATGCTTGATATAAATTCAAAGGAAAAGTAGTGGTAAATCAGTGCTTAAAGCTCAAATTTCATTGCTCCATGCTAGTAACTTGCACACTAATCATTTGCTAACTACAAGCTATTCCATTCTGTTGATAAAGTACTCATCATTTTGTCCCTCTGATCCTAGTAAGCAACAGTCTAATTTCCCATTCACACATGGTGGGTAAACCATGAAGTAAAAAGTGGTTTTTCCTAAACGATGAAGTTACTTCAGGAAAAAACTGACCCCTAGAATATGATAGATACTTAAATGAATCTGATACCATTCTGTAAAACATTGGGGGAGGAGGTATAATACTATGGCAGAATAACTCTCAATCTACTCTTATTAATCCAAGAGGCCAATTTAACCAACACTCTCCATTCCATGACCATTACCAAAGCACACTGACCACTCAGAGCTAAGAAGCCATCTACTTACTCTGCTCTTCCTCCCTTCAAATGCAGTATTCAGTTATTACTGAGATCTCTTTATTTACTCCCCAAGCCATTTATGCCAGTTGAAGTTGTAATTGTAGCTATGCAACTTCATTCAATTGTATGGTAAGTCCATGAAATACAAGCCAATAAAATGGGTTGCTATTACTATGAAATCCAGAGTAACTAATTTAAAGCTATTCAGTAAGGCTACATGGTTAGAATTTCTTTTCTTTTATGTTAGGTGCATATATAGAAGCTTTAAAAATCAAATAGAGAAGGAGAATGTAGATATTTCTTCACATAAATTGTTTAGCAAGATTCTTTAAGGATCCACTCAACTCTAAAAAATTAAAACTGAAAAACTGAACAACACATTTTAGAGGAAGATTTATGGAAGAAAGATAATGAAAAAACTCTAAAAATAATCATTTCTATCAAAGAACTGAATGTTGCCTTTCTTTCTTTCTTTCCTCTTAGTAAAATAAAGACAAATGAATGTGCATTTATGGATGTATATTAAAATGACATTATTAAATTATGTATTATGGCATTTCTTGCTTGTAATTAATTTTTATTAGTCACTAGTTACTTTTCCACTGATAAGATAGTTCAATTTTATTATATAGCATGGAGCTTAACTAAATATGCTCTGAGGACAAACATTTTCAGTTCTGACAATTCAATTCTGACTATATGTGACTTTGGAAAAGTGGTTTAACTACTCTGATCTTTAAGTGTCCTTATTTGTCAAAGGATCACAATTGTATCTATTTTATGAGCTTGTAAGTGAGATAAGGCATATTAAAGATTTAAGATAGTATTTGGCATGGTTTAGAAAAATGTTCCCCAAAGTCCCATGGGATAAATCTTTGTTCCCTAGCCTGTGGTACTATTGGGAAATGGTATAATATTGCTAAGAGGAAGTTAGATCACTGGGGGTGGGCTCTTGAAGGGGGTAGAGGAATCCCAGTCCCTTCCATTCTATCTCGTTGGTTTCCTGGCTGCCATGGTAGGAGCAGTTTTCTTCTCCACTGGCTTCCTGCCATGATGTGCTACCTCATCAAAGGCCCAAAACAACAGTCAAACTTCGTGACCTTTGGAACTTTAAGTCAGAGTAAATCTTATTGTCTTTATAAGGTGATTATCCCAGGTATTTTTTGTCATAATAGATGACAAACAAATATCCCTTAATCAACAATCTCAATTGAGAAACTTTTATCATTGTCACATTAATGCTACAACACATGTATCATCTCCTCAACCTTCTGAAATAAAATGCCACAGATGTTGGCTTAAATGACAGAATTTATTTTCACATATTCTGGAATCTTACAACTCCAAGTGGAAGGTACCAACAAGAATGGATTCTGGTAATGCCTTTCTTCTCAGCTTTCAGAGGATGTATTCTTAGTGGGTCATCATCATGCAGCATTTTCTCTGTCCGTGCATGGAAAGAGCTTTGGTGACTCTTTCTCTTATGGTAAAAACACCAGTCAGTCCTATCAGCTCCACCTTTATGGCCTCATTTAAACTCCATTACCTCTTTTATGGCTTTTATCCAAATACAGTCACATTAGTTATGAATTTTAAGAAGAGGATTCTGTTTATAATACTGGGTACATTAATAGTCTACTAACAAAGAATAGGACTTAGAATAGCTTTGAGATTCAACAATGACCTGTTATGAAAAATGAATACCAAGGAAATAAGAAGTTATGAAATCTACAGTAGCACAAATTCAACGAAGTTGAAGAACCTTAATTCCATACTTAAATCTGTGGATTCATTATACGATACTGCAATTGTTATTTAGATTTTTCCTTAGATACACATATAAAATCTAATTATAAATGAGCTCATCAACTACTTTCTTCACGAAGATATGGCAAGGATTAATATATGGCATTGTTCAATAACTACTCTGAGATTTCTGGAAAAGACAAAGTAAATACTAAAGATCAAAAACAGGCTTTTTCCCCTTGGTATTATTCTCATTAATTCTTCCCATTCATTAGTTAACAATTCATTGGTACCTACTGTGTATCAAACACAGGAAAAGTTAATTTCTAGAATATAGCCTTAAATAGCTCACAGAACTTCAGAAAAAGTAGATATGTAAATGAGTAATTATAATGAACTAGAACGTGGTACACAGTTGTTTGTTGTCAGTTTAAATACCATGAAAATGTAATAATAGCTCTCATTTGTCAAATGCTCATTATGATATCCTAGTTACCATACCAAGTATTTTATATTCATTATTTTATGTAATATTTCCAAAAATGCTAATTCTTGTTGCTGGATTAAATGTCTTGTCCAATGGCTCACAGTTGTGAAGTAGTAGAGCTAAGGAGAATTCAGGCAAGGTGATTCTGGAGGATATTTTCATCCAAAGCCTTGTGCCTCTTTATAATGTGATCACAAAGAGGTAACTAAATCTCTCTAAGCCACAGAATATGTACAGAAGTTACTGTTGAGCTGGCTTTTGAGTAGAAGTTATCCAGGTAAACAGGAAAGAAAGAAGTAGGTAGAAGATTGAGAGTCACAGAGAAACACAGCTTACTGAGTAATGGACAGCATGATATATATGAGGGAATGGCCTAAAATTAATGATTTATGCTCAAGAACCTAGGAAAGTCATGCTTTATTCTAAAGTAGCAAAGGACCATGACGCTTTCTGAGCAGGGAAATAATGTAAAAGGAGATAAGCTTCTGTTTGTTAAGTACTGTGGTGAAGCTATGTCTTCTAGAGTGGGTGGAGCAGGATGCCAGAGAGCTACAAAATTAGAGACAAGAACAGCTCCCTTTATAATAGTCCAGGAAAAAAAACAACATAATGTGGATCTGAACATGGGAAGCAGGATCAGGACTGTGGAAGAGAATACTGAAAAGATACAGTTAAGAGATAGAAAGGCCCAGTAGGTTATAGTTCATATGATATGGGAAGTGGACTCCTAGACACCTAGCACAAAGAGTTGGGCAAAATAGAATACTCTGAAGCAAAAGAGGAGGAGTGGATTTAGAATACACGACAGAGTTCCATTTAGGAACCATACCTTAAGTCTCTTGTGGGATGCATAAGGGAATGCTGTTTATCTACACTGGAAATGCAGTTCTAGAACTGCAGAGATAGAAATCAAGCTTTAAAATGGTGATTTGGTAACTATATCTATAAGCAATAGCTCAAATCAAACTGGTAAATGGAAGTTTCCAGGAGAGGAGCTTGGAAAAGAGACCCTGCCAAAAATTAGAAGAACCCAAAGAAGACACAGCAGAGGTCAGGAAGGTAGAGCAGGGAGGAGTAACATCCTGTGAATTAGGAAAACCCAAGAGAGTAACGGGATTCAATGACACAGAAGTTAAGTAAAGGGCTTTTGTTAAATATTCATGGACTTTGATCATGGGGAGGTCACTGGGAACAGTACTGTAGTGGCTTCTGTGGAATGAAAGAGTGAATGCCAAATTGCTGTGGGTATGGAAGAAGAATAGGAAAGTGCTGAGTAAAAGATACATTTTCAAGAACTTTAGCTCTGTGAGGAAAAATTGCTCTGTGACAGCAGACAGCAGGGTGACAGGATCAAGACAGAGCTGTGAGCTTCCCTGTTTTACATCTCAGCCTTCTAATAATATCCAATATCCTAACTTTTAAAGATCATCAATACCCTAATTTTCCAAGCCTTTGAGAGAACAAAGCAACCTCAAATATTCTTTTTTTAAGTTTTACCTCACTTATTAGTGATAACTAAAATGAATCCATTTTAGTTGAACTTTTATATAAGATTTTCTTGTCCTTACTCTGTGTCCAACAGAAATAAAAGCCATCAGTGTAAAACTAGTTCTTAGGGAGTAGCATGATCAAAATGTTTATGGATACCAATTTTGTGTTACTATTTGACTTATTTGACAATCACTTCTTGTGAGTATCCACGGATAGATAAACTGGTTAGAGGAAGGAGGAACCAAATATTCCTTATGAAAGATTTGGGTATCTAGGACATTGAGAGCAAGAGACTTTCAAAATTTGACTGAAATATCCTGAGTGACAAATGGGAGGTAAGATCTTAGATAAGACAGCCAGTTTTTTAAGTGTCAGACAAGAGAGGCCTAACAGTCTAAGAGAAGAAACATGGGTGAGTACTTTACATGGCGCACAATAATTCATCAATGGGAAGAGATGTGTAAAGAACACCTGGCTTACCAGGTACCGGTTGCTCACTGCTATCCTCCTAACTACTTAAAAGGCTAAGACTGCAGTTTGAGGCCATCCTGGGCACAAAAAAATCAACCCATTGCAGGATTCAGTGATGCATGCCTATTATTCCAACAACAACTAAAATTGTCAGGCAGATCGTGGTCTAGGTACATGTTGTGCAGAAAGTGAGATCCTTCTCAAAACTACCAAGCAAAAATAATTACGGATAGAGTGCCTTGCAACTACCAAGCCTTGAGTTCAAACTCTAGTACTGCCAAAAGAAAAAGCACCCTTAACTTACTTCTTTTTTATATTTTTTAAATAAGTTTTTTATTGTGAAAATACCATACAGAGGGGTTACAATTACATGAGCAAAGTAATAAGTACATTTCTTATCAAGCATTGTTGCCTCCTTTGTTTTTCTCCTACTATCCCTGCCCTCCCATCTCTACAACTACACCCCCCACCCTTAACTTACTTCTTAAAGGAAACATGATAGGCCAGATTGTAAAGCTTTCCTCAGCAAATTAACAGATTTGCCTTTAGTAAAGTCTTCAGCACATAAAATTGAAAGGCCATCCCTCTTCTTCATGGAAGACATACTGATAACCATTTCAGCAACCAGTATGCTCACAATCAATGATCACTCTCCAATTTTTCTACCTTACGTCTTCCAAAAGTGATTCATGCTCCCCAGCAGGGCAAGACAAAAGAGGAAGACTTAGAAGAAGATGTGGAGGTGATATTTGCTATCTTTTAGGGCTTCAGGCAAAATATATCCACCTCAAAATCCTATTACTGACAACAGGCATTACCACACTTCTTTAGCACTTGCTATGTGCTACAGGCACTATGAGTGCAGCTACTGCGCAGAAAGAGAAAAGAGCAGATTCAGTAAGAGTGATTCACATACTTCAGCCCATGTGTGTTGTAATAGTCCAATAAGGAAGAGGCCATCATTCATTTGCATGAGTAGTAAGCAAGGTTTCAAAATGCTCAGTAACTGTTTAAGGCTCAAAGAACTGAAAATTAGCAAAATGAGCAAGGTAGGGTCTTCGTTTGAGGTCTAGTGGTCTCACATTGCTCCAGGATACCTTCCTGTGGTCAAATAATTGAGCTAACAAAAACCACATGTGTCTTGATAGGAAATGTGCTCATCTTACTCATGTAACTATAACCCCTCTGTACAGTAGTTTTACAGTAAAATCATCATTGAAAAACAATTGTGTCACTCAATAAAATGCACACTCTGCGTTTCTCTGGCTTACCATTTAAAAAATATACCTTTTCCTCAAAAAAAAAACTGTTTACCTGTTGGGACCACTAATAGCATTTATACCTTTGTAAGCTAAGACAGATAAAGGGGAAAAAGCAATCTGACTCAAGTTAAAAACTAAACATCTTTGTTTTGAGCAAAGGATTTCTCTTATTGGAGATATTTGCTATTTGTATTAGTGCATGTGAAAGGGTTTCCTTTCTCTTCAGGTTAAATTATGTTGATTGGCAATGAGGTTTAAAGTGGGTACCCAGCACTTGAGCACCCTTAGGAGAGAGAAACTAAAAAATACTGATGTCAGGACCCCATGCTTGGATAGAATCTTTTAAATATCCTGTGGTAGAATCTAGACATGTGTATAAATTCCCCTAGAGGGTTCCAGTATGCTGACAGAATTGACAGGCAGAGTTCCATGATTTACCTGATTGCCTTATTGATAGACTCTAGCTAAATCTCATGTTTATAAGTTAGTGTCCTGCATTCATTTATAGTATCAGCCATGTGATGGGAGGTAACATCCTGAAGTACCAATAGTATGTATCAAAAAACGATGGGTTACAGGATACATGCCTTTAGTAATACTTATTAATTGTACAAAGGAATGGCATGGTATTTCCATACATGTACATAATATACTTTAATCAAATTCACTACTTCTACTATTTCTGGGCCCTCCTCTCTATTCTTCTTCAAAAATAGGAATTTCGTGTATTTTATTATACTATTTAGAGGCATACACATTATGAACTTTGATCATATTCACTCCCATCATTCTTCCTTCTCTTTTCCTCCTCCCATTGTTGTTCCTGTCTTACAATCACGCCATATCATCTTTAGTGTCATTTGTTGTTGTTACTACCTTTTAGGTCTAGTCTCTATATATGAGAGAAAGTCTGTGGTATTTGTTTATCTAAATTTGGCTTAAATTTGAAGTTGTTAGAAGAAAAAATGAGAAAATTAACAATAGCATTTTTCCTTACGAATGCTTCAAAATCTGAGTCCTGCCACATAGTTTCATACAATGCCAGATTTTACAGACGGATGCCAATTTTAAGTGCTTTTCGTATTTTTCATTATTATACTGGTATGACATATGTTTCTTTCTTCATCCGTCATTTGGTAAGACCTATCATTATCTAAGTAATGGCTTCTGTTTTCACCAAACTTATCTTCTAGAGGTATGGGCAGAAATGACAAATTAATTAACCAGAAACAACAAGTGCTACGAAGAAGTATGTAATAGAGACCAAACGCTTGTCTCCTTAGAGGGATTAGGGAAGGCTTCTCTGAGGAATGACAATTAAGGAGGAAAATGACAACTAGGAGCAACTCTTGTGAAAGTCTGAAGAAAAGCACTTGGAGTAGACAGCTAATGTCCTCAGGACAGGAATGAACTCTGTGTGTGTGTGTGTGTGTGTGTGTGTGTGTGTGTGTGTGCGTGTGTGTGTGTGTGTGCATGCGCGCGCACGTGCGCCTGCCGTGCTATAAGAGCATAAAGAAGAAAAGCAAAAATCAGAAGAAACATGCATGTGACTACATGGAGATGACCATCAATGTTTTCAATTCTGGATTCCCATTTTGGAGCACATTCTCTCCCCTGTCCCCCAACGTACACACACACAACAACAATAACTAATGACAATAATATTTTTGCCACAGATTAGTGGATACATTTTGCTAAACACAACCAGACTGAAAGTAGTAGGTATGTTAGAGGTGCTTATGCTTTTGTGCATATGTATATATATATACATATATATATATATGTATATATATATATATGGGGTCAATTCAAGGTCATTAGGAGATAAGAAAGATTTAGGGTTTTAATACCAGTGCAGGTGCAAAAAAAGGTCCCCATGATCACAGTGGGTTTTTTTTTTTCTGAAATTGAATACGTAGATGCATTACAAAGTGATTCAATAAATTTTACATATTTTCTACTTCTTTTACTTTAAAAATTTAGTAACATCCAAGAATGCTGATGTGCATTTTAAAACAAGTTGCAGGCTAGGTTAGTCACTAAAATGACTTAGTCTGCCAGGTGCCAGTGGCTTATATAATTGTAGCTTCCCAGAAGTCTTAGGATCAAGGTTCAAAGCCATCCACGGCAGGAAATTCTTTGAGACTATTATCTCCAACTAACCACCAAAAAGCTAGAAATGGAGCTATGGATCAAGGGATATAGTGCTAGCCTTGAGCTGAAAAGCTCAGGGACAGTTCCCAAGCCCTGAATTCAAGTTCTGGACAGGTAAAACAAAACAAAAACAAAGAAATAAAATAAAAATGACTTAATCTGCAAGTAGGGGAGAAACTACATGAATGAATGGTTACTTTGAGATTCCTATGGGAAGTTATAAATGTGAATGGAATACTGTATTTTTATTTTTTAAGTAGTTTTACTAAGGGCTTCAGTTCACTAAGTCAGAATATGAATACAATGAATCTTGATCAGTGTCACCCCCTCCATCATTATCTCTCGTCTTTCTAAGTCCCATCCGTACTAAGATGTTTTTAAAGAAGCCCTAAATTGTTTTAAGGAAAATACAATGCATGAGCTAATCCAGGTGGCACACAATGACCAGCTGTATTGAATACTATAGTAAATTGAATTATAGTTACCTTGTACTGAGTTGCTGATTCATTTAAAAACTTCATTTCCAAAACTAAATAAACAAAAACCTTGAAACTAAAATTTTACCCATAAATGTCCCAAAATTGAGTGAACTGTGAAAAACTTAAAGATATTAAGTTCCAGAAGCTTGAACACATACCAAAGCCAAGACTTATGCAACTATTATTCATATTTGTGATTTCAAGGAGCACCATATTTCTATTGTCTTCTATACAGCAAGTAGCAGGAAACTCCTTCCAATAGGCATCCATGATACATCAAAACCTAATTTCGTTTCTGTTGGGGGGTGGGGGTGTCAGTCCTAGGGCTTGAGCTCTGGGCCTGAGCACTGTCTCTGAGCTTTTTTTTCTTCTCAAAGTTAATGCTCTGCCACTTGAGCCACAGCTTCACTTGCAGGTTTTTGGTAGTGTATTGGAAATAAGAGTCTCACAGATTTTTTTGCCCAGGCTGGCTTTGAACTGTTTTCATCAGATCTGAGCTTCCTGAGTAGCTAAGATTACAGGTGTAAGCCACTGGCACCTGAAAATTTAGTTTTTATAATTTTAAAGAGTATGAAAGAAAGTCTTGCATTCAAAATGGCCCCTACATGCATGCACAGAGACACCTAAGAATCTGTTAGTCATCTTACAATACTACATAAAATATCCAGGACAAAACATAACCAAAATGTACAGCTTCCTTCTTGCATAATAAAGAGATCAAAAATGTCACCCAAAATGGCTCCATCTGGCTGGCTGTACCTTAAGCAGCCACATTTATGGCCCATGATCTTTTATGTCACCAGGAAATGTTTACTGAAGGAAATATTTGTTCAGGTTTGTTTGTCTTGGAGCAGCCACCTGTTTGGAGCTGTTATGATAACCAGTGTTTGATTACCACAGATTCAGATTTGCTCTTTACAACAAGAATTTGCTATTTTCTGCCCATGTCCCTGGATTTTTATCACAAATCTAGAGGGACAAATAAAAACAATAATCTTTGGTCAAAACCATATAGGTTTAAATATGCATACCAGCTCCATCTTTATTGAGGCCAGCAGCTGGCTAGCATAAATAGGACAGCCACAAATTTAGTAACTTTCCAAAAACATTTAAAAAAATAGATTTATTTTCTGACTATCCCTATAACTTTTCAGGCAGTTTCAGAAAACTTAATTGTAATGAATTTCAAAGTAATTAGCTGATTTTTAGTACAATGGGAGAAAATCTTAGCTGATTTTTGGTTCCCTGGGAGAATTTATAAATCTACATGACAGTTATTGAGATAATATATTTGGGAATTAATATATCTGATTATTTTAATCAGATTTACTTTTATTTACTAAAAATTACAGGAAGTGGAAGTGCTGCTCAAATGGTAGAGCTCCAGCCATGAGTGCACAAAGCCCAGTGAGATCATAAGGCCTTGAGTTCAAGCAAAAGTAATTACAAAGTCAAAATATCATACAAATCTCACCTGATAATTAATAGCAGGGAAATAATCTTGATCTGTTGTACAGAACAAAAAACTGAGAAGAATTATTTTAGATATTATACATTATATGTTAAATATTTTAGATAGCATAGTGTCAAAATAATTATGAGATCTTGATTTGTCCCCACATTGATATCAACTACATATTGAAAAGTATGCATGTTCTTTCCAGTTGTACTTTGCAGGGTTTGCAAACATTATCTCACAACTCCTGAGCAGAGGCCTTCCTAGGTTTTCTCAGAACTGCTTTTAGAAATGATCGAGAGTGAGTCTAGTCAAGGTACATTGTATGCATGTATGGACATACCAAAGTGAAACTTCCTCATACCAAGTACTTGATGCTGATTTTTTAAGGATGTCTTTAGATAAACCCAACAGTCATTAGCATCAAGTGTCTTGCAAGCTACAAATAGTTCTACTTATTTGAGCAGCATAACCTGTCTGGGTTAATACTGATGATATATGATACCATATTATATCCCTGACATTTTATCGTAATGAGAATTTCAAATCTTGGGTTCCATTCCCAAGTTCAGATGATATTGGAGCTGACATTCATAGTCTCTAAAAGAGGATGCTTATTTTTTTTATTGTGTGTGTGTGTGTGTGATTGTGTGTGTGAGTGTGTGTGTGCGTGTGTGTATGTGTGTGTGTGTGTGTGTATGTGTGTGTGGCAGTATTGGAATTTGAACATGCAGGGGCTTACACTTGTTAGACTGGTATTCTACCACTGAGTTATCTCTCTAGCTCCTTTTTGCACTGGTTGTTTTCAGAGATAGAGTTTCACTTCGTACCACGGGCATGTGCCTGGGACTATAATCCACCTGCTTACCTTTCCTACAAAGCTCAATTGAGAAGGAGGTCTCAGACTTTTTTGGTGTTTTTTACTCAGGCTGGCCTTGATACAACATCTTCCTTGTCTTAGTCTCACAATTAGGATTCCAAGTATGAGCCACTAGCACCCAGCTAATGTAGCAATAATAAATGGAATGACTCTTCCCATTTTACTGCCTTGAGAAACCTGAAGTTCTGATTTCTATCATCTACTAATTAATAACTGTTAACAAATTATCCCCAAAGCTGAGACTGCTCCGGCAAAAAAGGAATCTTGGTTACCTTACGAGTGGCTGTGGCAGAATTTGTCCAGGCTCTAAGCACAGAGGAAGAGTCTCTGCAGGACCTACCCTTAGGGCAGGCTGCTCTTCCTGCCCTAGAGACCAGGAGAATTCAACTTCTACCTCTATTCATTTGATCAGCTTATTCTCCCACTTGTATTTTTAGCTACAAATGTGCTACAAACGGGAGTAGCTTAATAAAGTGCAATGAGGTTTGTGAGATTCGACATCCAGCACCTGCCAGGCTGAGAGCGTTTTCTCATCCATCTGGGATAACCCATGCTGCACAGCTTAGCTCTGTGAAACCAATTACCACATCACCCGCAGTAACACGGCCTGAACTAGATTATGATGATGCCAACTGCTGTGAGTACATGCCAGCTCAGAAGAGGTTGTTTGTAATGCCAGTGTGGCCAATCCCCTGGATGTCTTTTTAAGAGCATGAAAGAGAGTGTGAGGAAACAGCTGACAGGGAACTTCTAACTTTCCATCTTTACAATGTGCTCTGAGGTTCCTAACTTCCCAAGTGTTATATCTACATTTAACTATGTCTTAGGCCCTCTTGCTGGCCTATTTATCCTCTAACTATCATTGACAAGGGTCAATCTGATTTTCTTTTCCCATCAGACCCTCCTTAATACATGAGTCAACACTGAAAAACAGACACTTCTGTATCACCTTAGATTCCGAAAAGCAGTTGATACGTTAGCATTTTTGCTAGCTTTGAGAAAATAACTCCAGGCATGAAAACTCTCAAGTTCTGCCAAGATTTTAGCCTTGGGAAATTTCTTAAGACAGAGGACAGAAATTCTACAAAGAAAAATTTTTATCCCAAATCTTGGTATCTTGATGAGTTGGAAATCCCATGTCATTCTTTGGTAACTCAAGCACAAAAGCCCTCACACACCCAGTGGATTTTTTTAGCTCCTTTTGAGGGCAGATTCTGAGTATATTTTTTTGTATCATAGCCACCATAGTATGGAGCAGAATGACTTGTCTGAGAATTTTTCACTTAAAAGCGCATGGGTTCTTTCTACTTCTGAAAACCCCTAGACAGCTAATGTTAAAACCTAGCTACTTGAAAGTGGGAATTCTGATACTGACAAGCAGGTTTCTTTTTGATGGGAGACAAAGGTGAATTCTCCCTCTTCCCTGACTCATCCCCTTCTGCATTCTAACACAGACATATTGATATTCTATTTCTATTTTCTCACTCTATCCAGCACATTCTAACTCCCCTGAACAATAAGGAAGATGATTTGCTGTGTGATACAGGTTGGAAGCTTGAGGTAGAAAGACTACATTCTTATAAGAACTGATCCTTTAGGAAAAAGAAACACAGGATAACAAGTTGTTTTTCTGGTGGCTCAAAGGTATGACAAATAAGCAAAGAGAGTTGTGTTAGTATTTCTTGCGAGATAAATATCTGAGAGAAAAAAATTAAAAGATATTAATCAGGAGCCAGTGGCTCACACCTGTAATTCTAGCTACTCAAGAGACTGAGATCTGAGGATCCCCATTCAAAGCCAGCCCAGACAGAAATGTTTGTGAAACTCTTATCTCCAATAAACTCAGAAGTGGTGCTGTGGCTCCAATGGTAGAGTGCTAGCCTTGAGTAAAAGAAGCTCCTGGGACAGCACCCAGGCCCAAAGTTCAAGCCCCAGGACCAGCAAAAAAGAGATATTTATTTTGGTTCAAATCAGTCCAAGCTTGGTTAGATCTACTGCTTTTGGACTAAGATAAGGTGGAGCATAATAGAGATGCAAGTGTGTTGTGGGGTTGGGAGAGCTTTTCCTCATGGTAGCTAAGAAGCTAAAGACAGACAGACAAACACAAGTTGGAGACAAGATATGCCCTTGAAAATAAGTACTCCACAACTTCCTGCAATAAGTTCCCACCTTCCACAGTTTCTGTCATTCCCCCATAAAGTGTCTATTCAATTAGGAATCCATCAGTGAGTTAATCCATTAAGTCAGAGACTTCATGATCCAGTCACTTCCCAATCCTTGAATCCACTAGCTGAGCTTGAGCCTTTTCGAGGGACAGTTCATATACAAACCATAAGAAAAGTTTCTGATTCTCTTTCTTTTGCAGTCTTTTGGCTATAAAGCATTTCCAAGACTGTCTTTGTCAACAGACCTTCATCCTCAGGCCCGCTATAAGTATAAAGTGTCTCAACGGGAGTATTAGAGAACAGGCCTTAGATCCAAATGCAGCTGTTCATACTATACACTCTGGGTGAAGACCAGAAGACTGTGACCAACTGATGTCTTCAGTTATATGGAAGACCCTTTACTGAGATCATCATTCTCATTTTGCACAATTCAGACCATTAGATAGAAATTACTGAATAAAACATTTTTCTAAGTTCTAGTGTAGTGCTATTTCTAGCAAATCATCTTCAGTTTCCTTAACTAGAAAGCTGAAAGACAGTCATCCTCCTGAACTTTTGTCTGAAAAAACTAAATACATAACATATATATATATAATCATAAAGCATCAATTTTGTCTAACTAAAAATCACTGCTCAATAACACAGTTTTTAATTTTAATTTTTCGTTTGGTTTGAGAAATAGTTTCATAGCCCAGGTAGGCCTGCAACTTCTCTAACCCCTGGATGGCCTTGCTCTACAATGCTCCTGCATCAGCCTCCTGAGTGCATAGATTACAAGCGTGAGTCACCACACCTCACTGACTATGCTATTATAGTCGAACATAAGCTTGTTTCTCAGAACTCCAAATAACAGTGCTATTTATGATATCAAAACAGACAACAGAAAATCAAAGCAGAAACCTTTAAAACATTGATGAAATAACTTCCTCAAGTTTCTAAGGGCTGAAGGGGGAAAAACATAGCTTTTATGAAAAGGTTTGCGAACTAGACAAGGGAGTAACGCCCATGTTCACAGAGTGTCAGGTATCTAAAGTGACAGTGGAAACTGTACCTTGTTTTGTGATCAGGAAAACCAGGAGAAGAAGGATAAGTGACATGTAAGCAATGAATATGTATTCAGTACCCATGGACTAGACATTGCACTGAATGAATGCTGAGGGATCATTGAAGGAGAAATTCAAAGTTGGGGGAGGTACATAATGAACTTCAGTCAGAAGGGCCTCTAGGAAGATGGTACATTCAATCGGAGCCTTGGAGCCTAATAGAATCTCAGTAAGTGGAATGAAAATATTGCATGCCTAAGGCAGAAAATTTTACACTGGGGTCTAAGAAGGCTATGGATGTTTAGATGCAAAAAGATGAATAAAGGGACAATGGGCTAACTAGTAGAATCTGGAACACAATGAGACTTGGAATCTATGTGAGTGACTTTGAATTTTATCTGTGAGCCCTAAGCTTTCAAAGTTTTTGAAAATAGAACTGAAGTGACCAGAACTATAACTATAGTTATAGTTGCAGGAATCTTTTCTTCATGGTGCCCATGGAAACCCTGAAGGGTGTGTGTGTGTGTGTGTGTGTGTGTGTATTTTGCTTTTTGAAATGTCTTCATAGGCTGAAGATGGCAAAAACAGACCTCTAGAAACCTAACTTGGCAGAAACACCATGCCACTGGAATATAACCGGATAGTATAGGATTCCTTCAAGGGAGCAGTCCAGCTCATCCTGTAGAAAAATAGAGGGTGCTGTACTTCTGTATTTTATTCAACTCTAATTCATGTTTTCAGAGTTATGTTCAAAATGTGAAACACTGTGTCTGATGACCAACAAATTTTGGTTATTGAATAAGCTTGAAATCTATATAATAAAAGCATTTCAGAGATAGCTTATCCCTGAACAAAAGCCCTTATGTGTCTATAAAAAAAATCCCCAATGGTATTAACAGTTCATTTGAATCAGTCATTGCCCCTTGCTCCCTTAGGCTCTCTATTTTAAGAGAGAGAGAGAGAGAACGAGAGATTCTCTTCAGCACTATAAAAGACCCAATACCTAATTTGTGTTTTGGGATTCAATAAATACATTTTGCCAATGACATAGTCCCTTCTAGCTTTTTATAGACATTTTCTTTGTCCCAAGTCCTCCAAGGACAAAGAGACAGTTGGCTGTAGTTGTGTTTCCTATTATAACAAATAGAACTTCAGATTTGCTTCCCAAAATGAGACTTTATAGAGTTGATATTTTACAGGTACTCACAATAAAACAAATAAATAAAAATGCTAGTATCCAATTAGAAGGATACATTTCCAGCTAAATCTTGCAGATTCAGAGCCTTCCTACAAGAGTGAAACTTCGTTGGGAGCATCTCCTTGTGAAGTTCCCACACATTAATGTTGACTCTTTCAAAGAAATAGGAGATAGTACATTGGTGAATCTGAACATAAAAGGAGAAAATCATGACTTGAAATCTCAGATCTAGGTTTCTCTGATTCTTCTTAAAGAAACTAATGTAAACTAAGTCTCTATTAGACCTTGAAGAGATGGAATCAGTACCAACTTCTCCTAGTCTTGTAACTAAAAAGACACTAGTATTTAATTGAAATACTGATCACGGTGTCCCATTTCTCCTATGTTTTGTCAAAGAGACCACAATATACTCATCTATGCCATGAATCCTTTGCTGGTGAGCCCCTTGGAGAAAAAAAATGGGTATTATATACTGATTGGAGCTTGGGTTTTCAACTGAATCTTTTAAGATCAAATAATGAGTTACCTTAATCTGGTATGGCATTATTTTGTCTTCTTACTTTTCAATATCTATATTTTTCTGGAGTATTTGTTGTTTAACAACTGTATATATTAAATATGAACTGAGGCACCGGATATGTGAAAATAGGTGGCGTAGTCCCCATCTCCGGTTCTAGTGTGGAAGAGAGCATTATGCTGTACTATGGTATAATGAGGGTTGTGGTAAAGGCAGTGTCAGGTCCAGTAAGACCGCAGTGAAGAATATGCTTTACCTAGCTGCATCAAACAAGCAATTCCTTAAGAGGTAGTTTGTGGAGGCTTGAAGCAAGCTTCCCATGGGCTAAATGAAGTCTACAGAACAGAGGGGGAAAAAAACAGCGACCTGTTCTCATTTTCCATTTTACACATTTGCTAAAATGAATCCAGAATCATCTCAGTCACTTCCTCCATCCTCTAAGGAGGGAAAAACCTTCACATTTAAAGGAAAAATTAAGTAACTGATTTCCTTATTAAATCTCTATAAGAAGATGAGTTTATTATTAGTCCTGTTAGCCTGCCCAGATCTCAATTTAGATAATTACATTCCTCCTACCTAATTTATCCCTGTAGTTTTAATTGTCTTCAGAATTTGACTTCACTTCTCTTCAATTGTTGTGAAGTGTTGTTATTTGGTATTAAACAGCTGTTATGTTCTTCCACAAAGCTGATTTTTTTTTCAACAACTGATGCAGTGATTTCTATCCTATAGGGCAAATAAAGACATTTGCCACGGGGGAGGGGAAAGGGAGGTGGGGGGGAAGGGGCGGGGGTAGAAGGGTGAGATGACAAATAATCCCTAAATGCTTGGATGTGGTGCTAATTGTTGATAACAACAGTTACTAACCATATAGTCATTGTAGATATTGTGCCTGTGTTGACATACACTCAAAATGTTGACGTTCCTACTACTTTGTTGAGATCATATTCACTTTAATTAAATGTATGCTGCAGTGTACTAAGAACAGATGCGCATTTTGTTCTATAATCATCTTAGTGGAAGTCTGTAAGGTCAATGATGTGTTTGGCAATGTTCTATGTGTAGCTATTCTGCCTTCCATCACTTGTTTGTTTATATCTTAAACAGGGATGATAATAGTTGAAAGATTTGAAGGATTTTGCAGCCAAAAGCTGCTCTGAAGACTGATTTCAGAGTGTTTATGAACTTAGTCCTGCTCTGACAGAACCACATTACAGCCACTGCTGTTGTTTGACATCCCTCAGGAGGCTATCATTCTGGTCATCTTCTTCATCATCATCATCATCATCATACTCATCCCCATTCTCATCATCATCATGGTTTTCATTTTTGACAAGAGTTCAAACCCAGCATTAGCAATAATGACCTGGTTAGTAGCAAACAGCCTTCATCTCCATCTATTTTACATCAAGATTTTCTTGGCTGTTTGGCTGAATGTTGAAATAGCTTTCTTTGAAAATTGATGTCAGAACAAGATTTGTCCCCATCCAACTGTCCTTAAAACTGATCACTCAAATCTTGGAAAAGTCATGCAGCTTTTAAAAATGCAGTCACTATTACGCTCAGTGGTAACAAGTATAGTTTTGTGTCTATGTTCTCAGCCTATGGAAATAAGGTGAAAGCCTGTTCATTCACTTTAGGGGGTGTATAACAAGCAAGGGCAGCTCAGATTTACCAGCATTAGCATCATGGAGGGTGGAATAGCTGTCACCTACTTGAGTTGGACAACAGAGGGCCAGCCAACTCCTTGTGGGTCATACATGCAACAGTCTACCTACCATGCCATTCTCTCTGTCACCTGCTGCCCCCATCCTAGACCTTCTTCAGATGGACATATCTTATTTTGTGCCTGTAACATTTCACCAACATCTTTCTGAATTCCCTAATGTCTGGAATATTCCAAAGCCATGATCACCACTATAAGTACTTAGGAACTACATTCCCAAAGTAGCATCCTACCTGGTATCACCAACATTTCATTTTAAAAAACAAGCATATTGCCTATTGCATATTCTATGAAAGCTGAAGGGCATAAGAAGTTACTAGAAAAGTCTATGTAGGCTTATCCAATAAAAACAGTTTCCTAGCTGGGCATTGATGACTCATGCCTATAATCCTAGCTACTCAGGAGGCTGAGATCTGAGGATCGAGATTCAAAGCCAGCCTGGGCATGAAAGTCTGTGAGACTCTTATCTCCAATAAACCACTAGAAAACCGGAAGTGGAGCTGTGGCTCAAGCAGTAGAGCGCTCGCCTTGAGCTGAAGAGCACAGGGACAGCACCCAAGCCCAGAGTTCAAGCCCCACGACCAACCAAAAGCAAAAAACAAAAAAATAGTTTCCTCCCCTAACTTCTATCTATAATCCTATGAGTTTATAGATGTGGAAGAAAAGGAGAAAGTATTGAGGACCTGAGGACCTGTGGAGGGTAACACAGAACTGAGTATCACAAGAATGGTTTTGGCGTATGGACAGGTAAACACAAAGCTGAGCGAAAACTAAGTTGAGAGCTACAGTTCTGAGAACTAATAGGTATTTGTCAAAGGTGGAGAGAAATCATTAATTACACTTCTCCCTCTCCCAAGCTGATAAGAAAATGAGGGTGCAGAGGCACAGTCAGAAGGAAGAAGCAGCTGAGTAGGACTGAGTTTGAGCCATACCTTTGCTAGTACAGAAGGATATATGTACAAGCAATCGGGTAATCTGAGGAGAGTGATGGGCTGCTGGGCACCAATGGTTCACACCTACAATCCTTGCTACTCAGGAAGCTGAGATACAAGGGAGGGTCACAGTTTGAAGCCACTTTGGCAGGAAGTTCTGTGAAGCATTTATCTCCAGTTAATCACCAAAAAGCCAGAAATGGAGGTCGAGCACCTTCTTGGGTGAAAAAGCTAAGAGATAGAATCTGAGCTCTAAGTTCAGGCCTCATGACTGGCATACACACACACACACACACACACACACACACAGAGAGTCATATGTTCCTGAAAAGCAGTGATGAAGTGTGGTGCCACTGAGGGCATGTGAGTGGGTAGAGTGGGGTTGGGGGTTGAGGGCTGTGGGGGCCATCTTTATCTCCCAGGCAGCTGGCAGCCATTAGAGGAATTTAAATAGAAAGGAAATGGGATAAAATTTCTGCTACAAGAAGTGTAGCAAATTTTGTAATAATCAGTATATGTCCAGGATAGTCCTGGTAGAGGATTACAATAGCTCAATAGCTATGTGTATATGACCATATAAAATGATGCTAATAAAAATGAACTCCAAGATATGGAAACAAGAGTTTTTTTAAATGTACTATGTGAAGTTATTCCTTTTTTCTTTCATTTTGTTTTCTTTGGTTTATCCCTCCTGTCACCGCTTTTCTAATTTGGGGAAGGGAAAGGGAATAACTAAATGGTGAAACAAGGGACAAATGGTAAACCAATGTAACAGAGATATTCACAAGACGCTATCATTGAAATGAACTTTACAATTTGCAGGGGGAAGGGAGTTGGGGGGAGGGATTATGGAAAAATGAGGGAGGGGAGTTAACACTGTTCAGCAAGAAATGTACTCATTACCTTACTTATGTAACTATGTAACTTACTTATGTAACTGTACATCACCTTCACGATAAAATAAAATATTACTTTAAAATGCAAAACATAGAAAAGAAAAGAGAAGCCAGGTGCTGGTGACTCACACCTGTAATCCTAGCTACTCAAGAGGCTGAGATCTGAGGATCGGGGTTCGAAATCCGCCTGGCAGGAAAGTCCCATGAGACTCTTATCTCGGACTAACTACTACAAAACCAGAAGTGGTGCTGTGGTTCAAAGTGGTAGAGCACTAGCCTTGAGCAGAAAATAAAGCTCAGGGACAGTGCCCAGGCCCTGAGTTAAAGCTCTAGTACAAGAAAGAAAGGGAAAAAAAGAAAGAGAGAGAGAGATAAAGAAAGAGAGAGAAAGGAAGAAAGAAAGAAAGAAAGAAAGAAAGAAAGAAAGAAAGAAAGAAAGAAAGAAAGAAAGAAAGAGAAAGAAAGAAAGAAGGAAGGAAAGAAAGAAAGAGAGAGAAAGGGAAGCAAAGCTTCTTTAGTTCAGGGTTCACAGCTAACAGAAACAAGTAATTCCTCTCCTTTTTATTCAAATTACATGTTTCTGCATATGATTCTTTTCATCATTGCTATAATGGATTTATAACCTAGAAAATCTAGTCTGCGCTACCCCTTCCCCTCCCCAAATCAGATAAACTTATATCCAAGACAAAGGGTACAGAAATAAGAAACAATGACAAAGTGAATAAACCAAAGGGGGGAAAAAGAACCACAAATGGGTGAATCAATTCAGCCATGAAATCCACTAGACACTACGTTGGAAATGAACTTATAAATTGGGAACAGGGAGTTGGGAGAGGGAGGGGGTAACACTGTTCAAAAGGAAATGTACTCATTACCTGACTTATGTAACTGTAGCCCTTCTGTACATCACATTTACAATAATTTTTTAAAGTAAGAAAATAAAAAACCTAGTCTACTCTGAGTTACAAAGTGTCACCAGAACATATAAACTGTTCGTGGATACGATCCCATTGGGGAAGACTGAGTAGCTAGAAACACCAAAAATATTTTTGAATTAATGAAGTTAAAGTTTTTGTTGATGAAGATTAATATTGGCATATGATTGCACTTCCATCAAAGATATTCCAAAACAAAAATCTTAATTAGTATTGCCCTTTCTTTTATACTCCCTAGCTCTACACACCACTGCCTTCCCCAAAGATTAACCTAAATTGACTACTAATTAAAACATAACATTTGAAAATGACTTGTGGGGCTTTGGTATATAATAAAATGAGAAAAAAGACAATTAGTTCTGAAAATTTATTCACTCTCTGAACAAACACTGTTTGAACACCTGTTACCTGAATTTGCAGCTTCTGCATTTGTACTAATGACTAAGAACCCCAAGATGGAAAATACTGACATTGGTTCTTAGAGATAAGACAGATGAATGAAAGGGAGAATTATGATTTAACCTAGTGTGAATTGTTGCAAGCCACAGACTTTTCAGAGAACATGTTACAATGAAGAAATTAACTTCAACTCAAGAGGTTAGAGATTAGATACTGCTGTTAGTCATCTGTGCAGGAGTGCCTGAGTTTTGATCCCATCTCCACATTTGCAGTTCGGTTTCCTCCCCAGTAAGATGATGGCCCATCTCAAAGAGGATAATTTTTGAGAACAGAGTGGGTTGATATCTATGAGGAGCTCAGGACAGCACCATGTTCATCCTAGCTGTTCTATCACCGATACTCACCATCATCACATCACTGGGCTCAAAACCCACACAGAGAGCAATATCAAAATAACCTTCAGCAAGAAGAACTATGTCAAGGGACACATGTCTTCCCCAGCTATCTATCCTCAGTCTACTGAAGTAAACTTTTCTCCTTACAGTAAGGGCAGAGAACATCCAACCCAAAGAAGACCTGAGAAATCATTTCGTACATGACAGAACATACATGCAATCTTTTAAAAATACATTTGTCGGGGCTGGGAAGGTCACTTGCCTTGCATGTCTGAGGCCCTGGGTTCGATTCCCAGCACCACATAAGCAAAAAGAAAAAAGCTGGAAGTGGCACTGTGGCTCAAGTGGTAGAGCACTAGCCTTGAGCTGAAGAGCTGAGAGACAGTGCCCAGGCCCAGAGTTCAGGCCCCACGACCGGACCCAAAAAAAAATTTTTTTAATGAAAATAAAAATACATTTGTCATCTTTAAGTAGTTGTACAAAGGAGCTGGGATACAACAACACAGTTTATGAGTACAATGTGTCTTGATCAATGGGTCACCCCTTTGAACCCTTCCCTCCTACACCCACTGATTCTCTCATTGTTCTCAGGTTTGTAGGATATGCATTGGATGAAATTTGGACTGCATCCTCTTGTCCTTCATCTGTTCTTTTGTCTACTTCCCTCTCCTTGACTTTTCCCTGCCCCTTTTGGATTTAGCTTTTCTAGGAATTACACTGTTAGAGTTCTCCCTTGAATTTATCATATTTCAGTTAATACATTTGTGTATACTTGCAGAAGCAATGCTTCTTGTCCACTGCATATAGACTGTCTGCCTATAGTGATCGTTTTCTATGGTCTATAGCAGTGTTATAAGTATTCAAGTGTTCCTTGTCATAAAAAAGTTTCCCCACTCTGAAAACTCTATGAACTCAGCCAACCAAGAGAAAGAAGTATCCTATTCCTCACACTGTCCAGAATTCTGTCTTGCTCCCTCCTCCTAGAAGGTGTGATATGGTAGAGTGGAGATCCCCTAGGGATATAAGAAAATGAAATTTGAGAATATTATCTTTAGACTGTGAATCTGTTTCCATACATAGAGCTATGTCTCCAAGATTATTCCTGCTGAAAATAAAGATTCTGGAATCACTAACACACATAGTTAGACTCATCTATTGACCCAATAGTATTTTAAATTACCATTTTTACCCTCATTAATCTGACTGTTTATGCTTTGCTCAGCTTTAAATCTGGTTCTTTAAACAATACAACCAACCAAAGTTCTTAAAAATCGTTTTCAAAGTACATGAGTTTACCAACATTATCACGCTGCTTTTTTCTTGCTATGTAGTTCATAAAATGTTTCTCTTCTGCGTCAGTGCATGAAATTTGCTCAAGTAAGCCCTGTGTTTTTAGTTAGCAGCCTTGGTGAAGTAAGAGAGGTTGGGTAAATGAAGTCGAGACCTGACTTTCATTGTAACCATGATCTTGTGCAAACTACAATTTCTGCTGCTTTGATTTCTTCCTTTAAGCAAATGGCAGAGATACACTATGAGAACTCTGCTGTTTTGCTTTATTTCATGTTTCATAAAAAGTGAGAAGTCATAAAAATTAATACAAATTGAGAAGTATTTTAATCAAAAACAATTGAGTAAAGCACTTTTCAAGTACATATTGAATGATGAGTGAGTAGATATCTGGACCACACCAGTACATTGTGGCAGTGAGCTAAGGATGGACCATACCTATGAAGCATACCATCCAATGGATGAAACAGACAATTAAGGAAACAAAGGAGGAGGCTACAATGCTTGATAAGAAATGTACTCATTTCTTGTAACACCTCTGTACAGTATTTTCACAATAAAAAAAATAGACAGTTAAGAAAGAAATTAGCGGGCCTGGGAAGGTGGCTCAGTGGTGGCCTTGCATGCATGAGGCCCTGGGTTTGATTCCTCAGCACCACATAAGCAAAAAGAAAAAAGCAGGAAGTGAAATTGTGGCTCAAGTGGTAGAGCACTAGCCTTGAGCTGAAGAGCTGAGGGACAGCACCCAGGCCCAGAGTTCAGGCCCCACAACCAGACCCCCCACCCCACCCCCAAAAAAAGAAAGAAAAGAAGAAAATAGCTAAATAAATAAATACCCTTCAGACAGTTAGAACTGTTTGGCAGGAAACAATATGAAAAAGAGACTAGCAGATGGGTGTTCACAGATCCTGACCACCAGATGCATTTTAATTTTGAGCAAATTGGTAGAAAATAATCTGTTAAAAAGGTTTCATACAGAAGGTACAACCCACTGCATAAACCCCAAAAGGGAAAAATATTTTGAACTTTTAACACAACTATGATGCTTAAATTTGCACACATCAACATGAGGGAATTATGGCTACTTTCAGGAGCTGTAGAGATATGCAGAATGCATATATTATGTTCTCGATCTCAAATCATGTCTCCTCCCCAAAGAGCTCTTGATATGAAGTATATGCACCATATACTATGGACAGGCCAAAACAAGCAAGCTGGTTTTTTTAAATTCAAGGTTGTTGTGAGAACTAAATGAGTTATTCTTAAGTGACTAGGCCCTTGCCTATCCTGCTGGTATAGGTTATTACTGTGGTTCCTTCTGATATTAACTTCATTCATGCTTTCTGCCTGCGCCATTCATTTCTACACATTCAGTTTTGCTCTGTGGCCAGCTTTGTTCTTTCCTTTGTGCTTGAGATCCTACTCAGAACATCACAGAGGTGAGGTATAACCTTTCACCATTTGCACAGATGGATTTAGGTGTGATTGATTTGCTGGGTCCCAGGAAACTGCAAAGCAGCATGAATTAGAAACCATCATCCAGTTGGCATCTGCTCAGGGAAAAGCAGCCACTTCTGTGTCACACAATTGCGAGACAAGAATAAATCTATGTCTCCATTTGGGTCACATATTTATCCAGGAAATTATAAATAAAAAAAGAAACTTGAGGGGAAAATAAGCACACACACATACAAATGAGCATTTTTCTACATTCTCTGGTGGATAAGTAAGGTACTTTGGGAGAAATAAACCAGAAAAAAAGAACAGACAGGCTAACCCTATTAGTAAAACTAAAATATTAACTGAAAAATTACCAAAATATCCTAGATTTATGATGATTTTCGTCATGCTAACATTCCTGACAGCTTCTATGCAAGCTATACAAGAGTTGAGAATCTTTAATTTGCAGTCTTTCTTGGTTTGGCCTTCTATTTGATCTCACTAAATCTCACATAGCAAGGAGCCAGTTTGTCAGTTTCATTATATAGATCTGAGAACACCTACTGTGGTGTCTGAGACAGTGAGCAACTCAATGGGCTTCTTTTGAATGAAAATTGTCAAGTAAAGTGTTTAAGAAAAGTCATGGTCCTTCAAGATAATAAAAATATTTTTAAGGAGAAGAATCATTGTAATCTAATCCCCATACTAACCTTGAGTGGCATCTAGAACCCATATGATTCATTCATAAAGAGGAAAATGTTTGAAAGAATGTGTGTAGTTGAAACAAAGGAGGAAGCTGCAATGCTTGATAAGAAATGTACTCATTATCTTGCCCATCTAATTGTAACCCCTCTGTACAGTATTTTCACAATAAAAAATAAATAAATAAAAAAGAATCTATCAGTTACAACTCTTTTAGTCTCCTGAAGGAAAACTTTCTAATACCATTGAGGATTAGAGCATTTAGGGGGGAAATGTACAGCACATATTTGATATAGTATCTCTGTCTACTCCTAAGCCAAGGTGACGCATAACTATTCCATAGACCACAAGTCCTAAGGAAAACTTTCTGACCTAAATCTACACCAGATCGTTAGTAAACTAATACCATGTTGTCCTCATAATACTCATTTAAATCAAGATCTGACTCAGAGCATCACAAAGATGAAGTCCTTTTAATTATTCACATGAGTTATCTATTTCATTCATTCTTTGCAACTTAGATTTGAGAGCAGGATGGTTAGAACAAGGCTTGCCTTCCTAGCATGATATCTGGCCAAAAGCAAGTGAACAATATATGAGTAAGTGAAACTATAGAGTAGTTTCATAAAAGTTGTATACAAATAGTTGTATGTAGTTCATTGGACAACTGTTGTACAGAGGGTCTAGGATTTGTGTGGTGCATTAACTTATCTTTGATCAAACAACGCTGATAAGTTTACTTCTATGTTTTCATTTGTATGCCTAGCTCTTGGTACTCTATTCTAATGTAGAGATAGTACAAACATGTATACTTCTTCTCTTCCAAAACAAACATTTTAACAAGTTTCCTAACAAACTTCTCTTCTAATGTATAGAAATTTAGTCATCTTTCCTCTAATAAACTTCATTTCCCCAAATGGTTTTAGGTGGCAGTTAAAATTAAATTTCAGTTCCCATTAAAATGAACAAAGCAGGAAATGTTGAATCTGAAGTGTTTAGAGCTCCTCTTCCTGGGAATTCTATGTAGCAAACTACTAAGACCCTGGGGAATTAAAGAGAAGAAAAAGGGATTAGCTCAGGGACATTGGTCTCTAAGATAAAGTAAGACTTCTTTCCACTTTATTATGTAAATACTTTATTAAATGAATGTTTACTATTAATACTGTTCTCAAATATGCCCCTTATCATTTCTCTGGCAAGGATCATTAATATGCAAAAAAACAACCTTCTCTCTAAGGAAACCCAAAAGATCTCAAATGCTCTAGATTTTAGACATCTGTACTTGCCACAGCTGGAAAGTTACATTCTACCTGAAAACTTAGAAATAAATGTCAATCTTAAATTCTTAATCATCTGCTTTTTTGATATATCGGGGCCTGATGCCTTTTGCAAGAGTGTTAACCTTTATTTCTTATTATTTTTCTTTGAATCTTTTACTGTTCAGTCTTTTTTTTTAAGTTTATTTTATTGTAAAGGTGCTGTGCAGAGGGGTTACAGTTACATGAGTAAGATAATGAGTACATTTCTTGTCGAACATTGTTACCCCCTCTTTTTTTATTGTGAAAATACCATACAGAGGGGTTACAATTACATGGGCAAGATAACAAGCACATTTCTTATCAAGCATTGTAGCCTCCTCCTTTGTTTCCCCTTCCCATCCCTTCTCATACCCCCACTTCAGTCTTTTCTTAGTGATTGTTAATGGAAATTGCTTCCCTCTTTTACATAGTCAGTGGAACTGGAACACTAAGAATACAGTGGCCTGATATTGCTCTCAACTCCAAATGGAACGATCAAGCTGCCATCCATAAGCTGCAAGTCGTTCGTTGTACTAGATGCCTTATTTGCACATGAGATGCAATGAAGGAGGAAGAAATTTTGGGGAAGATACCAGTGAAAACTCAGAACATCTCATTTGGCCACTCTGAAAGATTTTAGCATAAGAAGTTCAATGTCAGAGGATCGGAGATAAGAAAACAAGTGAGACAGAGAAAACTAAAAGATAATCCATTGAGAATGAAAGAAGCTATTGATTACAAGAAGCATAAATGTAGGCTGACTCTTGATTACCATCATTAAAGTAAAAAAAAAATCCCAGCTGTTCATTCTGCTGTGTTGAAGACTTCATCTTTCTGTCCTTATTTGTCTAACTGCCCATTGTTGACCAACTCTGGCCCCACTTGAATGGACAAGTAAATTTCTTCTCTTGTTTAGATGAGGAAACAATTTCACTTAGGTATGATCAAGTCTTGTCTTTGTACTGCCAGTCTCCTTACGGTATTCCAATGAATCCTTGCTGTAAGTATTTGTTCATTGATTTTATAATTGAGATTAGAAGAGAATAAGATTATGTCCCTTATTCTCAACAGTTTTCTTTGTGTGGTGCTTGAGATAGAATCTTTAACACTTGCATATGCTAACAAATGCTCAACCACTGAATTACTATTCCTTGGCTCCTAGTTCCAAGTTTTTGAAGGAGATCTTCCCTCTTTAATGCTTACTCATAAATGTGTTCTGCATTGACTAGTATTTCTTTTTTAAAAAAAAATTAAAAGGAGTATTATTCTCAAAGCTTTTTGGTTCTGAACCTCTAGCAATGTTGGCATGTAGTAAAGAGAAAGCATCCCATTGTCATACCAACCTAACATCTTCTAGACTGCAGGTAGACCTTCTAAGCTAAAGTGTCATAGAATGAGGCAGAGGTATGACATCAGCTTTACTACTTGTAATCTTGTGTACTAGGGCCCAGTCTGCTGAAACTGCCCGCATGTCAAGCTAGAACTTAAAAGTAAAAGGCAACAATATAAATCATATTCTCATCAGAAGAGATCTAGCCAAATCATATTTATGCCATCTGCTACCCTACTTGTTCAACTACTTCTTTCTTCAGTGACAACTTTTCTTGTTGTTGTTGTTGTTGTTTTAATGTGTCTATATCTCCATCTTTGAGGTCAGCTTACAACTGACTTAAAGGAGTAAGTTTCCGTTTTCTATAAAAGTCATACAATGTCAGATAGGGAAAAGATTTTTTTGTAATCTTTTTGATAATATATTGGGAGTTTGGACTCAGAGCTTCACCCTTTGTGTGCTACTGAGATGTACTTCCAGAACCCCTCCCACTTTGTGACTGGTTATTTTTTAGGTAGAGTCTCATTTTCTGCCTGAGCATACACTTGGACAAAATCCTGTCTATTTTAGACTTCCTGCCATAACTCATATGCCAGCATGTCCAGCTTCTTTCTATTGAGACAGAATCTGCCAAGTTTTTCTGCCCAAGCAGACCTGTAAACATCATCCTCCCAATCCCAGCCTCTGACGTACAGACTCTACATCAATGCATCCGAAGATGTCTCACGTGTCTGTCCAGGCTGGCCTTGAACTTCGATCCTTCTCATCTTGGCTTCCTAAATAGGATTGCAAGCATCAGCTGTTGCTAGCCAGCTCTTCTCTTCAGTTTTTCTTTTTTAACCTGATAGATTTGAAATGAGAGCTTAAATTGAATGGATTTTCCCCATTTTCAAGTTATAAATATATTTTGCCTTTTTTCTAAAGCTTTTATAGTTTAAATTTGAAAAATTAAACCTTGGTCTACCTGAGATTTATTCTGGGATAAAAAGTATATCTAATGCTCTTTATACATATGGCTCACCTTAATGTTCCAAAGACACCACATTTCCCATATTAAGATCTATCAGTACCAGATTCTATTTATTTTTAAATCTTCTCCCATTAACCTGTCTGTTAGTAATATTGTACCAATTAATTTTTTAAGATTTTATAATATGTCTTATTATCTCTCTTATTTCTAAGAATTTCCCTAGCTATTCTTGTTTGTTTTTCCATGTGAGCTAGGATTCTAGTTTAGTTTCTTAAAAACTTGTCAATATTTTTACTAACATTATTGTTTCATGCATTCCCTGAGAAGAATAGTGTTTTCTTTTTTAAGGGAGTGTAAAGTTTTCATTTGTCTTAATTTTTTAATGTTATTGTAAAGGTGATGTACAGAGGGGTTACAGTAACTTAAGTCAGGTAATGAGTTCTTTTTTGGGGGGGGGAAGTTCGGTCGTGGGGCCTGAACTCTGGGCCTGGGTGCTGTCCCTCAGCTCTTCAGCTCAAGGCTACCACTCTACCACTTGATCCACAGCGCCACTTCCAGCTTTTTTCTTTTTTGCTTATGTGGTGCTGAGGAATCGAACCCAGGGCCTCAGGCATGCAAGGCAAGCACTCTACCACTGAGCCACCTTCCCAGCCCAGTTCTTTTCTTTTTGAACAATGTCACGTGTTCCCTCATTTTCTCCCATTTTCTCTCCTGACCTCTCTCACCCACAAGTTGTATAGTTCATATCCAACATAGTGTCCAGTGAGAATCACTGCAGCATTTGTTCACCTTTAGGCCTAGCATTTCTGTGCTCCCCCTTGCCTTCCCCAAAACAGATAAACTTGTACAAGACAAAAGGTGCATAAATCACAAACAGCAACAAAGGAGAAAACAAAAACAAAAAAGCAAAATAACAATAAACCACTTGTTTCTACTTCTTGGAGTTCATTTTGGAGAACATCATTTTATATGATCATATGCACATAGCTATTGAGCCTTTCTGATCCTCTCCTAAGAATTTCCTCCTTTGGTTTCACTCTGTGAAAGTTTATAGTCCTGGTTTTTTTTTTATTATATCCAAGTGTAATTTGTTGTCTTTACCACCCATTGTGTTTACTTGTAGATTTAAAAGGACATTCTAGTATCAACAAATGAGGAAAACCATGCATCCTACGTTTCTTTGGGCCTGTCTTACTTCACTTAAAATAATTTTTTCCAAGTCTTTCCATTTCCTAACAAATGGGACAATGTCATTCTTTCTGATGGAGGCATAGAATTCCATTGTGTATATATATCACATTTTCTTGATCCATTCATTCACTGAGGAACATCTGGGTTGATTGCATATCTTGGCTATGTTAAATAATGCTGCAATAAACATGGTTGTACTGTTAAGTTTAGAGTGGCCTGGTTTGTGGTCATGGTCAATTGGGTAAATGCCCAGGAGTGGGATTGCTGGGTCAAAGGAAAGCTCTATGTTTAGTCTTTTGAGGAACCTCCATACTGCTTTCCAGAGTAGATGAACATTCCCACCAACAATGTAGTAATGTTCCCTTTTGGCCACAGCCCTGCCAGCATCTGTTATTGTTAGTTTTCCTGATAATGGCCATTCTAATAGGGGTGATGTAGAATCTCAGTGTTGTTTTGATTTGCATGTCTTTTATGGCCAAAGATGTTGACCATTTATTCATGTGTCTATGGCCATTATTACTTCTTCTTCTAAGAAGTCTCTCTTTAAATCTTTAGTCCATTTATTTACTGGGTTGTTGCTTCTTATTTTGGGGGGATGTAATTTTTTGAGCTCTAAGTACTTTTTATATACGAAGCCCTTGCTTGATGCATAGCTAGTAAAAAAGTTTCTCCCATTCTGTGGACTTTCTATTTATCTTGCTAGCTATGACCTTTGCTATGCAGAAACTTGAGTTTGATGCACTCACATTTATCCAGTCTTTCTTTGATTTCTTGTGATTCTGGATCTTAGGAAGTTTTGACCTGTGCCTAGGAGACCTAGTGTTTCCATTGCCCCTTCCTGTAATATTTTCAGGATATCTGATTGAGATCTTTGATTCATTTGGAATTGGTTCTGGTTCAGGATGATATATAAGGATCTAGCTTCAGTTTTTGCATGTGTATAGGCAATTCTGCCAGTACCATTTGTTGAAGAGACTGTCTTACTTCCATGCTGTGTTTTGGCTCTCTTCTCAAATATTAGGTGGCTATAAGTCTGGAGTTCATTTCTGGGTCTTATATTCTGTTCCATTGGTCCTCAGGACTATTCTTGTGCCAGTACCAAGCTGTGTTTATTGCTATGGCTTTGTTAGTTTGAAGTTTTGTATTGGTAGTCCTTCAGTACTGTTCTTCCAACTAAAGATTGTTTTTGCTGTTCAGGGTCTTTTATTATTCCATATGAATTTTTGGATTGCTTTCTCTGTATCATTGAAGAATGTTGTTGGGATTTTGATGGGTATTGAATTGAATTTGTAGATACCTTTGGGTAGTTTTGCCATTTTCTCAATGTAAATTCTTCCAATCCAGGAGCATGGGAGATTTTTCCATTTCCTTAAATCTGTTTCAATTACTTTTTCTCAGATTTTTAAAGTTTTCATAATAGATATCTGTCAGCTCTTTGGATAAGTTAATTCCTAGGTTTTTTAAGGCTATGACAAATGGAGTTGCTTTCCTGATACCAGTCTTGATCTTCTCATGTTGACATAAAGAAAGGCATTGATTATTGTGGGTTGATATTTTTTACTTATAAGATAAATGTTTTAGTATATATTTTTGATTGTAAAGATACTGTACAGAAGAGTTACAGTTACATGAGTAAGGTAATGAGTATATTTTCTATAGATCATTGTTACCTCTTCCTTTGTTTTTCCCTACCATCCCTTCCCACCACATCTCCCCAACTGCTCTCTTCCCCACTCTCAAAGTTTTTTGTAAAGCTCATTTTCAACAGTGTCTTGTATGTCTCATTGTTACAATGGGTCAGACTGTATTCTTATTCCAGCATTTTGTTATTTCCCTTCCCCTCCCCAATTAGAAAAATGTATAAACAAGATTCAGGGCACCAGAATCAAATACAGTGAAAACAGGGGTTGTACCATGGGGGGAAGAACATACAAAAGAAACAAAAAAAAAAGAAATCACATAGTTTGTGGGTTAATTTTATACCTTCTACTTTGCCAAAGAGAAATACTGTTTTCTGTTACCATATATTCTGCCCCAAAATATAAGAGGTTGTTCATATCTTACTTTATGTTCTTCAGAAGTATCTTAAAATAGTATATGTTTCCACTAAGATTTATCTTAATGGAAGTTTCTGATTAAGCTTTATCTTTGAGGATATGATCCTCAGTAAAGTCTTCATTATATTGTCTAACTCCCATTTATATACCAGAGTTTTTAACTTCTATTACTTTATTTTGTGCCTTGCTGAATTTTCTCATTGTTTATATTCATATTCTGCCAATTCACCTGGTTTTCCAGGCAAATTCTGTTTTCTGAAAATCGTAACAGACTTATCTCCCACTTTCTAACTTTCCTATCACTATTTTTCTTCTAATTTTGTTAAATAATAGTGCTAATGAGGAATACTTATCCCCTCAAGAATAGCAGGAAGAATGCTGGGGATTTTCCTCCAGTAATGTGTGTGTGTGTGTGTGTGTGTGAGAGAGAGAGAGAGAGAGAGAGAGAGACTTGTGAGGCTTGAACTCAGTCTGTGCCCTGTCTCTGAGCTTTTTTGCTCAAAATTACCACTCTGCCACTTTGAATGAGACTCCACTTCCAGTTTACTGGTGGTTAATTTGCGATAGTCTTACAGACTTTCCTTTCCAGGCTGACTTCAAAACTGTGATCCACAGATCTCAGCCTCCTGCATAGCTAGAATTACAGGTGTGAGCCACCAGTGCCTAGCTATTCTCCAGTATTTTTGATCCCAGTTTTGGGCTGACATGGATGGATAGATGGACATAGGTATAAAAATAGTTAATCATTTCAAGGAATATCTTTCATTACTTTAATTCATGTTTTTAACAAAAAATGGAAAACTACTGGTTCTCTGAAGGTTGTTTTATGTCTTAGCTTAATAGCAACTCTATGCTTGTCTATCTAAAATAATCTTTACTGAGTTTTGAAATTTTATTATTTTACTACATTTTTCTTGCTACTATTTTACATAGGAATTTGCATTGATATGCATAAACTATGTTGGTATTTAGTTTTCTTTTTGGTGCAATGTTTCTTTTTATTTTGGTATCCATATTATATAGATACCAAAGAATTTGGAAGGTTTCTTTCTTCCTTGTTTTGGAAAAGAATAAATTGCCTAATACCTCCATACTTTTTGATGATATGATAGGATTCCCCAAAAGCTTGACTTGCTGCCTACTCCATGTTAACTGCTGTTTTGGAACTGGACATGTAGAGATGAACGAGAGATGATCTCTACCTTCATGGAACTCATAGTCTAATGGAGGGGATAAGCATACTTCAGGCATGTATATAAAAGATACTAAGACAATACAAAAACTAGTCATAAAGAAATCAGTGAACTGTGCTCAACTAACATTTGTATTTCTCAGAAGGAAGGAAAGCAGAAGCTTAAACAGTGATTTCAGAATCCCTGTCACCTAAACTTTTACTGCTGAAAGTCCTTGAGGTAAAGATTAAATATTTCTCTTTTTCTGCACTAGAATATAGTCGGTCGTGGGGCTTGAACTCTGGGCCTGGGTGCTGTTCCTCAGCACTTCAGCTCAAGGCAAGCACTCTACCACTTGAGCCACAGCGCCACTTCCAGTTTTCTGAGTGGTTTATTGGAGATAAGAGTCTCACAGAGTTTCCTTCCCCAGCTGGCTTTGAACCGTGATCCTCAGATCTCAGCCTCCTGAGTAGCTAGGATTACAGGTGTGAGCCAGCAGCGCCTGGCTGCATTAAAATATTTTAAGGCTTAAAATGCATCCACCCTGGAAGATGGGAAACCCCCACTTATTTTATACTTAAAGCAATGATCTATGGACATAGATTATTGTGCTCATAGACATGAGCTCCTGAAGATAATGATCATATAAAAAGAGCATAGAGCCGGGTGCTGGTGGCTCACGCCTGTAATCCTAGCTACTCAGGAGGCTGAGATCTGAGGATCACGGTTCAAAGTCAGCCCGGGCAGAAGAGACCGTGAGACTCCTATCTCCAAGAAACCACCAGAAAACCAGAAGTGGTGCTGTAGCTCAAGTGGTAGAGCGCTCGCCTTGAGCTGAAGAGCTGAGGGACAGCGCCCAGGCCCAGAGTTCAAGTCCCACCACCGACAAAAAAAAAAAAAGAGCATAGATGGTAAGGTCTCCAGATGTTGAAAGTAAGGCTAATCAAAGATAAATTTTATAAATTTACTTATTTGTCTGGACTATGTAGGATGCCATTAATAAGATCAGTGAATAGTTTACTTTGTCTCTTCACAAGTGTCTCTCTCTCTGTTTAATTCTATTCTCAGATAAACTTTGATTAAAAACTTACATGCATACAGAAAAGTACATAATTGTGACAAAGATATGGAAAACTTTATTATTTTTCAAATTAAGTGCATTCAAATGATCAGCCCTTTCAACCAGTTCTGGTGATTACTCTCTTGAATTCTGTCATCATAAGTTATTTTCTGTTTTTGACCTTTCTATAAATAAGTTATCTAGTGTGTGCTTCCTTTGCATATAGTTGAATTTGTTTTAAACTACAACTATAGTGGTACTGATCTTTTACAATATTATGTTTTGTTAATATACCACATTTATTTATCCATTCTAACACTAATGAGCTTGTACGAATTATTTTACTTATGAAAGCAATCTTGTTCTTGATTTTCTCATATACCATACATACCTAGGAACCAAATTGTTAATTCATTAATTCGGCATCCAGACAGCTATTAGAAGACTAACAATTTTCTAAAGTAGTTGTACTAATTTATTTTGCATCCAAAATACATCAGAGTTTAATTTACTTTATATCGTTATCAATAGTTTTTAATTCTCATCTTTGGCATTTAAACTATGCTGTGTAAGCCACAAATAAAGTTAGTTTTAGTGCTTAGTAAAACTTTCATTAATCTTGATTAAAGGACTCATTTAAAAAAACTTAAAAACAAAAGTGACATGAAGTTTTAAGTAGCCAAAGATTTCACTCATTCAGAGGATAAAATTACTCCACTCAAAACAGCCTCATTTAGATTAAATTAACTAAAATCTTAATATTAAGAGGATTTATTCTTTTGTATCTTTAAATACCATAGTTATAATAAATGGTATCTCCAAGCATGTGGAAAATTTTTCCATACAAATAATGCACGATAACGATCCCCAAAAACAGTGTGTGAATTACTAGAAAAATTAAGTCTGTCATAAGGTCAGTAACTGTAAAGAGAAACAAAAAAAAAGCAGAGAAAGGAAACCTTTTTAATAAAATTAGTTAATTCCTTGTGAGCTGACAACCCAAAAGGTCATGAAGAAGAAATTGCAAATATATGCACTCTGAACTGTAAATTATCTTCTCTCCCATGGTTCAGAAGCTCTTTAACAAAATCTTCCCTAGTGAAAACGACAATCACCTCTACTCAGTAAAGCATGTACTGGTATGTCTTCCTTTTTCAACGGAGAAAGGAAACAAAAATGGAAAGAGCAGGGACAGGGAAGGTAAAATGTCCTCAAATGGTTTCTGGGAGCCTACTTTCGTGAGTTATGGATAGTTCCTGGATGTCTTCAAATATTTGCCAAAAAGGAATGGGAGGGAAGCCTGTTTCATACCCCTTCTATTAATTCCTAGAGATAAAAGTTTGAATATGATATCATACCATGATTTCTCCTTCCCATTGTCATAGCCGACTTTTTACTTGTGTCTCTCCCCTTTGGGACAAAGCACGGACTCTTGGCCATTGTTCTCTGTTGTATCTCTGGGGCTTTTTGTAACACCTGGCCTACTCATAAATATTTGTTGAATGAATGAAAGATGAATCAGCAAGTGCTAATACTTTCCTTAGGATTTTATTTAGTCAATGTCCAAGAACTGTCCTTTGTATCATGTTTTTTAATACATTTTTAATTGTAAAAATACTGTACAGAGGGGTTACAGTTACATGGGCAAGGGATTGAGATCTGGTTATGTTACACCAAAATTTTACCTGAGGGGAAAATTAAGCTTTTACAGAGCAAGAAGAAAGGAGAAGGGGAGGGGGACTAAAGAAAAAATGAGTAAAAGGAAGAAGAAAAGAGAATGTTTTGAGGAAAATCAGAAGGAGGCATGATGAATTCCCTAAAATCCAGAGAACAAACCCAAAAGTTGAAACTTTCATATGAAAAGTTTGTAGGAGCTAAATTAGTGTCTAGAACAATGACATAATATAAAAGAAAAAAATATTTAAATACAGCTATGACAAGGCAACTGCAAAAGGTGGTAATGAGGAAAGAGAGAAAAACTTCAAAAATGAAATTTTTCCTAATAAAGTAACTCGAAATTACACCAGTAGAAGTAGGACAAATTTTATGGTGTTTTATAAAAAGAAAAAAAGTTAAAATCAGCAATGCTCAAAATGAAGAAGGGAAGCTGTGTAAAATGGATCTTACTAAAATGAAAATAGATTTCCTTAAAGAGAGAAGATTGAACAGATTTCTGCAAAATGCATAGTAATGCTCATCACCATGAGAAGTTAGAGATGATAAGTTTCTTGGGTTTAACTAGATCCCTGAACCCGGGTCTTTTGCAAATTACACAGATGCCAATGTACTAGCCGGGTTTTATTTTAACAACATTTACAATTTCTTTTCAGTTGAAACAAGGCTGAGGGACCATCTGAACAGATAATGAAATAACTGTGAAAGTTCAGAGCATGCTGAACAAAACAAAATATGTTTTGCCTGATTTATGCAAACTAAACATATTGTCAAGGTTTTGAAGCAGCTAGTCCAAAACATGCACAAAATACAGCAATTTCTCAAGTAGCCTGGCAACAGATGAATTAAATGGAAATGTGTCTCTGAAACAGTTTAATCAGACTGTATCAACGTGCTGAACATTTTTATTTTTTCATGGTATGAATTCATGAATAATGTGTTTCATTTAAGGAATACCCTACAAGTTTAACTAAAACCACAACTCTTGTTCACAATTAAGAAAGTTCTTCCATTAGGGTTTCCAGAAGTATCTTTCTTTTTAAATCTATGTTAAAAAAAGAAATGAGCCTGTAATCCCCTAGCTACTCAAGAGGCTGGTGCCTGAGGATTCCTGTTTGAATCCAACCTGGGCAGAAAAGACCATGGGATTCTTATCTCCAATTAACTAGACAAAAGCCAGAAGTAGAAGTATGGGTCAAATATGGCACCCGTGGTAGAGCAATAGCAAGACTGTGAAGCCCTGAGTTCAATCCCCAGAACCAACACACACATAAAAAATGAACTGTGTTCCTTGTTCCTTTTGCCTTTATAAGGAAACCAGGTCAATGCAATCCTCCACAGGTCTCTTCTTGTCTCATCCCCAGGTGTCCAGCTGAGAACTTCCAAAGCCAATGGTACAAATAGTTCTTTGATGACCTGGTGAATTTTCCAGGTGTTTAGAAGGTTTCTCTGCCTCCACCCACAAGTGAAAAGATCAATGAATTTTACAAGTATCCAAAGGTAGAGAGATCTAAAGCCAAACTTTTATACACCGTGTTATATTCAGTCTTCCCAAAGGACCCAGCCTGCAGAAAAATAATCTTCCAAGGGAAAAGAAAAGCATTGTCCTTGGAGAAGACTAAAGGATTTTGAATGAATCAAAGAAGTTCTGCTTATGACTTCGCCTCCGTGTTTTTATATTTCTGAAGGAGGAAATTGTGATTCATAGGGCATAACCTTAGACCTGTGGCAAGTTGTGCTTTAAGAAAATTCTTGAGCTCTTCTTGCCTTACACCTCTCCCTTCATGAACAAGTTTGGTTTTTTTCCAAGGCTCTACCTGCAGGTATTGAAGAGGCATTGCCATTTATAGAGAATTCCTCCATAACTGATAGAAGTGCAGGCAATTAGATTGCATTCCAATTCTCACCTCATAGAAAACTTCCTATTTTCTCAAAATGGCATCGTTCCTACTCAAGTTGTCAATTGTTTTTAAATGTCTTTTACTAAAATAAGTAAATAAGTATACTAAACCAACAAATGTTTTATAAGTATTTCATTAATGTCAGTCCTCAAATGGAAAATATGAAATAACTAACAATACTGTTATTACAACTCAAAAATGTAAAGTATAAGGGATTTGATAACTATGTACAGATTTATGCAATAGAATTAATCATTCATAAATGGATGCCTTTGAATTTCATTGCTAAGATGGAGTTCATTTCTATTTTAAAGTTAGGAAGATATCTTGCAACCATTCTATGGTTAGGCAAGAGAAACTGATTACCCTGTAAAAACAACAAAAAAAATTTTTATTGTGAAAATACCATACAGAGGGATTACAATTACATGGGCAAGGTAATGAGTACATTTCTTACTAAGCATTGTAGCCTCCTCCTTTGTTTCCCTTCCCATCCCTTCCCATCTCCCCCCTATACCCCACCCTTCACTCCCCCCTTTTCCACCCCTCCCAGCCAAAGTTTTAAAGTTCGTTTTTTGACATAACATCTTGTACATCTCATTGTTGCAATGGGGTATAATCCCTGTTTTCACTGTATAAAAATATTTCTTTAAAAATAATAATAGTGTATAGTTGTGGAGATGGGAGGGAAGGGATGGTAGGGGAAAAACAAAGGAGGCAACAATGCTTGATAAGAAATGTACGCATTACCTTGCTCAGGTAACTGTAACCCTCTGTACAGTATTTTCACAATAAAAAACTTATTGAAAAATAAAAATCTGGAAAAAGAAAAAATAAGAGTTTTACTACAAAAACCAGTTGTTTAAGGATACAGGTGGATCTGATGCAACAATGAGAAGTACAAGTTGTCATGTCCAAAACGAGCTTTACAACGTCGGTGCGGGGGGGGGGGGGGGGGGAGGGGGGAAGGAGAAGGATTGGGGTGGGGGGGAGGGGGGAGGCTGGGAAGGGATGGGAAGGGTAAACAAAGGAGGAGGCGGCAATGCTTGGTAAGAAATGTACGCATTATCTTGCCCATGCAATTGTAACCCCTCTGTACAGTATGTTCACAAATAAAATAAAATAAAATTTAAAAAAAAATATTAATGTCAAAAATTTTTCTGATATTCAGACACCTTCATAAAATTAAATCTGTCAGTCCTTTTAAGATGCTTTTCCCATCCAAAACTTTCTAGTATTTTACAATAGATATGATTTGTAATGGATACACAATGGGCAGCAAATAAAACTAGTTTCACTTGAAGTCTGCTCTGTCACCTTGAGAATGTCACAGGACACTTTCACTTCCTCGGCCTTTCCCTGAAAAAGAACCTCCTTCACATGTTCCTATTTTAAATAATGTGAACTAAAACAGTGCCATGCCAGGTGGGTGGGAAAAATCTTTTAGGTAATAGTGATGCAAATCTCAAATTTAATTGATAGTGAATTAATATATTTTATGATGATATTTTAGAAACTAGCATTACTTTCTTAATCATATTCTAATATTCAGACTGCATGATTCTTTTCAGTAGCCTAAAATGAAGTTCTTCTCCTTTTCCCCCTCCCAATGTCATCTTTGGTACACCTGCTATACACCAATGTACACTGTACTCTCAATTCTCCCAACACTCACATGTGACAAATCGCCAAGTCTTCTTGTTCCTTTTATTCATTCACAGTTCTTTTCCTTGCACTCTATCTCCATTTGACCCTCCCATCCTCACACCTTCATTATGGCAAATTTGAGCCCTAGCTCTACTGCTTCCCAGTTGTGTAAAACCATTCCCTGTTGCATTTCTGAAATAGTTGGAGACTGAAAGCCAAGAGTGAGGAAAAAATACTCATCATACAACAGTCAGACTATGATAACAGGCAGATGAGTTCAGAGACAAAGCCAACAAAATAATAATTCTGCTGAGGCCACACTGCAAGAAAATACCTTCCCCTTTCCTCATGCAGAATTACTGTCTTGCTATCAAGGACTTTCTAGCTTTCCATTTACCCAGCAAAGATTACTAAGATACCCAACCCCTGTGCTACCTCCCTTCAGCACCTGTGCCATAGCTTAATCCTCATTTCTCCTGACCCCACTTTTACAACAGCAGCACCCAGTTCAGAGGTGGTTCCTTCACACCCCTTAGCTTCTCCTCGAAATTATTCAGCCAAACCCAAACTCTCTCGAATTTCTCAGGGCTAAAATCTCCACTGTTGTAGCAAATAAATTAGACCTTGTTTTATAGGTGTGGTCATGATTTTCTCTAGTGGATCAGATATGGTATCTGTACATTACGTATATATATAATAATATAATATATATTATATATAATATATATTATATATTATTACATATATTATATATATAATGTAACAGTTATAGGTTCTAATAATGTAATTGCATTAAGGATGCTGAGAGAATTCAATGTGATCATAAATGTAAAGTCATCTCTCAGCATGGCTGAGGGATTGGTTCTAGGACCCATACCAGGTATCAAAATCTACATTTCCTCGAAAGTTTTATACAAAATGTTATTCCATTTGCATGTAGCCTACATCCTCCCATACACTTTAAGTCATCTCTACATTACTTATAATTCCTAACATACCTGTCATTCAATATATAATCATTAGAAGCAAGCCCAGCATAGTATACAAGGAGATTGGTAGCAACCAGTACTCAAGCAACAAGTGCTGGAAACATTGAGGCACTATGAACTGATGAAGGACACAGCAGGCCATGCCTGCATATCACTTTGCTGATGTGGATTGGATTCAATAGACTACACACACACACACACACACACACACACACACACACACACAATATTATCTAACAAAGGAGAGGTCGGTACCTTGGCCTGTTGTGATTTGTTATTAAGCCTTTGACTCATCACCAGCTCCACATGTTCAGTGTGATCAGACAGCCAGGGCCATCAGCTTGGCCACTTTGGTGAGTTTATCTACAAACCCTTCTCATTGCCTTTTAAAGCTATTAAATAAATACATGGCATTTATCTGTATTCTTACTCACTAGTCTGGTATTGATTCTTAAATATTCAAGGACTTGACTGAAAAAGATTTATACAGGGGCAAGTATGGAAAAGGGAATGCTAAATTTGAATGTTTAAGTCTTGACGCTAATACTTCAGAACCAGATAATGTTGGACTAACCTTAATTTCTCTGAACATGTCTCTACTATACAGTGAGATAATCATAACTATGTAATAAAGTTGTTATGAGTTTTAAAAATATAAAATAAGATTCATAAATTTTGTTAGGTCATTCAAAGCTAATACTTTGATCTGTTTTCTAGCATATTTATTTCAAATACCTTCTGTATTCCACTAAACTAATTGTTCAGTACACACACACACACACACACACATACACACACACACACACACACACACACGAGCCCCCCAAGTAATGAGCCTTAACAGAGTATGAAATTATTTAACTAAAAACAGCAATATCATTCAATTTACCTTCTAGAAATAGTCATAGATGAAACATCAAAAGGGATTTCACGAGTTTATTGGGTGTTTAATTTCATTACAGCAAGGAAGGGAGAAAGGGAGAGAAGAAGGAAGGAGGAAGGAAAGAGGGAGGGAGGGAGGAGAGGAGAAAAGGAGGGAGTAACAGGTAAAGGTCAGGGGAAAAACGAATGTCAAAGTCATCCTTTCCTACTGCTTTTTTTCTTTCTTAATATGAGTTTTTATTGTAAAAATACTATACAGAGGGGTTACAGTCACCTGAGTGAGGTAATGAGGTTTTTTCCCTACCATCTCTTCCCTCCCCGCCTTCCCAACTCCTCCCCCTCCCCCAAAGTTGTAAAGTTCGTTTAAAACAGTGTCTTATACATCTCATTGCTACAATGGGTCAGCCTGTATATGTGTTTCAGCATTTGTTACTTCCCTTCCCCTCCCCACATTAGAGAAATGTATATACAAGATGCACTCCTGCTTTTCTCTAGCGCCACTCCCCTGTACTTGCAGTCAGTGGCCAAGTCCAGTGGTTTCACCTCCTCTCTCTGTCTTACATTCATCCCTGTTCTCTACCCTTATCCTCACTATTGCCTCCTACACCTCATTCTACAGTATGGCACCCACTACTAACCATTCTGTCTACTACCTCAGTCTAACACACCTGTTAATCTGATCATGTTATCATCCTGCTGGAAACGCCCTCTGATGACTTCCCATTTTCAAGTGCTCTTCTTCTGTTTTTTTTTTAATTGCAAAGGTGATGTACAGAGGGGTTACAGTTACATAAGTTAGGTAATGAGCACATTTCTTTTTGAACAATATCACTCACTCCCTCATTCTCTCCCAGTTTTGCCCTTCTGATCCCCCGAAAGGTGTATAGTTCATTTCCAACAAAATTGGTTCACCTTTGTCCCATTATTTCTGTGCTTCCCCCTCCCCTCTCCAAATCAGATAAACTTACATATAAGACAATGGATACAGAAATCAAAAGCAGTGACAAACACGGGGAGGCGGGGAGGTGGTGGGGGAGGAGAGAGAACAGAAAAAAGAACCACAAAAAGAACCACAAATAGTATGCAGAAGGGAAAAAAACAAATTGTTTAAATAGGAATATAGGTTGATCCATTGCAACAATGAGATGTACAAGATGCTATGTTGAAAAATGAACTTTACAATTTAGGCAGGTAGGGGAAAAACAAAGGAGGAAGTAACAGTGCTTGATAAGAAATGTGCTCATTACCTTGTTCATGTGATTGTTGCCCTTCTGTACAGTATTTTCACAATAAAAAAAACTTATTTAAAAAACAAAACAAAAAAATCCTCTTGTTTCCATTTCTTCAAGTTTATTTCAATCAACATCATTTTATGTGAGTCCTGTGACTCCTGATTCCCACTTATTCAACAAAGCAATATATTTGTGTTTGGGCACTTTCTGTATTCTGATAGATGGCTAGTTAACTGTATCTTTGCTTTATGTTCTCTCCCTTCTAGTATGTTGCTTGGTGAAGAGGAGCAAAGTCACACATGGCAACTGCTTCTTATCTTGGTACTGAATGACATGGTAATATAATTGCAACAAGGAGACACAGACACAAGAGTGGAGAGCAACTCTAAGGCAATAAATAACCAGAGATTATAGGCTTCTGTTCGGGTACCTAAGTGTTGGGTGCATAGTGCCTATCCCAGTCAGCATCTCTTACCTCCTTTTCTCTGCTTCTGACACCCTAGCTCAAGCCTCAACTCAGTCTCTTTCTGTTTACTTCTTACATTGTGTTGTCTTCCACAACAGTCACAATTATCTTCTCTAAGTGACTTACACAACATTACATCACTCCTACCAAATTTAGGATAGGATCCTCCAAACCCAGAAACCTTCCTGCTTCTCTGACTCTGGCTTTTCTGTGTGGCTTAGCTGAGATCTTCACAAGACGAGCATCTTTCCAGACATATACAACTTCCATATCACCATCTCACTTTATTGACCACCCAAAGATTCTCATTCATGACACTTGTCATTGCCTGGCTTATTTATTTGTGTGTGCATAATCCATCTACGGCTATGGCCATCCATCCTATCCCTGACCCTCCCAACTTGCTGTGCACAAGGCAACTTCCCACGTTTTACCTCTTGCCTTTCCTGTCCCCCAGCCTTCTCTGGCTCCTAAGAAGCTGGGAGGGAATATTAGCTGAGCACTCCCTCATGAACCGAGCAGGTCATTTTGCAAATCCTTCATCTCCACTTTTACGAACAAGCTCTATATCACTTAAGGCTCTCGGTAGATTAGGAACTTTTTTAATGCCATATGTTTGCTCAGCATTTATGACCCAGCAGATAACCAAAAAGAGAACTCCACCATGAGTCATGCTGTGCCATTTTGAGTACCTTGAGAGCAGGTGATGTTTTTCACAGTGTCAGCTGCAAGACTCTGCAAGTGTTGTTGCCATGGTAAAGACTTTATAAAGCAAATCCGGCCAGAAAGCAGGTTCTCTGTTCTTCAGGAGTCTCTGCACAGATGCTGTATCCTCAACATGTCCAGCTAAGGGCAGTGCTCAGGGAAGACCTTGTGTTAATCTTAATCTGTATTAAATTGAGTTGGTACTTTGATGCCTATAATACTCTGATTCCAAGCTGCTTGTCAAATGCCAGTCTCCAGGGCCTCAGACAGAAGACTCATGATGTTCTTTGTTGGAAAAACTTCTCAAAAAGCAAACATCTGCAATTACTCTACTCATAATAATAATTATAGCTCATATTTGTTAAGCACTTATTTTCATTCTCTCATGTGAATCTAAGAATTATCTAAATGACAGTATAATTAGCTGTGTTTTACAAATGAAGACACTGAGGTTCAAAGAGATGGTCAGATGACACGGGAAGCTGAGACCTAACCATAACACCAAGTGAGAGTTGGGAGCCATAGACTTTGCTTTCTTCTCTAAGAGTTTTCCATGGAAGCCAACATCAGTTCTTTAGAGTCATAACCTTCATCTTGTAATTGATATGTCCCACAAATATGACAAGTAGTTAGTGATCAAAATTCACCTCTATTTTTGTCTTTTCATCTTTGTTAACCCTATGCAGCCTAGATAATATTCCTCTTTACTAAAGAACACATATTTTTTTCTTTTCATTTGAAAGTAGCCATTTTCTTTAATAAACATACAATACATAGTCTTGAGACATTAGAATGTCTAGCTAGGCACCAATGGTTCACACCTGTAATCCAGCTGCTCAGGAGACTGAGTGCAGGCTGGAAAGCCCATGAGACTCTTATCTCCAGTCAACCAGCTAAAAGCCAGAAGTAGAAGTGTGACTCAAGTGGTAGAGTGCCAGTTTTGGGGGAGGGAAATGTGCAGGACAGAACCCACACCCTTAGTTCAAGCCCCAGATCTAGCACAAAAATAAAAAATATTCATAGAATGAACACTCTGAGGTATTGCTTAAAACTTGAAACTTGATAGAGCGCCAAATCTCTGCCCTCAACTTGACTTAGCTTGAGCCCTAACTGCCCAACCCCTTGGCTGGGTCTGCCCACTCCTCAGGATTAGAAAATAGATGGTTCTTACTTGAGCTAGAAGCCCCAAAATCTTGCTTCATGAACCAGAGCCTAGTAAGTATCTAAGATTTGACTCTTAGGAATGCCGGGCTCTGACTCTGCGTTGCCCAGGCTCTCAGCAGTGACCAGGGTCACTTTCCAGGCTAACCCCAGTCAATTCTGCAAGCTGCTTCTGCTGAGTTTCTTTTGCCTCTAGGACAAAGTCTCTTTCATAGTATCTACAAGAATCTGACAACTCTCTCCCACTTGGCTTGGGTTGCTCTCATTTTTGACTATTAGGAATAATATTATGAAACTAGTGAAAAAATGTATCTTTGAGTCCCTGTTCTGGACTCTCAAGTATTTATCCAGAGTGAAATTGCTGATCATATGGTAATTCTGTGTTTAATTATCTAAGGAATTACCATACCATTTTCCACAGTCGCTCATTTAATGTCCCAACAAATGGCACACAATTTCTTAGCATCCTTTCCAATGGGTTTCTTTAAAATAGTAGTCATCAAACACTATTGCATCTTGGTGGGAATGCAAACTGGTTCAACAACTCTGGAAAGTAGTATATAGAGGTTCCTCAAAAGACTAAACATAGAACTCCAGCAATCACACTCCTGGGCATTTACCCAAATGATCCACAAGCAAGGCCACACTAAAGCTACCAGCACAACTATGTTCATTGCAGCATTATTTACCATAACTAAGATATGGAATCAACCCAGATGCTCCTCAGTAGATGAATGGATCAAGAAAATGTGGTATCTATACACAATGGAATTCTATGCCTCCATCAGAAAGAATGACATTGCCCCATTCTTAAGGAAATGGAAAGACCTTGGAAAAAATCATATTAAGTGAAGCCAGACCCAAAGAAACATAGTTTCCATGGTTTCCCTCATCTGTAATAATAGTATATGCCTATGATAGTCCTAGCAGAAGTTCACAATGCTCAATGGCTCTGTACATATGATGATATAAAATGATGCTAATTGCAATGAACTCCAAGGTATGGAAACAAAAGGTTTTGTTGTTGTTGTTGTTGTTGTTGTTACTGTTGTTGTTGACCTTGCTCTCATCAATGTACTGTATCAAGTTCTTTCTTTTTTTTCTTTTTCCCTTTTTTTTATCCCTAGTAGTTACTGTTATTGATTCTAGTACTCTGTGTCTTGTATATACATTTATCTCATTTGGGGAAGGGAAGAGTAATAACAAAATGGTAAAACAAGGACAAAGGGTAAACCAATGTAACAGTAATACTCACAAGACAATAGGTTGGAAATGAGCTTTACAACTTTGGGGTGGGGTGGGGAAGGAGGGATACTGGGAGAAAAAATGAAGGAGTAGGTAGCAATATTCAACAAGAAATATACTCATTACCTTACTTATGTAACTGTAACCCCTCTGTACAGCACCTTTACAACAAAATAAAATAAAATTTTAAAAAATAGTCATCTTAATGAGCATAAAGTGCTATCATATTGTGGGTTTAATTTTTATTTCTCTAGAAATTGCCAGTGTTGAGATCTACTTCATGTACTTATTAGCGATTTGTGTATCTTTGGATAAATGTCTATCCAAATTCCTTGCCCATTGTTTTTAATTTTTTAATTTAATTTTATTGTCAAGGTGATATACAGAGAGGTTACAATTACATACGTAAGATAGTGAGTTCATTTCTTGTCAAACACTATTATCCCTTGCCTAGTTGTAACTGAACTGTTTGGAAACTTTTTGTTCTAGATGTCAATTCTTTGCCAGATGCATGATTTACGCATGTTTTCCTCCATTCCATGGGCTCTCTTTTCACTCTGTTGATAGTATGCAATGATCAGTTTTTACTTGATATTGTCCAATTTACCATATCTAAGAAATCATTACCAAATCCAATGCCAAACAAAGGCTTTCTCCTAGGTTTTCTCTAAGAGTTCTAAATTTTTAACTCTTCTATTTAACTCTTGACCCCATTTTCAAGTCATTTTTATATATGATAGAGGACATATTAATTCTTTTTTTTAATTATCTTGATCCTAAACTACTATCACAGATTTTCTCTGGAAACATCTTGTCCAATTTTTTCCTACATTTACTTTAGTATACATTATCCACCATATTAGTACCTCAGTCAGAGCTGAAGCATAAAGAACCTGATTCAAATTATCCACTGCTCTCCAACTGGATCCAATAGAACACAAATCCTACTAGGTAGCAGGCCTATATGTTGGGCCTAATAAAAGTGAACAAATAGCAGGGGGGGGGTTATGTATCTGACAACAATAAGGAAAAGGAAGATGTATCCATCTTAAAGAAGAAAAGGCCAAAGAATGATAAGAATAGTTTGCAAGCATATGACAAGGATTGTGGACAGCTGTTCCCTTATTTCACTAAGGAAAGAATAAAAGCAAATAGGTTTAAATTGCAATGTGAGGGATTAATTTGGGTATTTCCTGAGAATGTGTATCTAGGTTACCAAGGATGGTAAATCTTTCTTTAGAGATTGTTCGTCTTAAATAAAATAAAGGTGAAGGTGGAGTGAAGTAATATGGCTCCTTAAAGTCTTTTGTATTGGAAAATTATATTGCAGGAGAAAATCCATAGCTTGAAAAGAATCAATTTCCTTATCTAGCTACTTACATGAAAATTAAGTTGGATACTCAGTTGGATAGTAAAAATTAAAACCCAAAGTGCTCTCAGATATAGCCTGCACATATATTGCTGCTTTATAGCTACACAATTTCAGTATCATGTAGGATGGCTAAATGACAGTTGCAATAGCATTTGTATTATTTTGTTTTTCAGTTCTCTTCCATTTTAAAAAGCATTTGAATGTTGAAGGGAAAGGAACACACAGCTTTAAGCCTTTCTTTGCTATTATGGTCACTTCTTGGCTGGCTGCTACATTGAAAAGGATCTTGGATTGACTATCTGTGAAATCAGATAACCCTCATAATAATTTCTATTTGGTTTGAGGATATATCACTTGATTTAGCTAAGAGAGATGGTTGAGGGTGAGAAAAGCTGGCTATTAGTAAAATCAGCTGTGTCCTCTAAACAGACACCAAATTCTTAGGAGGGGTAGAGAAAGGGAAGAAGTTAACCTGGATGTAGCCAAGGAAGCCATGTTACCTTGTAGGTTTTCCTTTTAAACTGTTAATGTGTGAGCTGACCTAATAATATTGTCAATCTCAAGTGTCTTTTTGTCCCTAGAGAAGTCAAAGCACTTTCATGTAGATTATCCTTGGCCAATCCATGGATAATTCCCGTCATTGTGCTATCATAAGTTCTTTATCAATGTAAATAGTGAGCATCCCAATCTTCCCAGCTTCATTTGGCTTTTCCTTTGTAGCTCAACTCTGGCTCTAGCCTCAAAACTGCCTGGCTGTGCCTCCTACTACTTCCTCTCCTTTTCCTAGACATAAATCCTCTATACCTACAATACTCCACTATTTATCTCCTTCCTGACATACTGCACTTTCTCCTTGCCATTCATACATAGTAATTTTATCCTTTAGGCCTCTGGAAAGTCTTCCTGCTGCTTGGACATACTTTGTTCCAGGTAGAATACCCAGGGTATCCCCTGGTTATAGAACTCATCACTTTGTAGCTGTCCATGTATATCTGTCTCAATCTTCTTCCTACTCGCTGTAAGCTTCCCAATTGGAGGCATGGGACATGTTCATCCACGGGGCCTCTGTAGTTAGCATGTAAATGCTAGATGATTGGTGATGGTTAAGTGAATTAATGATCATTGTTGTATCAACTAGCATTTCTAAAATACTTAACCCAGGTATCCCTGAGTGCAGTTTTTAAACAAAGAAACCAAACCCTTTAAAATGTGTCATAGAGACTGTTTAAATCAAATACTCTATTATGGTTAAAAAAAAAAACCTTCCAACCAAATTATTTTACTTAGCTATGACTTTCAAAGAAGTGAGTGAATAAAAGGTAAATGAGAAAAGTTGCTGCATCAACATCCAAGAGTTCTAAACAGTTCTAAACAGAATCTGTTCTACAACTTTGACTTACTCATTCACTAATTGATTCATTAAAGATTTGTAAACTCCCATTTCCTAAATAAATAGGCCGCTGGTAGAGAGCTCAAAAAAGCCTCATTTCTTCCTTGGTGAGCTTTCTTCAGCAAAATACCTAACTGCAATCATATAGAAAAAGAGAAATATTGACAGAAAGAACAACAGAAATGTATGAAGGGAAGACAGGGTTCAAAAACACAAATTTGTTTCTGACCAATTCTCACACAAGGACATAATTTTAAAAAATTATAAACAAACTGTTATGGGATCTTGTTGATGTGATGAGAGCCTATGGCAAAAAAAAAACACTTGTTTCTACACTATGTCAGTATGGTTTTCTATTTGGCCTAAACAGCCTGAGTACTTGGGTTGTTGCATTTATAAGCATCTTAGAAGTACTTATACATATTTTCACCAATGTCCATGCACCAGGACCATTTTATCATATGTCCCTAGCAGAGAAACTGGCAGGGCTTCCTGGATTTTTATTGTGCATATTTGATTAGAGAATTCCTCATAATCTCATAGGATTTTGTTTGAGAAAGGACAGATTTGCGGCTGCAGGGTTCCAGTGTTTATCCAGTTTAAAACTCTGGACATGTTACAAAACAGCACATGGGCTTCCATCTGTTTGCTCTTTCTGTGGATCTATTTTCTGAACGGATTGAAAAGATTTATTATACTAAAAATATACTCTATTCTATAGTTTTCAAGCCAACCACAAATCATTCATTTTCTAAACTTTCTAAGAATGAAAATATAGCATTTTCATTTATTAATATTTTAAACCATGAAAGTCTCTGACATGGGGCTTGAACTCTGGACCTGGAAACTGTCCCTGAGCTTTTTTGCTCAAGGCTAGTGCTCCATTGCTTTGAACCATAGCTCCAGTGTTTTACTTTAACTTATCAAGCAATAGAAAAGGGTTTATAAAACAAAAATAGAATAATATATGAAAAGGTAGTTGGTAAATTGCACATAACAGAAAGCAACTGCAGCACCAGCTGGCACTTCTGACCTGTCATTTAGTAGCAAGGTGATCTGGGGAAATCACCTCATTTCTACAGTTCTTACTTTCTCCATCCATAACATATATAAGTAAGATCTTCCTTAAGAGCAATGGTGAGGATTTAGGAGAAAAGAGTTAAAAAGTTCTTTGTAATCTATGAAGAACTGTGCTCAATAGCTTTCAGTGTTCTGGTGGTTAACTGGAGATAAGAGTCTCACAGATTTTCTTACCCAGGCTGGCTTCAAACTGCAATCTGCAGATCTCAGCCTCCTGGGTAGATAGTGTTACAGGTCTGAGCCCCCAGCACCCACCATCTCTAGTACTTCTTAACTAAAAGTCCTACAGTAAAATATAAATATATAGAATAAATAAAAAGATCAGATAAGTTGATGTTAGGGGAATGAACCCCAAAATAAGTATTCAAATGTGTTTTTGGTTTTTTTTTCCTTTCATGCAATTGTTTCTAACATATTTATAAGATGATTTCTATGTTTCTTTGTATGTTCCTTCCCCACAGTATAACCCATACTTTCACTGTATTTGATGTTGGTATAATTTGTGGAGGGGAAGGGAAAAAAACAAATCATTTAACTGGGGATACAGGTGGACCCATTGCAACAATGAGATGTACAAGTTGTTATGTCGAAAAATGAACTTAACAACTTTGGTGAGGGGTGGGGAGAGGATTAGGTGAGGGGAGGGGAGGAGTATGGGAAGGGATGGGAAGGGGAAACAAAGAGGAGGCAACAATGCTTGATAAGAAATGTACTCGTTATCTTGCCCATGTAATTGTAACTCCTCTGGATGGTATTCTCACAATAAAAAAAAGAATAAATATATAATAAAATTAATAATATATAATATTATATAAATACATAATAAAATAAATAAATAATAAATATAGAAATAAAAATGGTATCTTTCTCCCTCTAACACCCAGAGACAGTGAATCCTTTTATGATACTCAAGAACAGTCTCTTGTATTTCTTAGTTTGCCTTATTCAGACTGCTATAATAAAATGCTATGAAACTCAAATGCACAGGTGCTGTACCTGCCACACATCCATTATCTCCTAGCTGACGTCAGTCTTTCTCTGTTCAACCTAACTTTGAGGGCCCTTCAAGTACACCTCCTCCCATGACTCATTATAATTCCATTTGCCTGGTCATGGATCTGCCCACAGAAGAGCCTGTATGTCTGGCCCCTTAAAGAAAATTCTATTTGTTGAAAATTGAAATGAAGAGGTAAGTCAGTCATTTATTTCCAATTACACTTCTCAAAACTCTTCTCCCAAACTTACGGTTACTGGGGACCTGAATCATCAAGCACTATCTTACAATGATTACGAACACAGTGCTGCTCATTAAATAAGATATGTTGAACTAAACTCAGTAATTGTCTTCCTCTCCATCTCCCTATAGAATGCAGCCTCAACTACAAGAGTGCTCTATCACTCTGGATCCAGCTTAAATCCTCAGAATGATGGAAAGCCTTATTATTGCCAGAAGTTTGGAGCTTGAAGCAGTGAGAAGACTGCTTCTGTGTACAGTATATGGAATAAGAATGAGGTAGAGAGGTGCTTGCACAGTTCTTCATAGATTACAAAGAACTTTTTAACTCTTTTCTCCTAAATCCTCACCATTGCTCTTAAGGAAGATCTTATTTATATATGTTATGGGTGGAGAAAGTAGGAACTGTAGAAATGAGGTGATTTCCCCAGATCACCTTGCTACTAAATGACAGGTCAGAAGTGCCAGCTGGTGCTGCAGTTGCTTTCTGTTATGTGCAATTTACCAACTACCTTTTCATATGTTGTTCTATTTTTGTTTTGTAAACCCTTATCTCGTGCTTGGTAAGTTAAAGTAAAACAAAATAAATGTGTCTGAAATTAGAGTATCCAAATGACTCTTTTTATGTGACTGGCCATTGACGACTAAGATACAGAAAGTGAAAAACTATACCAGGAATTATTTTTTATGAGAAGGATAAGAGGTAAATAGAGAAAGGCAAAAAATATTGTTGCTTCAAAGACAAACCCTAGGGGCTGGGAAGGTGGCTCAGTGGTAAAACGCTTGCCTTGCATGCATGAGGCCCTAGGTTCAATTCCTCAGCACCACATAAGCAAAAAAGAAAAAAGCCGGAAGTGGTACTGTGGCTAAGTGGTAGAACACTAGCCTTGGGCTGAAGAGCTGAGGGACAGCGCCCAGGCCCAGAGTTCAGGCCCCATGACCGGACCCACCCCCCAAAAAACTAGCTTTTTAAAAAATAATTAGCCACTACAAATTACTACAATTTGTCAATTTAGAGTAGTTAGTGTTCTTCGAAATTGTATTTCTTTGGCTCTTCACTTTTTCTTCTGCTTTTAGTGTAACACAACCTACTTCATCATAGTCCCCTAGCCCTCAAATGGCCTACCCCCACATACATTGCTAAAACAAGAGAAGCTCTTTGAGCTGAAATAATGTCTGTAGAGACATTTGACCAAAAAAAAAAAAAAAAGGAAAGGAGAAAAAGAAGACAAGGAGGAAAAGCTTCAACCTTCAGTTTTTTTATTTTAATAAGCTTTTTATTGTAAAAATACCATACAGAGGGGTTACAATTACACGAGCAAGGTAATGAGCACATTTCTTATAACGCATTGTTGCCTCCTCCTTTGTTTCCCCTTCCCATCCCTGCCCTCTCATCCTCCCCACCCCACACCAAAGTTGTAAAGTTCATTTTTCGACATAACGACTTGTACATCTCATTGTTGCAATGGGTCCACCTGTATCCCTATTTAAACAATTTGTTTTTCCCTTCCCCTCCACAAAGTATACCAACATCAAATACAGTGAAAGCAGAGGTTATACTGTGGGGGAGGGACATACAAAGCAACAAAGAAATAATCTTTTAAATATGTTGGAAACAATAACAAGAAAGGAAAACATTTGAACACTTATCTTGGGGTTCATTTCACCTAACATCAACTTATCTGACCGTTTCTGCTTGTCTCAGACATATATTAGTTATTGAAAATAAGGTAAACCATAGGACCTATGTTTCTTTGGGCCTGGCTTACTTCACTTAATATAATTTGCTCCAAGTCTTTCCACTTCCTAACAAATGGGGCAATGTCATTCTTTCTGATGGAGGCATAGAATTCCATTGTGTATATATACCACATTTTCTTGATCCATTCATCTACTGAGGAGCATCTGGGTTGGTTCCATATCTTATCTATGGTAAATAATGCTGCCATAAACATAGTTGTGCTGATAGCTTTAGTATGGTCTTGTTTGTGATCATTTGGGTAAATGCCCAAAAGTGGGATTGCTAGATCGTAGCAATCTATGTAGAGTCTTTTGAGGAACCTCCATACTATTTTCCAAAGTGGTTGAACAAGTTTACACTCCCACCAACAATGCAGTAGGTCAACCTTCCATTTCTGAAGTAAACCAAAAATATAGAAAGAAATGAGGGAATAAAAAATAAAAGTTGTTTACACCAATACCCAAGAGTCCCATTCTACAATAAGATTCTATTCTACAATTTTGACTTACTCATTCACTAATTCACACGGCAAAGATTTGTAAATGCCCATTTCCTAAATAAATAAGTCACAGGCCACTGCTAGAAAACTCAGAAAAGCTTCTTGGCTTCCTTGGGTGAGCTAACTTTCTGGTCTGGAAATATGCTCACTCATGTACAGGTTCTGCTCATCAGGATATACCAATCAGGCTGGGAATGTGGCTCAGTGGTAGAGTGCTTGCCTAGCATGCATGAAGCTCTGGGTTTGATTCCTCAGTACCACATGCATAGAAAAAGCCAGAAGTAGTGCTGCAACTGGTAAAGTGCTAGCCTTGAGTCAAAGAAGCTCAGGGACAGCTTGAAGGCCCTGAGTTCAAGCTCCAGGACTGGCAAAAAAAAAAAAAAGATATACCAATCAGAAGAGAATAGGGCCACTCAAAACCCACAAAAATTAAGCACATCTCCTAGGAAGTTAGATGCTAAATAGATAAGCTAACCAACTCCTGTCCATGTAAAAACTACTTATTAGATCCTAGAATTTTGTCCTGTGTTTCATTTATTCTTCTAAATCCGGATGCATGGTAAAGGTATATTTTAATATCTGTGAACTCTCTTTATTTTTAAATTACTTTACTGATACTATTTTTGTTTGTTTATGTGGTACTTGCTAGCCAAGCACTCTATCACTAAACCACATTCCCACTCTATGAACTCTATTGCACAGTTTATGCAATGCCTTTCAATTTTTATGTGTATTTCGATGGCGTCTTGTCTGCCAACAGGCAATGGTATACACCTTGTCTGTCCATAGGCCATACCAGACCTAATCAACAGTGCCTGATTCCTAGGCATAGGCTTCAGAAGCCATTTCAATCTTTCCTAGTTGATAATTCTATCTCTGTGACACTCTGTAGCCTTGAGTGAGCAAAGCAGCAAAAATGTGCAGGGCATTATAGAATTCAGGGCTTGATATTCTAATCTTTATTCACAATGAGTAAGAGAATGAAATATCCTGTGACTTCACATAAAATCCCAGGCTTACCAAAGCTCTCCCTCAAGTCTTGAGACACTCACTCTGGAATTTCAAGCAACTTGTGCTTTTTTTTTCTTCCTCCTTAAGAGATGAATGACATAAAGTAAGGATTAATTTTAAATACTTTCTCAACCTTCTTCCACTTCCACAGTTCATCAGATTGGCCAATTCTCCTGTATCACAAGATCCATGTCAGGGCTATGGGCTCTTCCAACACAGTCTTCTCCATGATCTTGTGCCTACCTTCCCCACCCGAGTATGAGGTGTGAGCTCACTGAATAGGCAGCTATATTTGCTCCCAGACCAGTTTGCCTTATACTTGCATTATTAGTATGTCACATACGTTTCAAATCAGGTATGTACCATTTGTACTGAGAACAACACAACTTTAATGTTGTTATTCGTAAAAGAATTATAATTTCTTGCACATTTTTGGAAATTAGTTGTATAACTATTGAGGTATCTGTTTCTAGATACAATGTGTAAATTTCTTTTAAATCTCATTCACAAAATAAAGTTTAAAAATACAAAATAAATGTGAGTTGTCAAAGATTCTTTTAAAGGTAAAATTCAGAAAGGACTTGGACTCTAATTGGACTTGGGTTGTTCACAAATTTTCAAACCACTTTAAGGAAATTGGAAATTCAAGATTATACTTTATGAATGTGATTTAATTAAGCAGGGACACAATATCAATTGGCAGGCAGACACACTTATTTAGAGGCATTTGCCAATTCCAATTCTAAAGGTTATCAACAAATGAATGCACATTTATGTGTTTTTAACTAAAATAAAATCTTTTTAAATTTTTGCTTTCTTTCACTAGACAACCAGTTTTTACTCCCAACTCTATATGGGAAAAATAAAAGACTTCAGGAACTCATAATAAAGATGTATCATAATGGAAAATAACTATTCTCTGTTTTATCTAAAAATGGTGCATAAGCATATATATGCCTTAAGTATTATAACATAAAGTATTTAGAAGCATATCAATCAACAGTCAAAATAATAGCAAACAAAGACAATATGCATAATAAAGAGTGCCAAAAATCCTTCCTCTTATTTTGGACAGGTCTCACTATGTAGCTTAGACTGATCTTGAATAAACTACATAATCAGGCTGGTTCTGGACTCATAATCCTCCTACCTCAGTTTTTTGAATGCCAGGATTACAGACATGTGCCACCATGTCCGGCTTAATTTTGTTTCATGTATGTATTTTTTTGTATTTGTCACACAGGCAATTATGATTCTAAGTGCTATGAAATGCTTTTTAAAAAAACAACAAGAATTTTTCCCTGCAGAAATTTTTTAAGGAATACCTAAAGTCATCAGGCACCCATGGCTTACACCTTTAATCCTAGCTATTCAGGAGGCTGAGATATGAGGATTATATTTCAAAGCCAGCCTGTAAAGGAAAGCCCATGAGACGCATATCTCCAACTAACCACCAAAAGCTTCAATTAGAAGTGTGGTTCAGGTAATAAAGTGCCAGTCTTGAGCAAAACAGCTAAGTGCCCAAGCCTTGAATTCAGAGTTCAAGCCCTGACACCAACACATGCACAAACACACACACACACACACACACACACACACAAAGTGATGTTTATGATTTTGTGAATTATGCATGCAAAGCAATTGTTTGTAGGATTTTGTTTTTGTTTCTTTTTGTGTGCTTGGGTCTGGTGCTTGAACTCAAGACCTGGGTGCTGTCCCTAAGCTTTTTTGCTTAAGGCTAGTGCTCTATAGCTTGAGCCACAGCTATATATCCAGCTGCTGCTGCTGCTGCTCCTCCTCCTCCTCTTTCTTTTCTTCTTCCTCTTCTCCTCTCCCTTCTCCTTCCTCTTCCCCTTCCTTCTCTCCTTCCCCTTCCCCTTCTCCTTCCCCTTCTCCTTCCCCTTCCCCTTCTCCTTCCCCTTTCACTTCCCCCCCCCTCCTCCTCCTCCTTCCTCCTCATTAGAGATAAGAGTCTCTCAGATTTTTCTGCTCAGGTTGGTTCTGAACCACATCCACAAACCTCAGCTTCTTGAGTAGTTAGGATTACAGTCATGAGCCCAGCTAAAACAGTTGTTTTTATAGACTATTTACTTACATATCTATGTAAGACATTATTTAGTCTGTACAGCAAAAGAGCATATTAAATTTTAAGCTCAGTTCTCTTAATTTTAATTTTTTCTCTTAATGTCCTTGACTTCCTCCTTTTATTGGGTCATTCAGTGGCCAAAATACTTCATAATATAGACAAGGAAGTACAGCAAGAAGAAATATCAGACCCTACAGATTATAGACTATGAGATGGCTCTAGAATTTTTACATCAGGAGAATGCTCAGAAAAAGAAAAGGTGTTCATAGAGGAAAAAACATGTGAAGTAGGCAAGGTGTGAACTTCCCCAAGCCTGGAGAGATCCAAGGAGCAGCCCTGACTTAAATCACCCTGGAAACAGTGTTCCCAAGAACTCCTCCACAAGCTCAAATGGCAGGGACTCCCACGGCGCTTGCTGGAATTCCCCAGACACAGATTCCAAGCCAGGCCTAGAGGAGTTTCCACTGAACTCTAATGTTCCTGAGATAACTACCAGCTAACATTTTGCATAGCAGTAGTGATCTTAGTATCCAAATATTGGTACAAACAAAACGTCCCAACCTGACCATACCTTTCTACAAGAAATGAAGGGATAGTCTGAATGTGCCCAATGTTATTTTAGGGAAATAATTTTTATTGTAACCTTTAAGGAGCCATTCCAATTTTATATATATATATATATATATATATATATATATATATATATATTCTAAAGAAATATATATGGTATCAGAAGAAAGCATGTATACATATAGCATATGTATATATGAATATATGTGTGTATATTTGCTTTCTTGACTCTATTATTCTGCATTGAACCCAGAAAATAAGGCAATTTATTTCTTCAAATAATGCCAATGGTAATGAATGGAAAACTGGCACAGAAGCAAAGAATCGGGCAAGTGGGACAAATGCTGACCAAAATTACTTTATTTATATGTCACATCATGAGGTTCTTGCTAAGACTTCACATTAATAAAGTATAGTAGTGTTTTGAGTGACTTTATAAATAATGTTTATTATAGAAATAATACAGATCAAAAATGTGATATGTAAATATATATATACATATATAAGTATATATACATAATTTTTTTACTTATCCATCAAGAAGGATGAGTAAAATTTGCATAGAAGTGGATGGTCCTGGACAGAATTATGTTGAGTGAAGTAAGTCAGCTTAGAGAGATGAAGGGTACATCTCATCTCTTATCTCTCATATGTGGAAGTTAGATCTCAGTTATATATATATATATATATATATATATGTAAACATATATAAGTTTATATGCATATATACACAAAGATGTATGATATATGTAGAGAAGAATTCCTTTGAACAACTGAAAGTTCAATAAAATAAATACCAAGAAGCCAGAACATGTGTTGTAGGGAAGAGTGAGGTCAAGGGAAGAGGGTAGATAAATGGAGAGAGAAAGCTATGCAAATGCATAATATTCATAATAGTCAATGTATATATGTGAAAAAGGAAACAAATTAAGGGGATAAGGGAGGCTTGGAGAGATGAAGAATGACAGAAGTGACACTGATCAAGACACATTGTTCTCACAGACATCTTAAATTGAAACCCCTTTGTACAACTACTTAAAGATAATTTCTTTTAAAGGTCAAACTGAAAAAAATAGTATTCCTCTAACTATATAAATTAAACTCAAACCAGGTGTACTTATGGTTATGGTTGTTTTGTCTTACCGGGAACGAGAACGCAATAGCAAAGAGGAAAGTAACAAGCTAAGCATAGCTCTGAGGAGTTGAAAGAAAAATGGAGAGTGCCCAAGGCAGAGTTCTGGAAATTGTGTTTTCTTTATTATGAGTCTGGCAAGATAACCTATAAACTAATCGCCTCTGTCTTTTAAGGTTGGCACTGAGAGATACGGAAACCAGACTTGACAGTACTTAGAGTACTTCTCAATAAAAACCTGCTCTTATTCTGAAGTTTGCAGTGTAAAAAGCTCCCAGATGCGTGATTTCCAAGGCCCTAGAGGTGTAAGTGAACTAGAAAGTACAAATCACATATGGCACATGTTGAAAATCTACAATTATCTGATTAATGGGATGGAATGGAAAGCCAACATGGATAAATCAGATCGAAAGCCTACCTCCTCTCCTAACTATTATAAATCACTTTTAGAAAACATTCATTCCTTCAAGCACTCTATTGCTCCTTTGGCAATTGTGCTGAGACTAACCTTTTCAAAATGGGCTAGGATAACCTTGAACTTGAACAAATCTCAAAGCATGCAAGTATCAACATTTAGCTTCCCCAGAGTATATAAGTCTTGGCATAGTGGCCTTTTCTTTGTTTAAACAATTTATACTCAGTATCTCATCCTTCTCTAATTTTAGAATACAGTAGGAAATTTTCAACTGGGACTTTTTCTCAAAGATTTCTCTAGATTGTCAGTTAAATTTTTTATCTGAGGACATAGTTTGGAGATAGATCACTTACCTAGCCTACATAAGGCCCTTGATTCAATTGCCAGAATCATACACACAAAAACACTAGAGTGATTCCACATCTTTTTGTTTACCATTGTTTGTCTTCTCTTGAGTTTACTATGAAATCTACAGCAAAGGTAACTGAAATCAGATCAAGGCAGATTCACTAAAGAGATATTGCTCAAAATGTCTAAATGGCAGCTAAAACTTTACTTTTTTGTAATTTTTTGTTTATTTGTTTGTTTGTTTTGCCAGTCGTGGGACTTGAAATCAGGGCCTGAGCACTGTCCCTGAGCTTCTCTTGCTCAAGGCTACCACTCTACCACTTGAGCCACAGCTCCATTCCAACTTTTTCCATGTATGTGGTACGGAAGAATTGAACCCAGGGTTTCATGCATGCTAGGCAAGCACTCTCCCACTAAGCCACATTCCCAGCCTCTCTCCTCCCCATTTTTTTTAAGAAAAACTAGCTACACTTTGCAAAGTAACTTTATTTTAAAACAAGCTTATGTTCCAATCTGCCTATAACATACAAAATATTAGTGACAATGAGAAGCAGCCATGCTTCTTTGAATAAGAAGCAAAATATTTTTCAAGACCAGTGACCTACCAGTTGTTGTGGCCCCACAACAGACAGATGCTGGTTATAACCTGTCATGCCAACTGAAGGTGACTTGTTATTCCTGAGATCTTGTTTCCCAGAAACCAAAGTGCCTCTTTCATAAATGGTGGCACCCATGGCAAGGAAATTAGACGTTACTACATTGCCTATTCATCTCCTTCTTCTGTTTACAATACTAAAAATATGTTCTTCCTCTTTCTCCTATTTTCCAGCTATTATAAATTCGAAGACTTCAATTAAGCACTTCCTCAAGGTGGCCCCCACTTAAGTTCTGAACATCTTTTCAGATGGAGGTTTCTAATTCTGTGAAAATGAGGGCTAACTCTACGTCATCCATTGGAATTTAGAATTGAACACAACCACTGTACTAGAGACCAGAGAAATCTAATCTTTACCTGTAACTACTCTCTGGTCAGCAGCTGCCAAGAACCTCGTTGAACTGTCTTTTGTTCACAATGAACTGGATGGACCACTTGAGGCCTTGGGTCATTCTTAGGGCAGCCACATTCTTTCCACCACCTGGAGCTCTCTGGAAATCCTCATGCAGTTAGTGCTCTTGGGCCCTCTTCCTTGACTGGAACACCATTTGCCTACAATGACTATTCTAGTAATTTGGACTCTCTTGGTTTCTTTTTTTTTTTGGTCCGGTTGTGGGGTCTGAACTCTGGGCCTGAGCACTGTCCCTCAGCCCTTCAGCTCAAGGCTAGTGCTCTACCACTTGAGCCACAGCACCACTTCTGGCTTTTTTGTTTTTGCTTATGTGGTGCTGAGGAATTGAACCCAGGGCCTCAGGCATGCAAGGCAAGCGCTCTACCACTGAACCAACTTCCCAGCCCCTGGACTCTCTTGGTTTCTAAGGATATTTATTAAAATCTAGATTTTTTTTAAACAGTTACCAACAATTTTCTGCAGTTAGAATCCTACAATCCCTTTGCAAATTGTTAAACAAGACCAACAGGCACCATGCTTAGAAGTTGTCAGTCATTGGTCAGTCATTCTGGCCCTGGGTTATTTGAGGGCTAGCAATTGTATTAAATAAAATGAAATTTCTTCACATCAGAATCCCACTAACTTAGAATCCATAGTTTATGGAAAATGAATTTAAAGCTTAAAATGTATCACTACCAAAGTGATAAAATTTTGTTGAGTCAATTAATAAGAGAGCAAGGTCTTCTGATTGGATATTAATTAATCCCTTATGTTATGTCACAAATTCTGAAAAGAAAATTTTCTAGGTGCTCTTAAAGTGCCAATTTCAATCATTTTTTTCAACTTATTTACTGAAGAAGTCATTTCCTAAGCACTAAGATTATAAAATATGTGGGGTCAGGTTATGTAACTCAATGGTAGAACATTTGTACAAAGTCCTCAGTTTGATCCCTAGCACCACAAAAAAAAAATAATGAAGTATTTGGTTAGCAAAATTTAGTTTTGTATGATATTTAAACAACACAACTATATTGCTTAAGGAATATTTATAGAATTTCATTTATGTATTTTAAATTATATTATTTTGTGATATTAATACTATCTTTATAGATTATACTTATCCTTTATACTATCCTTAAACATTCATTAGCTGAGTATTTCACAGTTAATTCTTAAAGATATGACTTCTACTCTTTAGATGTTTGGTTCTACATCCACTCAAACGTTTTTGAACAACAGTTGTTTGCAAGATGGTAGCCATTACAACAGAAAGATGATAGAAACATCATCTCTGTTCTAAGGAAAATACAATTAAAAAAAACCACAAAGAACATGTTCAATAATTCCTACTTGGGGAACTAATACATATTTCACTGTGAGAAGAAGGTGGAGAAACCATTCTTGAGCTATGTTTGCAGGTCTTCTTAAAGATGTGAAATGATTCCAGAGTCAGATCAGGAATTAAATCAATAAACAGCTGTTTTAAAACGTGCTTTCTCAAAAAAAAAAAAAAAAACTTTCTCAAGGTTTGAGGTTAGAAACAAACTTTAGTGTAATGTGAGTGGCTAAACAATCTTCTGGTACCCTTTACAACACCGCCCCCAAGTGGTCTTCCAAGGGGGCTGGAATAGGAGGTTTCCCAGGCTGCCAACTTTCTAAGTCTTGATTGCTAGATGGCAGACACAACTACTGAAAACAGATTACTTTTTGTCTCCCAACCCTTGGTTGCTCCTTTAACTGTCTGATGTTCTAAATGTGTTTGCCGACACATCCATAAATCCCAAGTGTTTATGCATAAAGAACATATAGTTTCTTTTGCATCTATGCAACCTGTCAAAGGAGGGTGATCGTTTTGAATATAGAAGGATCTTATCTTCATTTCATGAAGTCACCTGTTACTACCAACATAGAAGCCCCTGACAGTCTCCTGAGTGGACTCTTGGATTTCCCTGTAGTCAATGACAGAAATGCAGAAGGAAAAGGGGAAGTAAAGGATGAATAGAAGAATGAAAGAAAAGAAAGAGGGTGAGGAAGGGAGAAAGGAAATGAGGGAGGAGAGAAGAAAGAAGGAAGAGAGGGTGGAAATGAGGAAGGGAAGAAAAGGGAGGCAGGATAGGAGGGAAATGCCATAGTCCAAGTAAGGGAATGTACAAAATACCAAACTGCCAAAATATTCTGAATATTCCAGGCAAATCCATGTTTGAGTTCCTAGATGAATATTTTCTTCACTTAATCTGCTAGTTCTCTCAGATCTCTAACTTGCAGCAACTAGACCATGCCTCCTGGAGCAATATTTGCTTCTACAGGAGAGCCTAGGTCAAACACAGGTCCCTGTAGGAAGTTATTAAATTCCCTCTCCCTTAACACTCATTCTCCTCCTCTAGATCACAAGCCAGGCATACCCTGCTGCGTGAATCTTTCCCATTCTATTTATTCTTCTGTGTGCTGCTGCCTGCATTGCATTGTTTCTGGCATGAATACTAAATTGCCCATGCTAGGGAGACTGTTATCTACAACACTGAGGCCCAATTTGCATTTGGAATACAGAAAAATAACCAGATGCTCTCTATTTTCATTTCTATCAGTAAGAATAGACTATAAAATCAATCCCTTAACTAGAAGATGAATCTATTTTCCAGAAATGAAAAAGTGCTCAGTGCTTTATCTCCAACAATCCCGGCCCTTACTGGCTGCTTGAATTACTGACTTTGGTTTCCTCATCAGTGAAGTGAACATTGTGATACATACTGCAGAGCAGTGTTTTGAAAACCCTTTAATGAATGGTTTCTGCCTTTTTTAAGTTTTTTATTTTGAAAATACTGGGCCAATACTTTTATAAATAATAAGCGTCTGGGAAAGTGGCTCAGTGGTAGAGCGCTTGCCTTGCATGCATGAGGCCCTGGGTTCGATTCCTCAGTACACATAAGCAAAAAGAAAAAAGCCGGAAGTGGCGCTGTGGCTCAAGTGGTAGAGCACTAGCCTTGAGCTGAAGAGCTGAGAGACAGCGCCCAAGCCCAGAGTTCAGGCCCCATGACCGGACCCAAAATAAATAAATAAATAAATAATCAATCAAGATCAATATAAACATATTTTTGACTGTTTGGAAATGTCAAATTGCTATGACAAATCCTAAATGCTTATTTTCATTTCTGTACTTACCTTACCATAAATTACTGATAATTTGCTCATCTGTATGGTTCTTACTTTGAGTAGTAGACTTAGCAACTTGGCCTTTGACTCCCTAAATAAAATCAAGAGACATTAAGTACAATAGGTTTAAAGAATGCTAGTTTAAATTATTTATAGATCCACTCATCTATCAACTCAACAGATATTTACTATTAATTTATTAAGGTTTGGATACTGATAAATGCTAAGGGTAGTTGTGAAAAACTTTTTGTTTTATGCTCAAGTTGCTTATACAATGCTGGAAACTTTTTCACTAAAATAACTCAAAAATGGAATTTAAAATGTAACATTTAAAATCATATTTTTACTTTTATGTCTAATATTCTTGTTTTTCAGTTTTATATCATCTTTCATATAAATATATGTCACATATATGTATGTAATTTGTTCTAAATGTTTTTCTCATTTTGTTTTTTTTTTCTTTTTTTTTTTTTTGCCAGTCCTGGGCCTTGAACTCAGGACCTGGGCACTGTCCCTGAGCTTCTTTTGCTCAAGGCTAGCACTCTACCACTTGAGCCACAGCACCATTTCTGGCTTTTTATGTTTATATAGTACTGAGGAATTGAACCCCTGGGTTCATGTATGCTAGGCAAGCACTCTAGCCACATTCCCAGCTCATTTTCCTCATTTTCTTAACCACAAAAATATATTTCCCCCATTAACCTATATTTCTTTACAACATGTAACTCATACTTCCATTCAGTTTCATTTTCTTTAGCAGCATCTGGAGCAGCTAATGAAAAGATTAGATCTACAAGACTTCTTACTAATGCTAACCACCCATAAGCGATGAATCTATTTTTCCTCAACACAAGCCCTTTTACCCTGTCAGTCATCATTTAAAAGAGATAATGTAAGCCAACATTCTGCTTGCTTCTTTTAAAAAAATTCCTATCCTTTGAAAAATGTATAGATTTTTAAAGTGAGACAGTTCTTTATTGCTTTGGAGAAGAGATAGACAAAAACATATCTTAGAAGCAGGATCTCAGTAGGTCTCTGTCTTTTCAATAGTTCTTGAATAGTTCAAGGCAGCTTTGTCTTCCCTTTTCCAGTACCATGAAAACATAATGCTTGGGAAGCAGTCTTTGAAAAAAATTCAGACTAAAGCTGAAATTCAGCAACAACAATGCTGGGCACTCAGTGATCAGTGTCCTATGTCTGAGGTATATTGAAGGCTGTTTGAAACACCCATCATTTGTTTGACAGAAAGGCATCCTGACAGTCAGGACTTCACTTAGTCTGTCTTTATATCTCCACACCTAGCATTAGTCTTATGCCTATGATTTACGCAACAGACATTTGCCAAGAGAATATTAAATGAAGTAACAACAATATCTCAGGTAGAGCTGTGCATAATCTAAGAATTATACACATCTAGGAATATTCTTGTCATTCTGATGTGATCACATTGCAAAAAGCCTCTCTGCCCAAGGGATCCAGATGAATAATTAAGGTGCAGGGCTCAGATTCTGTTTTATAAAGAAAGAAGTTATCAGGTAGGGAACTGTATAGTTCGAAGTAATCGCCACATAATCCTATTAATCCCAAACTCCAGTTAATCTGAAAATACCAGGAAAGAACATGGAATGAAATTGTTTTATAAGCCTTGCTGAATGAGAAACAGAAAGCTAACATATGGCCTACATGAAAAAAGCTAATTATTTTTATCCCTTCCCAGTTGTGTGTGTGATTGTTACATAAGACACAACTTTCCTATGAGTATCAATCTCTAAAATTCCTTTTTCCCAGTCATTTCAGCTGTAATTTGGCTGGGAATTTAGTGTCTATGAGTGAGTATTATTCGGTCCTACTCAGCTCCTTTCATTAACCTCCCCTCTATGTCTTCCCTGCACAACTCTATGACTGTTAAGTTGGGTTAAGGAGACAGACACTCAAGTATGTCTCATAAAAGAAGAGTTCATGATTCCCAAACTTGGTTAGCTTTCTACAGGGTAACGTGAATGCAGCAACGCCTATAAACTTTATAAGCATATTGGCTTTTCCCATGGAATACAGTAGGCCAATTCTAAAAGCAAGCAGCAGAAAATTCTGCTTTCCTCATTCCATGAACTCCTAAACCCAGGACGTTCTCAGCATTGCCACCTTCTACTTCAAGTCCTTATGGCATTGCTTCTGGGTGCTCAGCTCTGAGACTGGAATCCAATGGCATTACAATGAAGTCTACTTAGAAGAGACACGCTGCTCCATCAGAACCCATTAGGGAGAGGACAGCAAGTGATAAGGTATCTGCATTGCACTATTCAGTGCTAGATTGCATTTCCACATTCATTTTTCATTACGTTTATCCTTTGAGGCTAAGAAGGAGTTTTAATATGGAGAATTTAAAATGACCTGAAATCTTAGAACTAGACAGAGATAGGAGAAGTAGAGGTTTCCTCTAAAACTAAATGCAGCATGCCCCTCAGGAGAGCTCTCACTCATCACATTCAAGTGAAATGTCAGGATTCCCTCCAGAGAAGGCAAGTTGACTTCCACCTCAGGACATTCACAGAGCACTCTAAATGCCAAGAGACTCCATGCAAGGTAACAGGAATGGCCAACACTACCGTTGGCATGATTCCTTTATCAAATGCTTGCATTTCCAAGTAGCTCCATTGGAGGAGACAACCGAACATTATCTGAGTTAAGCAAAAGGTCTTTCCTTCTTCCTCCTTCCCTCCCTCTCTCCTTTCCTACCACCTTTCTGTCTTTCTTGGGATCCTTCTTTTCCTCTCCTCCTCCTCCTCCTGCTTCTCCTTCTCCTCCTCCTCTTCTGCCTCATCTTTGTTTTCTTCTTTTTCCAAATTAAATTTAATTTTATTGTCAAAGTGATGTACAGAGGGGTTGCAGTTACATAGTAAGGTAGTGAGTACATTTCTTTTCAAACGTGTTACCCCCTCCCTCATTTTTCTCCCACACAATCACGCCCCTCACATTTCCAACATATTGTCTTGCATTGTTGCATTGGTTTGCCCTTTGTCCTTTGTTGTTCCCCTTCCCTTCCCTAATTCAAATAAACATATATACAATATCCAGGGTACCAAAATCAAATACAGTGACAACAGGGGATAAACATATGGGGGAAAAACAAAATAAAAAAGAAATCACATCGTACATTACAACAACAGCAACAAAGAAAACCCTTTTGTTTCCATATCTTCGAGTTCATTTCACTTAATATCATTATATATGGTCATATGTACATAGCTATTGAGCTATGACGATCCTCTGCCAGGACTATCCTAGACATATACCAATTATTACAAATGAGGGAAACCATGGGATCTATGTTTCTTTGGTTCTGACTTGCTTCACTTAATATGATTTTTTCTAAGTCTTTTAAGAATGGGGTGATGTCATTCTTTCTGATGGAAGCATAGAATTCCATTCTGTATGTATACCACATTTTCTTTCTTTGTAAGTATATTTTTATTGTAAATATACTATACAGAGGGGTTACAGTTACATGAGCAAAATAATGAGACCATTTTCTATCCAGCACCCTCCTTTGTTTTTCCCCACCTCCCCAACTCTGCCCTCTCCCCCACCCCCAACAAAGCTATAAAGTTTGTTTTCAACATAGTATCTTGTACATCTCCTTGTTACAATGGGTCAACCTGTATCCTTATTTCAACATTTTGTTATTTCCCTTCCCCTCCCCAAATTAGAAAAATGTATATACAAGATGAAGGATGCTGGAATCAAATACAGTGACAACAGGGGATATACCATGAGGGAAGAACATACAAAGAAAGAAAAAAATCACATAGTACATTATAAGTACATTAAAAGGAACGAGAAAGATAAAATCTCTTGTGTCCCTATCTTGGGATCCATTTCACTTAACATCAGGTTATATGGTCATATGTACATAGCTTTTGACATTTTCTGCTTGTTCTAGACATATACTAGTTATTGCAGATAAGGGAAACCATGGGACCTATGTTTCTTTGAGTCTGGCTTATTTCACTTAACATAATTTTTTCCAAGTCTTTCCATTTCCTAACAAATGGGCAATTTCCTAACAAATGGGTCATTCTTTCTGATGGAGGCATAGAATTCCATATATATATATATATATATATATATATATATATATATATATATATATATATATATATATATATATTCCATTGTATATACACCACATTTTCTTGATCCATTCATCTACTAAGGGGCATCTGGGTTGGTTCCATATCTTAGCTATGGTGAATAATGCTGCAATAAACATAGTTGTGCTGGTAGCTTTAGTATGGTCTTGTTTGTGATCATTCGGGTAAATGCCCAAAAGTGGGATTGCTGGGTCATAGGGGAGCTCTATGTGGAGCCTTTTGAGGAACCTCCATACTGCTTTCCAAAGTGGTTGAACAAGTTTACATTCCCGCCAACAATGCAGTAGGGTTCCCTTTGGCCACATTCCCTCCAGCATCTGTTGTTATTAGAGTTCTTGATTGTAGCCATTCTAACTGAGGTGAGGTAGAATCTCAATGTTCTTTTGATTTGTGTTTCTTTTATGGATTGAGAAGTTGAGAGTTTCTTCATGTGTCTATTGGCCATTCTTATTTCCTCTTCAGAGAAGACGCTCTTTAAGTCTTTAGCCCACTTATTAATCAGGCAGTTATTTCTTTGAGGATTTGTTGTTGGGAGATTTAATTTTTTGAGTTCTATGTATACTTTAGATATACATAGATATACGTATGGCTAGTGAAGATCTTCCCCGTCCATGGGCTTTCTATTGATCTTGCTTGCTATATCCTTTGCAATGTAGTAACTCTGCAGTCTTATGCAATCCCATTTGTCCAACCTTTCTTTGATTTGTTGTGTTTCTGGGTCTCTATTAAGAAATTTTCTGCCTGTGCTAGCAAGCCCTAGAGTTTCTCCTATTCCATCCTGTAATGTTTTCATGGTGTCTGTTTTAACTCTGAGATCTTTGATCCATTTGGAGTTGATTCTTGTGCAGAGTGATATATGGGGACTTAGCTTTTGTTTTCTACAGGTGTTTAACCAATTTTGCCAGCATCATTTACTGAAAAAGCTATCTTTCTTCCATTCTATTTTTTTAGCTCCCTTGTCAAGGATTAGGTGACTATAGGTCTGTGGGTTTATTTCTGGGTCTTCAGTTCTATTCCATTGGTCCTCAGGTCTGTTCATGTGCCAGTACCAAGCTGTTTTGATTACTAGGTTTTGTAATAGACTTTGAAGTTTGTATACCACATTTTCTTGATTCATTGAGCTTCTACCTCACCCCAGTTAGAATGGCCATTATCAATAAATCTAATAACAACAGATGCTGGAGGGTAATGTGGCCAAAGGGAATGTTACCACACTGTTGGTGAGAGTATAAACTTGTTCAACCACGCTGGAAAGTAGTGTGGAGTTTCCTCAGAAGACTAAACATATGACGCACCAATCCCACTTTTGGGTATTTATCCAAATGACCACAAACAAGGCCATACTAAAGCTACCAGCTTAACCAACCATTTTTATTGCAGCATTATTTAGCATAGCTAAGATATGGAACCAATCCAGATGCCCTTCATTGTCTTCTTTTTTTTGGGGGGGGGGGTCCAGTCGTGGGGCCTGAACTCTGGGCCTGGGCGCTGTCCCTCGCTCTTCAGCTCAAGGCTAGCGCTCTACCACTTGAGCCACAGCGCCACTTCTGGTTTTTTTTCTTTTTGCTTATGTGGTGCTGAGGAATCGAACCCAGGGCCTCATGCATGCAAGGCAAGTGCTCTACCACTGAGCCACCTTCCCAGCCCCCCTTCATTGTCTTCTTAAAGACATACCGTTAAGATCCAGGAATTGCTGCTCTCCCATTTTTTACAATTTCTCATCAGATAAAAGAAAACATGGAGAGTGTATATGAAGGAGGAATGGGGTGATGCTCCCTCATATTTAGGGAATACAAGTAGCACCTGCCTTTTGTGAAAAGAGGAGAAGCTAGCAGTCATAGGTTTAATTTCAGAATGCCATTCCCCTGCTTTGCAAAGCAGTACAGTGGACACTAGCCTCATGGCTACTCAGCACTCAAATGTGGCTGGTGCACACTGAGTGTTGAACATACAGGAGAAAAGGGGAGAGTAAGTAAAATATCCCATTCATAAATTTTATATTGATTTTTATATTTAAATGGTATTTTAGATATTTGGGGTTAAACAAAATACACTATTGAAATTAATTGTATGTCTTTCTCTTATTCTTTTTAATAAGATTAAGAAAAACTTTAAAATTTACCTGTCTCAGCTGGGCGCCGGTGACTCACACCTGTAATCCTAGCTGCTCAGGAGGCTGAGATCTGAGGATCGCCAGCCCGGGCAGGAAAGTCCAAGAAACTCTTATTTCCAATAAACCACTAGAAAACTGGAAGTGGCACTGTAGCTCAAGTGGTAGAGTGCTCGCCTTGAGCTGAAGAGCTGAGGGACAGCGCTCAGGCTGAGTTCAAGCCCCACAACAGACCAAAAAAAAAAAAAAAATTACCTGTCTCTCACATATATTCAATTGGACAAGGCCACTGTAGGTGATCTAAAATAGTACAGAATTTTTTCACAAAGATTTTTACTTTCTCAAAAAGTCTTCATCATGAGAATATCAGCAGGGAAACTATGAGAAAAGACACTAATTTTGTCAACAAAACTTCATGTTTGCAAACATCTTAAAATCTTGTTCTTAAAAAACTTCTATTGGTTCATTAACAAATAAATGAGAGGTTGGGCATGTACTCAACCAGTATTACAACTATCTACTTCTGAATTCAAACCCAAGTACTGCCAAAATTAAAAAAATAAACACTTAAATAAAATAACTACATCTTCTACTTGTCTTCAGGGGTTCATATACCAATATTAAGTGAACTACAGTAATTAAAACTTTAATTTGATAATAATATGTTTTAATCTAAAGGCTATTATGAAAATATTTTTGGAGTTTTTTCTCCAGGTATGATTTTTTAAAAGTTCACTGCTGTATCAGTTTCATGGTACAATTCTCCTATTTTCTACGAATCAAAAAAACATATTACTTATCAGCATCATTATATAGTTTATTTACTACTTTGTTTAGATTTGTACTACTGTAATACAAATTATAGTTGAAATATTGCAGGCAGGCCTATTACATTAATCTTGGTTTTATAACACAACATATTATTAAATATTTATGTGAGATGTGAAGGCAGTCAATAACTATACTGTGGATAATATACTACTGAATAGGCTCACATATAATCATTCTCTGAACAGGATAATGGAGATACTCCAATAGAATTTGATATTGATTCCTCAGTCTTGATTTTCTATAGAAAAATATTCTATAGATGAATGAAAATAGTAAATCTCAGGTCCTACAGAAGTAACTGCCAATTATTATAGAAGTTTTGTCATTTCTAAAGTTGAGCCTTTTATATTTATCAGGTAGCTTTTTAGGTAATATCAATTATTCTCTTCTGGATTTCACACACTTAGGGGCAAGAAAACAAATCTATGATCATAATGTTTTTTCACTAACATGATGCGATCAGTAACATCAAAACACTGACTATTGGGAGTTTTGTTGTATAGTACATGGTTAGTCAATTCTACTTCTGAATATAGCAATAGACCTTTTAGGGAGAGGAGGTTTCTTGGCTTCTATTGAACTATGTTGAAAAAAAATCCCTAGACCTTCCATCTGTAGGTTTAGATTAAAAGCCTAGTCAATACTATATGCAATATCTTGATCAGCCATTCATGATTATGTTTACCCTATTAGTTCCTCAGCTGGTCCCTTTAGCAGGTTGATGCGCCCGTTCCTTAACTGTGTGAATATAGGCTGCTAACATAATAGAGATACCCACCACTCTACACATCAAAGTTCATAGATGAAGATCAAAAAGAAGCTACTTTGTCCAAGAAGCCATACCATAGCTTCCAATGACTGAAATGAGGCCAATTTTCTTGCCTCCCAGGGAGACCTTATGTGCTCCAAAGTTTCCTGAGAGAGGGATAGATGGCTTTCCAGATCCTGAGTTCTCAAATTTCTTTCCCTTGTACCACTTGCTTTCCTTACTCTCTTCCTCTAAGTACTTGTCTGAAACAGGATTAAGCAAGTCTCTGTCTCAGGCACTGTCTAGAGGCAACCTGAGGTACAGTCTAATGTTTATGCCTTAGTTTCTTAACCTGTAAAATAAAACGATTAGCTGACCAATGGGATTCTTGTGAGAATTAATGACGCATTGTGATGTGACATCTGGAAGAAAAATTCAAGAAATGTGAGAGATTGCCACCTACAAAATTATCATTAAAATCAATGACTGTAAGCTAATTCTTATAAATCTCTGTGAGGCACTATTTCTACTCCCTCAAGGTGGGCTGTAAATGTCTTTTTTGTATAACTCTAAGGTGATAACTCTTTATCTCTATCTTCACATAAACATAACTTAGCAGAATTTTTTCTGTTTTTACTTCCTCAAATTTTACTTATTTTAAAATTCTAACATGCGGGACTGGGAAGGTGGCTCAGTGGTAGAGCGCTTGCCTTGCATGCCTGAGGCCCTGGGTTCGATTCCTCAGCACCACATAAGCAAAAAAAAGAAGAAAAAGAAAAAAGCCGGAAGTGGCGCTGTGGCTCAACTGGCAGAGCGCTAGCCTTGGGCTGAAGAGTTAAGAGACAGCACCCAGGCCCAGAGTTCAGGTCCCACAACCGGACCACAAAAAATAAATAAATAAATAAAATTCTAACATGCTTTCTGTGTAAGTGTGTAAATGTGACTTCAATATTCAGTTTTATGAAAAAGCTAGCCAGCCTCACTTTCTGTGGAATATTGTTCTCTTTTTAGAGTAAACAAAACAAATTGACAACAACTCATCTGCAAGTCTAAAATGTTTCCTCCCAATTAAATTAGAACCATTTAGAGCTATTTTGCTTCAATTCATGAGATACTTACTTATGGACTATTTATTTATTTACTTACTTAGAACTTCTAATTGCTTCCTGGACTTGGCAGTCCTAATAAGGACAACTATCATGACATTCCCAAAACTGGATCTTGCTACTTTCCAGATATTATGCATTTTTTCCTAAGCATAAAATTAAATATAATAATGAATAAAATCTCATGTTCCTACATATACACACTAAGAAAATATTTCTGAGATAATATTTAAATGTCAGTTCTATTTTTAAATGTTAGGAAACTGTAAAATTTAGCATTTTATTATCATTTTAAGTAGTTTTACAATGGGGTTTCAATTCCACACATCTGTTTATGAGTACTATAGATCTTTTTTATTCATCTGACTAATGTCACCCATTTCATCATTCTCCTCCATCTCTCCCAAACCCTCCCATCATTTCAATTTTCTTAGTTCCATTTTTGCGTAAATACATGGAATATTAGGACTACATTCTCCACTGTCCTTTCTTGGCTTTTTGGTGTTGAATTTAGGGCATCTCACTTGCTAGTCACATGTTCTACTGCTGTACCACACTTCCAGCCCATTTTGCAACTGGATACATTTGAGATAGACTCTCTTCTTTTTAATATTTTTATTGTTATTGTAAGGGTGACATACAGAGGGGTATAGCTACATAAGCCAGGTCATGAGTGCATTTCTTTTTCAATAGTGTCCCCTCTTGCCTTTTTCTTCCAGTTTCAACCTCTCTACCCCACCCTTCCCACAAATTGCATAGTTCATTTTCAACATAGTGTCTAGTATCACTGCTACATTTGTTCACACTTTGTCCCACCATTTCTGTGCTTTCCCCTTACCCTCCTCCAAACAAAAAACTTCCATAAAAAAAAACAAAATGTACAGGAATCACAAACAATGACAAAAGGAGAAAAAATGAAAAAGCAAAATAACAAAAAGTACTTCTTGTTTCTATTTCTTGGAGTTTATTTTGATAAGCATCATTGTGTATGAACATATACACATAGCTATTGAGCCTTTCTGATCATCTCTGAAGGATATCCTCTTCTGGTCTCACTGTGTGAATGTTTAAACTCCTGTATAATTTCTCATGTCCAAGTATATATTTTGTCTATTACAATCTAATGTGCTTACTTACAGATTTATAGGCACATTCTAGTTACAATAAGTAAAGGAAACATGAATCCTACATTTCTTTGAGTCTGGCTTGCTTCATTTCGCATATTTTTTACCAAATCTTTCCATTTACTTACAAATGGTACAATACCAATCTTTCTGATGGAAGCATAGAATTCCATTGTGTGTATATACCACATTTTCTTGATCCATTCATCCACTGAGGGACACCTGGGTTGATTGCATATCTTGGCTATGTTAAATAATGCTCCAATAAACATGGTTGTGCTGTTAGGTTTAGTGTGGCCTGGTTTGAGGTCAATTGGGTTAAATGCCCAGGAGTGGGATTGTTGGATCATAGGAAAGCTCTATGTTTAGTCTTTTGAGGAACCTCCATACTGCTTTCCAGAGTGGTTGAACATTCCCACCAACAATGTAGTAATGTTCCCTTTTGGCCACAGCCCTGCCAGCATCTATTATTGTTAGTTTTCTTGATAATGGCCATTCTAATAAGGGTGAGGTGGAATCTCAATGCTGTTTTTATTTGCATGTCTTTTATGGCCAAAGATGTTGACCATTTATTCATGTGTCTATTGGCCATAATTACTTCTTCTGAGAAGTCTCTTTCAAGTCTTTAGCTCATTTGTTAATTGAGTTGTTTCTTTGAGGTTTAATTTTTGGAGGGGTTAAAGTTTTGAGTTCTAAATATATTTATGATGTCCTTGGCTGATGCATAAAAATCTTCTCCCCTTCTGAGGTCATCCATCTATCTATCTATCTATCTATCTATCTATCTATCTATCTATCTATCTATCTATCTATCTATCTATCTACCTACCTACCTACCTACCTACCTACCTACCTTACTAGCTATGTCCTTTGCCATGCAGAAACTTGAGTTTGATGCAATCCCATTTATCCAGTCTTTCTTTGATTTCTTGTGATTCTGGATATTTACTTAGGAAGTTTGACCTGAGCCCATGATACTAGTGTTTTCCCTGTCCTTTTCTGTAATATTTTCATGGTATCTGGCCTTACATTAAAGTCTTTGATCCACTTAGAATTGATTCTGATGCAGGGTGGTATATAAAGATCTAGCTTCCGTTTTTGCATGTGTGTAGCCAATTCTGCCAGTATCATTTTTAAGAGGTCTTTCTTTTATCCTGTGTTCTGGGCTCCCTTGTCAAGTATTAGGTCGTTATAGACGTGTTGGTCATTTCTGGGTCTTATATTCTGTTCCATTGGTCCTCAGGCCTATTTGTGTGCCAGTACCAAGCTGCTTTTATTACCATGGCTTTGTAATATTTGGTATTGATATTCCTCCAGCATCATTCTTCCTGTTTAAGGATTAATTTTGCTATTTGATGTCTTTTTTATTCTATATGAATTTTGGGATTATTTCCTCTATATCATTGAAGAATGTTGTTGAGAGTTTTGATGGGTATTGTATTGAACATGTAGATAGCTTTAGGCACTATTGCCATTTTCAGTGCTTGTCTTTCCCATCCAGAAGCATGTATGTTAAATTTTTTCATTTCTTTAAATGAGACAGAATCTTGTTTCCTGCCTGGACACCTGCCTGGACGACAGTCCTCCTATTTTAGACATGCCATTATAGCTAGAATGAAAACTATGTGCCACTACAGTCAGTTTCTTTGAGATGGATTCTTGAATACTTTTTTGTCCTATCTGACCTAGAACTACAATCCTGCTGACCCCACATAACTCAGATGATGTACATGCACCATCACACCCAGCTATCAGTTTGGAAGGGCGGTCTTACAAACTTTTCTGAAAGGGCTGGCTTCAAACTTTGATCCTCCCAATTTTAGCCTCCCAAGTAGGGTTATAGGTGGGACCCATATGAACTAAAATAATATCTTTTGATAACCATTTTCAGCTTAGGTACTGCTGTATCCCATAAAGTTGATATTGTAGTCTTTCAAATTTTTATAATGTTTTGAAAAAGAACTCACTCATCCATTGACAGATGTTCATCAAGGAACTACTAAGTTCCAAACTCTGAACTAAGACTTTGCTCACAATGATGAGTGGAAACACAAAGGATGCCTGTAGATAGCAAGCTGACTTTAATTAAAGAAAAATAAATGTCTATGTAACTAACTGTAATGGGAGCCATTAGAATAATGAAAGCTCACCTCCAAGTTATCATAGGTGACTTTACAAAGAAATGATCATTAGGCAGACATTGGAGAACAAGTTGAGGGCACAGAGGAAAAACATTCCACACAGAGAGACTCGCATTTACAGAAGCATTGTGGCAGGCAGGGAGATGATTAAATGTTACAGGTAAAGTATGAGGCCCTAAGGTCATAAGAGTATCATTAAAGTTAAGATTAATAAGCAGAGAGGCTATAGGAAGAATGGAAAAGGTAAAGTCATCCAGCAAGAAGCAACCAGAATCCAATCAAAATGTAGCTTGTGTGCACCACATACAAGAGCCTGTGCCCCTGTTAGATCTAAGAGACTTTCCCAGAGAGGATTCCATGAAGACCTCTCAGCTCCTCTCCATGTCATCCTTCTACCACATTTGCCTCTCCGCACAGAAGTTTGCATTGCTCTTACACAAAAGATACAAAAAAAGTTGAGTCTTAAGCAGCTACTTAGAGTCTTACATTATATTATAGGATGTAATATAATGTCATGTACAGAGCTAACTGAAGTTGAGACTAAATTCATTTACCATTGTAGCTTCCCAGGTTACATGCCTAACCTACTATGTTTTAGATTCTCCAGAAGAGTCTTTGATTGCAAAAAAAAATCCTTATATGGAACCCTTTATCCACCACATTTCATTTCTCCCTAAATTATTACATTCCAGCAATGCAACACTGCTTTTTGTTTTATAAAATTTTTCATCAAAATTGGCACAGCCATTATGTTTTAGACTTTTGGCTCTTCTTGTATTTCAACTCAATTTGCTTTCCAGACCCAATAAATTAGCTGTCTAAGAATCTATATTAACATTGTCAAATGGAAATATAATAATGCAGGCCATGCTTTTTATTTCTGAGTAGCCACATCAAAAAAAAGTAGAAATAGGCAAGTGAAATGAACAACTAGCCTATGTTCTTTAACTCACTGGATTTAAGAAGTTATTCTTTTATTATTTATTTTATTTTATTATCAAACTTACAAACATGTTACATTTTTAACACTGGCTATCAGAAATCTAGTGCATATTTTACACTTACAGCAGATTTCATTTGGACTTATTGCTTTTGAAGTCTACATGTAGCTAATGGTTGCCACACTGGTTAGCACAGACCTAGATAGTTCACATCCAGATAAGGCCAGCAGCAAAAACAAAATAATACCAACAGCTGAAAATAAAGGGGACAGAATCTATATAGGACTCATTACAAACACCCTGAAGGAATCAATAGTCTAAGATGCTAAAGGCTTGACTTATCTGATTTAGTCTATTACATTTCCACCAATTTCTACATGCATTAAAATAATTTAAGTAGGTCTGGGAATGTGGCTTAGTGGTAGAGTGCTTGCCTAGCATTCATGAAGTGCTGGGTTCAATTCCTCAGTACCACATAAACAGAAAAAGCTGGAAGTGACACTGTGGCTCAAGTTGTCGAATACTACTAGCCTTCAGCAAAAGAAGTTCAGGGACAGTGCCCAGGCACTGAATTCAAGCCCCAGAACTAGTAAAAAAAAAAAAAAAAAGAAAGAAAGAAAAAAAGAAAAAAAGAAAGAAAAGAAAAAGAAAAAAGAATTTAAGTATTATTTTCACTTAAGAAACTAAGTCATTAGCATATTTTCTGCTCTTCATGGGACACTTACCTTAGTTCTGGATAGTTGCATGCAGTGCATTAATGAAGACTATAAATAATTTGTTTTAGTTTTGAAAAATAATATTTATTTATATTTCACGAGAAAAACCAACAATGAGCATGTTGTTGCCTAGCAACATTTCTCCCCTGGCTTTATCATCAGCTTTTCTTGCTTGATCTATTTATATAAAAGTATTGTCACTGATTGAGAGTATTCTCTATCCAAACATCTCTCCCCATCCACATAAACATGGGAACATAGGAGTGAATTCTGTGGAAAGGAAAAGCTAAATGTGCCTACTCATCTTTTGCAGTTAATTCAAGGACTGTCTTGTATTTGCTGATAAATATAGTCATATCTCATTCATTCTTTACACATTTTTGGTGGTATTATGGAACATTTATTTCATACCAGACCTTGTGCGAGGTCCAGGGTCTATTCAATCACTGTCTTCAAGGAATCTGACTTCAAGTCAGATATGGAAAAAGTCTGTGATGTGCATGGTGGGAGAGATTTTAGAAACCAGATAAAGCTTGGACTAAGAACTCAGGATCAAGCATTAGGATGAGAACTCAGAAACAGAAGATGGACAGTAGAATAAAAGAGGACACAGCATTCCATGCAAAGGAAAAGGGGTGTGGAAGACTAACATGTAATATGGCATATGATGGTTTTTGCTTCCAGAAATAAGACATACTAGGAGAATGAGGAAGTCAAATGTGAGTAAAGGGTAAAACTGAAAGACTAGAATTGCTGTTAATAAACCCATGGGTTGGATCAAAAAGAGCTACATGATGCTAAATCCCAGGTATTTCAGAAATAGTTTATTTTAGTGGGTTAAAAAAGGTGGCAGAAACTCCACGTTCATTGCTGCACTATTCACAATAGCCAAGTAATGGAAACAGTCCAGATGCTCCACAGTAGATGAGTGGATCAAAACAATGTATTTATGAACAATAGAATTTTATACAACCATTAGAAAGAATAGTGTTATGTCATTTGCAGAGAAATGGATGGAACTAGAACAAATCATGTTAAGTGAAGTAAACCAAGCTCAGAGAGGTAACAGTACACTTTTTCTGTAGCAGGCAGAAGCTAAACTTAAAATATACCGGGATGTGATAAATTATATAGTATTCATACACGGTGAGAACAAAGGATACTCTTAAGGAAAGGACACAAAGGTACAATGCCTCTGAGTCTCTTATCATGTAAAATAACATATATCAAAATGAATTCCAGAAAATCAAAACAAGTTTTGTTTTCTTTTTTATGCTTATTTATTTATTTTAAATTTTATTTTATTTTGTTGTAAAGGTGATGTACAAAGGGATTACATTTACAATCACGAAGTAGTGAGTACATTTGTTGTCGAACACTGTTACCCATGCCTTTGCTTTTCTTCCACTTTCCTCTCCCAATTGCCCTCCTAAATTGTAAAGTTCATTTCCAACATAGTGTCTTATGAATATCGCTATTTCATTGGTTCACCCTTTGTCCTTTTTTTTCACCATTTGTTGTCTTCTTATCTTGTTTGTTCTCTTATCTGTTGGTTTTTTAAGAGAGGATAAGGGAGTCACAGAAACAGAGGGACAAAGAGTGACCAAATGCAGCAGAGGTTCTCAGTAGACACTGTGTTAAAAATGAGCTATACAACTTGTGGGTGACGACGGGAGGGAAAAACTGGGAGAGAGTGAGGGAAGGGGCCTCTCTATACATTACCTTTATAGTAACAATTTTAAAATTTGAAAGAAAGAAAGGAATAGCTGTACTGGGTGCTGGTTGCTCATACCACCTAACAACTTAGGAGGCTAAGATCTGAGGATCATAGTCAATGTCAGCCCAGGAAGATAAATCTGAGATGCTCCAACTAACCAGCAAGAGCATGGAACTACTCATATGGCTCAAGTGGTAGTGTGGCAGCCTTGAGTGAAAAAGCTGAGTGAGAGCACAGGGCCCTGACTTAAAGCCCTAGTACTAACACACCTCCCTTCCTCCCTTTCACTCTCTCTCTCTCTCTCTGTCGCACACATACACATACATACATACATGCATACATATTTTTAGGTAGCCTTTTGAGACCTGTAAATGATGCCGTCATGAAATAGAATCAACAGTATAGTAAGAGGACAAGCAACATTATGGACAAGAGGAGAAAAAGAATGAAGAGATGGGGGGAAACAATTCAAGGAGCTTATTAATAATAATAGAAGAGCCAGGCTGGATTTAGTCTATGTATCAAGCTACAGTAACCTTGGAAAAGAAATCCCTTCAATGAAAAACCTAGGGTTCCTCAGCTTTGTGAATGTGTTTTCTCATTTAATTCTCTCGAGTGTACTTAGTGCTTAATAGAGTTCTGTCTCTGACATTAGAAGTTGTTGATAAAAAGTTGCTAAACATTTTCTGCTTGGCCTACAAAACTGAGTACTTTGTTAGCTCCATTATCTTTCTACATGCATAAGTACTCATAATATCATATACTTACAGATCTCTAAGCTAGCAGAGAGAATGCCAACATGTATAAATATACCTGTTCACCTTACATATCTCATTCATATAGTTCCCATTTTTAAAAGGTTACAACTGTTAAAAAGCACTAGAAAGGGGAGCCAAATTAAATGGCCTTGGTCCAATAATGTTTCTAAGGTATGTTGTAAAAGGAAACCATACTTATGCAAACCCAGCACTATTTTATTTATTTCTTTTTAAAACAGGGAGTGCTTCCAGAAGACGACGAAAAAAATGTATAGAGCAGGGAGCAATGTTGCCTCTCACATGCAATGTCACCATTTTCTTCTGAAATTTGTTAAATAATGTTTTATAACTTCATCGTGAATGTGTTAAAGCATAGAAACTGAGTGGTCTTCCCACATGCACAGCTAAACTGGTAGCACAAATTGGCTTCTCTCTGCAATCTAATGCTGTGGTCATAACTTCAGAAAAAGGCTTGGAAATGAGGGGGGCCGCATGGGAGGTCACAGGCTAGCTTTCTCTCTAAGACTCTAAAAGAAACTTGTTGTGATTCCTAGTGGTCTTGCCAAGTCACCACACAATGGGCCATCTGGGAGTCCTGGCTTTTATTATTGCTGTTTCTCCTTTCTGTACATGTTGTCTTACACTGTGTGATTTGCTCCTCTCCTTGGTAACTTTCCTTGAATAAATGCAATTCTCCAAGGGGAACACTGTTCTCTGTTTCCTGTACCCTTTATCTCATGCAAATGAGTTTTGGCTGCAAGAATGGAGCTTTTAATCTTGTTTGCCTCCATCACAGAGATAGGATTACACAAATGCTAAGGTAATTGCTCCTGCAACCAGTTGGCTCCATAAACCCTGAGTGCTCACAATTAATCCTCCATTTTTAAACTATGAGTCTCCTAAATAGAAATGAAAATCTCAGTAGGAATAAAGAGAACCCAAGTGTTTGGTCTCAGTAGGTGACGGTGAGGAAGAAAGAGAATAGAGTAGTTTGCCATGGTTATTAATCTCTTACAGAGGAAGAAGCATCAAAAGGTACTGACTCTAGACTCCCCAGGGACAGCTAACAGGAGGCCAGGGGGACTGGGAGAAACAGCACTCACCCAGTTTAACAATGGTAGTACTTTCCCAGCATGCACTCACCCAGTTAACAATGTTAGTACTTTCCCAGCCTACATAAAGCCATGATTCTAAGCACTAGTTTTGATCTCCAGCACCTAGCGATTAAAAAACAAAACAGCTGGTGCCAATGGCTCATGCCTATAATCCTAGCTACTCAGGAGGCTGAGACCTGAGGATGGAGGTTTGAAGCCAGCCTGGGCAGGAAAATCTGTGAGAATCTTATCTCCAATAAACTACTCTGAGAGGAAAAAAATGCCAAATGTGGCTCAAGTGGTAGAATGCTAAGTTTTAGCAAAAGAAATAGGGACAGTGCCCATGCCCAGAGCTCAAGCCCCAGGACCAACAAAACATACACCCATAAAGAGAGAGAGAGAGAGAGAAGGAGAGAGAGAGAGAATTCTAATGTTAGATGTTCTAGTGTTATATTATTTATACATTTTTAAATATCCTACTGAAATATAATACATATTCCATAAAACGTGTTCATTTACAATGTACAAATCAATTTTTTAAATATTTACAAGATTGTGCCTACATCTACTACAGTCAATAAGGAAACGTTTTTATCTCAAAAGATACTGCATCTCTTAACCCAAACTCCCCAACGGTCTTTCCAAAACCATCACTAGCCCCTCTCTAAGCAGCCACCAATCCACATTTTAATTTTTTAATGTTCCTATTCATTCTGGACATTTCATATAAATGGAATCATGTAAGAGTCCTTTGTAACTGACTTCTTTCACATAGCTTAATGATTCAAGACTCATCCATGCTGTACAATGTATCAGTATTTCATCTTTCATTACCAAATAATGGACATCTTACTTATTCATTTATTAGTTGGGTTGTTTATTAGTTTATTAATGTTGTGATGAACATTTATGGAGAATTTTTGTGGGGTCATGTTTTCATTTCCCTTGAGCAAACAAAATGGAACTGTTCGGTCATATGGTATGTTTAATCTTCTAAGAAACCATCTGATTTTTCCAAAGAGGCTGCACCAATTTACCTTGCCACCAGCAGTACACAAAGTGTTCCAATTTCTCCATTCCTTATCAACACAAATTATTAGCTGCCTTTTGTAGTTTAGCCCTCCTAGTGAGTGGGAAACAGTATCTCATTGTGGACTTTCTTAAAAAAATGCATTAATGAATCGTATTTTTTCAAGTTGAAAGAGTTGTATGATTTTTAATATGAAGTAGAATAATTAAATCAAGCTTATAATACAGTCAGCATCTCACATATTTAATATTCTGTGATGGTAACATTTAAAATGCACTTCCCTAGCAATATTGAAGTGTTTGGTATTCGGTTATTAAACTTTTCACTCTAGGTAATTGATCTAAAATAAATCAAGCTTATTTGCCTCCATTCACCGTCATATCCTCATTCCTCTCACCCCGCCATGCTGCTCTCAGCTTTTAGTTTGAGTGCATTGGGTTCCATATATGAGATCTGTGATATTTATCTTTGACTGTTTCATTTCTTTCAATTATGATACTGCTCTCCAATTCTATCCATTATTGTCACAAATGACAGAATTTCTCCCTGTTTTAAGTCTGAATATTATTGCATCATGTATATATACCATATTTTCTTTATTCATTCATCTCTTATTGAACAGAGAGGCTGATTCCATAACTTGGTTATTGTGCAATGAATGTAAGAACAGAAACATCTCTTCAACATACTGATTTTAGATCTACGGGATTGGGTCACATAATTTTTTTTTTTTTTTTGCTTTTCATCTTTGGAGAAACCTCCCTATTGTTTCTCATTGTCAGTGTACTAATTTTCATTCCTGCCAACAGGAGGAAAGGCCTCCTCCACATCCTTCCAGAGCTCATCTTTGATGCTGGAAGACATTATTCTAGCAAAGGTGAAAAGATACCACATTGTGGTTTTTATTTGCATTACCATCAATATTAGTAATGAAAAAAATTCTTGGAGAAATGTCTGTTCAGGTCTTTGCTCATATCTTAATTTAGATTTCTTCTATAGAGTGCAAGTTCCATATAAATTTCAAATGTTAATTTCATATCATATAAATGTTTGTAAATATTTCCTCCCATTCCACAGGTTGCATCTTTACTTTGTTGTACAGGAATTGTGTGCATGTGCCAGTACTGGGGCTTAAACTCAGGATCTCAAGTTCTATCTTGGCCTCTTTCACTCATGGCTGGTACTCTACCACTTGAACAGCACCTCCAGTTCCCAGTAGGTGTGAGCCATCAGGCACAGCAGAACTTTTCATTTTGATATAATCCCATTTGTCTATTTTTGCTTTTGTTGCACTTGTGTAATTGCTTTCTTTCCCAATGGTGGTAAGTTTAGGCTATATTGTTTGTTTCATTTTATTAAGATTTGATATAAGACTTTTATGTAAACTAACATATAGTTATTGTTATGAAATTAATTTTCATGTTTATAATTATGTTTTTCATATATACACATATATGCATGTATATACATATACATATACATGCATATATATATATATGTTTATGCATATTGTATTATAAACCATCCAAATCAAGACCTGGCTTATTTTTAATAACTCTATAGCACTTTGCAAAATATTAAACAGTAGCTTCTCAGAAATTAGTTCATTAGTCCATTAGTAATAACATCTAGTTTAGAAAAATTCATAAAGTAAACACATCTCAAACTCTAGAAGGGCACAGGAAGGTTCTTTTCTGTTGATCCATTTATTTGTTCTTAAAATGCTCCATAATGAGGAGAGTGTCTTCCCTTCCTTTTCAGCTTAAGTGCTTGTCTCATTTGAACAGGACCCATTTGTAAATGTTGATCCACTGTATATTTGCTAATGTCCTTCCCAGGGGAAACAAATCAAAATGACCCAATTCACAAATGATGACTATTCTGTGTATTTCTGACCTCAAAGCTATCATCTCATTTTCTATAATGCAGTTTTGGTAAAAGTAAGTTTGATCTTATCCAAAAAGTAGTCAAGAAGTACTTCCTGAGTTCTCTTCCTTGTTAACCTATCAAAGGTAATAATAGCTCCACTCACAGATCCAGTTGAGAGCGGTGGAGAGGGGGGATTTCAGCGGATTCAGCTGGTAGCTCACCGGTGGGCAGCACCACTTGTCACAAAGTGCAACCCAAGTGAATTCATTGAGACTCAGCTGCTCACAGCTACTGTGCCAGAATGTGAGAGGAACCCAATCTAGTATTGGCAGTGCCCATTCCTGGTGGGTCTGTGGGCACCTCACTAGGCCTGCAGGAAGAAAATCTGTTTGCCTGTCCTGAAAAAGTGAATGAAAGACTAGTATGCAGTGAAAGTTTAAGAATCTTTTTTTTGTTTTTTTTATTGTGAAAATACTGTACAGAGGGGTTACAATTACATGGGCAAGATAATAAGTACATTTCTTATCAAGCATTGTAGCCTCCTCCTTTGTTTCCCTTTCCCATAAATATCATGCTTTAGTCAGGCACCAGTGGCTCATACCTGTAATTTTCAGATACTTAAAAGGCTGAGATCAGAGGATCATGGTTCAAAGCCAGACCAGACTGAAAAGTCCATGAGACTCTTATCTCTAGTTAACTGGTTAAGTGTTGGAAGTGGAGATGTGACTCAAGCAGTATAGATCCAGTCTTGAGCAAGAAAACCAATAGTGTCCTGGCCCTGACTTCATGTCCTAATAACAGCCCAAAGAATAATTCTCTAAAGTTTACTTACTATTAATTAAGTTAATCTACTAATGTCTATGAATGCTGTATAAAATAAGCATAGGTTTACGTCTCATGTGGCCAAAGACTGCCCTTATCAGAGCTTTTACCAACCTAAAATGTTTAGTTGAGTCTTAAACTCATTGAAAAACACTGGAAATTTGAAAATTTTCAAAATGCTTATAAAATGGCTGCCATGAGTAGAGCAAATCCTGTTGTTAGGTAAGCCAAGCTAAGAGAGACAAATGGTGCGAGTTCTCTCTGCTATGCAGAAATTAGATCTAAAATGTACTAGGATATGATTAATTGTACAGGATTCTAGATATTCACACACAGCAAGACCAAAAGTGGATACTCTTAGGAGAGAATCACAAAAGTGCAATGCCTAATTTTATTTCTATAAAATAATATACGTACTGAGATGAACTCCAAGATTTGAAGACAAGAGACCTTTTTTCCTTTCTTTTCAGTTTTTGATGATTATATCTTTTTTACCTTATGTATGGTATATTCACATGTATATCTTCAGGAAAGGAGGAGGGTATAGAACTCAAGGAAAAGGGGGTGAAAAAATGTGGCAGTGGAGCTCACTGGACTCTGATGAAAGTGAACTATACAACTCGTGGGTGGAGATGTAAGGGAGAGACTGAGAGAAAATGAGGGAACAGAAGACACTGTTTGGAGGAAATGTACTTATTACCTGAGTCATGTCATTGTAATCCCTCCATACATCACCTCTATAATAACAATAAAGTAAATTAATTTTTTAAAAACTGACTAGGGCAAGAAGGAAAACTAAGAAGAAACACAAGCAGGACAGGATAAGCAGAAACCATCACCTTCAGAGTGACAGGGAACATCTCTAAGGGGGATATGATAATGTACCTGCTTGTGTGTAAGCACCAATTAAAAATGCAAAAAGCAAAAAAAAGTCTGCCATATAATTTCAACAAGCCTAGAGATAAGTTATTTGTTTATTTAGTCAAATAAATGATTACTGTTCATGTACAAATAAAAACTGTAATACGAATAGTTTTCAGATAAACAGAAAAGAAAATCATGAATTTGCCAGCATTTTTCCCTTCTGTAGCCATTATAGTGGCTATCAACTCCACAATCCATTTAATTTTTGATATTTTACACAAAACATGCAAGATCTTATAATAACTAGTCAGGCTGTTTACTATTTGCTCCCTCTCCAGTCCTATAACTTTTACTCATTGTTAAAAAAATTTGGGGGGGGGGTCCGGTCGTGGGGCCTGAACTCTGGGCTTGGGCGCTGTCCCTCAGCTCTTCAGCTCAAGGCTTGCGCTCTACCACTTGAGCCACAGCACCACTTCCAGCTTTATTCTTTTTGCTTATGTGGTACTGAGGAATCGAACCCAGGGCCTTGAGCATGCAAGGCAAGCGCTCTACCACTGAGCCACCTTCCCAGCCCCTCATTGTTAAAATTTTTAAAGAAGACATTTTCCCAGATCTTTACATTCAAGAGATGTTATGATTATTATGGTTTTGTTGTTACAGTGCTGGGGATTGAACTCAGGGCTTTGGCATATGTTTGGCAAGTGCTCTACCACTGAACTCTACCTTCAGCCCCTATGATTCTGTGTTTGTTAGAAATACTTTTCCTTCTTTGAGCCTAAGTCATCAGATTTAACACAGAAATGATATTTTAAAAGGTGGAAATTTCCATAGTCCTCTCATAATCAGTAATTAAGAACTGTTACTTTTACTACTACTATAATTAATCCAGACATTCTTACTTACATTCCCTCCAGTTAATGAACTTGTACTGTGTATTTTGGCAGACGTTAAAACTCAAAGGCTACCTCGGTAGAAACACTAATGTGAACTTAAGATCTGCCAGAGATGGTTCCAGTAGCTTGACAAGTAATAGTGGTGCCTACACCATAATCCACAAAGGTCAGTTTATGGATTAATTCTTATCTTACCTATAAGAAAGCTAAAGGTCAGATCAATTAAGCCATTTGCCTACCCGAAATCACAAAGCATTATATTTAAAAGCTGTGATACGAACCCAGAATTCTTTCATTGCTAGGGCATGGTTTTCATGCTATTCCAAATAGTGACTTTCCAATCACAGAATATTAGGAGGCATACATTTTCTGTCTCTCAAAAATATACATATAAATATATATTATACATTATAGCTGGGTGTGGTAGTTTACTCCATTAATTCCAGCACTCAGAAGCCTGAGGCAGGAGAGAATCTCCAGTTTGAGGCCAGCCTGGACAACGTGATGATGATGATGATGATGATGATGATGATGATGATGATGATGATGATGATGATGATGATGATGATAATGATGATGAAAGAGAAGATCAAAAAACAGACCTATACACTAACTCAAATTAATCCAACTCAATTTCGTTTAGTAGGGAGGATCTGATTGAATTAATAAATTCTAATGGTTTATAAGCAGCATGTCGTTTGTTTCTATGTAAACAGCACTCCTACAGGGCTTGTCAGAGCTGAAAACAATTTGTCCTTTAAGTATTTTAAACATTCCCTCTGCAATCTGGCTTGCACTATTAATTTTATACTATTAAGAATGAGTTTACCAAGCAAAAGTAAGCCAACTCAGCTTGGACCTGTCAAAAAATGATAAAAAAAATTTGAATTAGTGAATTTTTCTTAGATTTTTATACAATTCATTAGATTTCAGAATAACTAACCAAAAATCTTAAGACCACTAACACATTCTAAAATAGATAAAAGGGTGGAGGAAGGAACAAAGGAGGGAAAGTGAGGAGGGGAGAGGAAAGAAGGGAAGGAGGGGAAAAGGGAGAAAGGGAGACTAGCTTTGTATCAGCCTCCCTATCATCAGTGTCTTTTATGTTGTCATCCCCCAAAGGACCTTCAGCATCAGGTTGCCATTAGTGACCAATGACCTACGAGTGTAATATTGGTACACAGAGGACATCCCTTCGTGGATCCAGTGCCAGCCTGCCCACTTGTAAAAGTGACTAAGTGTCTACAAGTAATGCGCACTTACCTCAGGGACAGAGGAGGGAGAAGTCCTTCTTTTCTGAAACCAGACTCCAGCCTGCTTCACAATTGCTACAATTACCTCAGTTGATCCCTGATCCTCATTCAAACCATTTTACCTCCTGGCTAGACTGGGTAGGCATTGGGGAAGTCTATGCCACATAGAAGTCTTTCAATGCATAATGCCCTCAGCACCCCGTGCCCAGTACAGTGCCTCTCTGCCCACCCTTGGTGATTAACGGCAGCTTTCCATGTTCCCAAAAAGAAAAACATGTATTAAGTAGATCTATGAAACTACAAAACAGTTTCATTTTAAAGTCCAAATTTTATATCTTTATAAGCAGCTTTTATTCTAAAGTTCTTTTATCTTCCTTTCTCCTGATTCCTAAAAACAGAAGCAAAACCCAGAACAAAAACCCCTCTTTGCTCTCCATCGACACCCTTTGTTGCTGCAGAGGATATATAAATAATTGATGAAGTTTCCATTAAGGTCAACCAGAGTGTATATTACCTACAGCATGCCTGTGTTAGAGGAGGGTGAGCTTGAGCTAATGAGCCAGGATCAAGACAGTGGTGGTTGCCCTTGCATTCTGTGCACTGAGATGTGTCTTGACCCTTAATTTAACAATATGGGCATGGAAAATAACAGAAGATAACTAACTCTGGTGGGATTCCAGGCACCACATCTTCATACAGAGCCAGTCAAGACACTTACTCTTGGTTTCTTTGCACAGCCTGATTAACCAGCTAATGTTTCTTTAAGAGCATTTGTGAGGGAATAAGAATGCTGTCATCCAGACTTTAGTAGAACCTTAGTTAATTAGGTCTCTCACAGGGGATTCTGTTTGGGTGTGAGAAGGAATCAGAACTGGTTGTTCATACTTAGACAATGTACTTGCCCTGCTGACACCTCAAATTCTAACTCACTGTCTGCCTTCTCCACATATCTTCCTCCCGTGTGTGTCACAATGTCTTTTCCTTTCTACCCATGACCACTCTTCTGGGAAAGACCCTCATATATTCCCCCTAGAATTACTGCCACAGGTACCTGATTTCCTCTGAAGACAATTCTGGGCCCCTCTTTCCTTTTACTTCATCCTGCCCCTGGCTGAATGAAAGCCATAAAACTGCTTAAATCTTTGTGTCTGACCTCTTCTGGAAAATGCCTGAGGACCCCTCACCACTCCAGCCTTTGCTTTCCATTCCCATGGACAACAGTTACCTATTGCCTGGCTACTAAAGGCTCAGATCCTATTGATAGGCTAAGCCCTACACAATTACAGAAATAATCTTCTTTCTGTGTAAATGGGATCCTCCCTGGAATTCTAAGAAGCCCTAGAAAACACCTCCCCCCCCATTCTCTCTAGCATCACATTGTCCCCTTTCTTTTTGATACTCAGCACTACTCATAATAATCTGCTTATCTGAAGTAGCTTGTTTGTATGATAACATTTGCCTCTGTCTATATGTACTGTCAGGTCCATGAAGTCAGACTTGTATCATCCACTACCATATAACCAGCTTGGGGCCCATTATAGTTATTTCACCAATATTTGTTGGCCTGAATATTTCTTTCAAACCTTTATACCCTTATGTTCATATGGTGGACATGAAGACTGCAACGAGCTTTCAATGAAGGAAAAAGCTATCAAAACACCTGGATGTGTTGAGCATCATGAGTTTTGAAAAAGTAATTCTCTTTGTAAAACCTGGTCTGGAACACATTCTCATCATTTTTTGTTTACATCTTGGCAAGCTGTTCTTCTCAGTTCCATTGAATACAGCTTTCCACTAGAGCACAGAAACCTTCCCCACTCTGCAGACTATCCTGGAAAGGAAGTAACTGGACTTACTTTTAGAGGATAAACTAGCTAGGTGCTGGGTGGCTCATACCTATAATCCTAGCTATTCAGGAAGATAATAGATCTCAAGTCATAAGCAAAAAACCAGGAAGCCATCCAAGACTGGCATCCGTGCTTGGTTGTTTGTTTTTTAATCTTTCACACCATTGATTAGGCAATGGCTTAGAGACAGTCAATTTCTTACTCATTTAAAACCCTCTTAATTTTCCTCTTTTTTAGACATTATTCTATCCACTTAAGTAAAACCTAATTAATATGCCACAAAATAGCATAATGCAAAGCATATGGCTCAATAAGTGAAAACAGGTAGCTCCAGGTGTAAATATTTACTCAATTGCAAGAAAATACTCTTACCTTTGTTCAGGGTTGTAGGTCTTATATTGAGCATGTCTTAAAGCAGTATGACAGAGATTTTCTTGTTGTTGATAAAGAGAAGCTCTTGTTTAAACCTCAATTAATCAAACTGAGGTTGGTGATCTAAGGAAATCTTTGTAAAATGTAACTCAGAGTAGTGCAAGCTATATTTGCTACAAATCTAATTAGTGACTTGGCACACATTTTCTTCTCTTACTTACTGGAGCTTTGATAAGGCATGCCCTATAAGTCTACATATACTTAAAGTAAGCAATTAGCTTAAAATAAACAAAACATAACCTGCATATACATCCAGTAGCAGTGTCTTGCCTGAAAAACTGTCTTTTTTTAATTTTAGCATATGAAGATGACATCATTTTCTAGATGGGAGTATGTGCTATAAGTAGATTCCAACATTACTTGATTATTTTCTTATTTTTGCCTTTTATATCACAGTTGGCATGCAGATTCATAGAAAATATGTTGCCCAGTTCTCTGAAGTGAATACAATAAACATGCAGAGATTCATGCCTTTGCTCAACAAAATAATAGTTTCCAAACCAGTGGAGGTTGGTTTTGGTTTTCTTCTTATTTTCCAAATTTAATTACTATCTGCTGATATTTTTAGTTCTCATAAGGTCTTCACTAAGGAGAGGCAGTAAGAACCCTGTCTATTTTAAGTGAACATATTTAAAAACTGCTGCCTTGGTTGCCTGAGTTACAGCCCAGAGAAGAAGACATGAAATATGATATTCTCAACTGGTTTGGTCAGAAAAATTTTTAAATGTCAAAGAAGTTGGTTGAATATCAGATGCATGCTTGAACCAAAGATGCAAATCTGTAACTATGGGAAGACAACAACCATGCCTCTAAAGATTGCAATGTGCCTTTTTTCATATTTCAGATCACCACTTATCACTAACTCAACTCTCAACAGGACAGTATCTATTTCTTCCTCTGAATTCCTTATTAATCAAAACTAGAACTGGGTAGATAGCTACCAGTAGGGGACTTGAGAGTAGATGTAAATGGTGGTACTGGGTGCCGATGGATCACACCTGTAATCCTAGATACTCAAAAGGCAGCAATCTGAGGATCACGGTCAAAGTTCAGGAAGGAAAGTCTGTGAGGCTCTTATCTTCAATTAACCACAAAAAGCTGGAAGTAGAACTGTGGCTCAAAGTGATAGAGTGCTAAATGCTCAAGGACAATACTCAGGCCCAGAGTTCAAGTCCCAGGACCAAAAAAAAAAAAAAAAAATAAGAGGGATAGCTAGTCTTCTTTCCCTATTTGGATCCCCTTTAAGTTTATCTCTTGCCTTTTTGCTCTTGCTAGGAATTCCAGTACTATATTGAAGAAGAGCAGAGAAAGTAGACATCTTTGACTCATTCCTGATTTTAGAGGAAATTATTTTACATTTTCCCCATTAAGGATAAAGCTGGCTATAGGTTGTTCTATACAGCATTATTATATTGAGGAATGTCTCCAGAACTTTTATCACAAAGGGGTGTTGAATCTTGTCAAAAGTTTTTCTTTATCTACCAAGATGACAATATGGTTCTTGTCCTTGCTTCTGTTGATGTACTACATTTATTGACTTGTATAAATTAAACCAGCTTTTCATCCTTGGAATAAATCCTGTTTGATTGTAGTATATTTTTTTGGTTAGTTGTTGAATTCAGTTGGCCAGAATTTATTGAGAAGCTTTGCATCAGTATTCACCAAAGAGATGGGTCTATAGTTCTCCTTCTTCAATGGATCCTTACCTGATTTGGGCTTTTGGTTGGGAAATGAGTATAATGCTGGCTTTGTAGAGTGAGTTTGGTAGTGATCTTTCCCTTTCTATTTCATTGAAGAATTTGAGGAATGCTGTTGTGGTTCTCCTTTGAAGGCCTTAGAGAATGTCTGGGCTTTTCTTGGATGGAAAGTCTTTTATTGAAATTTTAATTTCATTACTTGTTATGGATCTTTTTAATTCATTTAAATATTCTTGGTTCAGTTTGGGTCTACCTTATGATCCAGCAATTCCATTTCTAGGTATTTTCCAATAGGATACGAACAAGGCCACACTAAAATTAACAGCCCAACCATGTTCATTGCAGCATTATTTACCATATCCAAGATATGGAATCAGCCCAGATTCCCCTCAGTGGATGAACGGATGAAGAAAATGTAGTATATATACACATGGAATTCTACTCATCCACCAGAAAGAGTAAAATGATATTATTATATCATTCAAAAGGAAATAGAAAGACATGGAAAAAATTATATTAAGAGAAGTGAGCCAGACTTGAGAATATAAGTTGCATGGTTCCCTCATTTGAGGTAGCTAGAATATGCCTATAAATCTACAAGTAAACACACTGGGTGGAAAAAAATACACTGAGACACGATAAATTACACAGGTATCTAAGCATTCACACACAGTGAGACCACAGAAGGATATTCTAAGGAGAGGAACACAAAGACACAATATCTATATCTGATCACATAAAATAATATTTATTAAAATAAACTCCAGGAAATGGAAACAAATGGCTTTTTTTCTCTGTTGCTGTTTTTTTCATTTATGTTTGTCTTTTTTCTTCACTTATCCGTTTGGAGGAGGGTAGAGGGGGAATGAAGGGTGAGCAAATGCAGCAGTAGTACTCACTAGATACGATGTTGAAAATGAGCTATACAACTGGTGGCTATGACAGAGAGAAAAACGGGGAGAGTGTGAAGGAAGTGGTGACATCATTCAAAAAGAAATGTACTCTTCCATTGACTTATGTAACTTCAATCCCTCTGTACATCACCTTTATAATAACAGTTAAAGTCCATGAAAAATGAACACTACAAATGCATTTCTAGTGTTTATATATATATATATATAAATTTATAAACAACAGGAAAAAGAAGGAAATGGTGGCTATTAATAGTATTGCAGGATATTTTAGCATATAGGGAAAAAAAAACATTTGAAATGAAATTCAGAGAGGTGGCTTCTAGTTCTGTTTTGTTTTGGGTCTTTTTTTTTTTTCAAAATAACTGTGTTACCTTGAGCCAAGCACATAGCCTTCCTCAGTCTTAGTTTTCCAATCTGTAATATTATCTGCCCTGACAATCTCACAGTACTGCCAAAAGGACCTAAGAAGGTAACAGATATAGGAGTACAATTATTGTAATAGAAAACATTACATAATATGGATTATTGCCAAAGAAGTTAAGTGTTATGCACAAGGAAATATACAGTACCTGGCATGCAAAAGCTATCAGTGGATCTTTATAGAAAGAAAGAAAAGAAAGGAAGGAAAGAAGAAAGGAAAGGAAAGGAAGTAAAATTTATATTGCTAACCATGTAGCTAGAAAATACATAAAAATGTACTTTGTATTACAGATGATACAATAGAACAGTTTATTCTGTATTATAGAAGATAACAATAGAATTATTTAAACATATAAGGCATCTTAATCTAATCAGACTTTAGAATTCTACCAAGGAACAAGTCATTTGTACTTTGGTCAAAAGTCATGATCAAATCTGGGAGTTTCTCACTGATAGAGTCTGGCCTATAGGTTCTTCCCTCAGATTGGAAGGACAGCCCCTCAAATGTGAAGAAATCTTATGCCAACTTGTCAATGCCACACAGCCATTTGATTCATTGAAGCTGTGACCACTAGCTTGTTACAATGGAGTATCTTTGGAGACTTTATGTGTACTGCATTTTGTGGAAATTGCTCCTTTTGGTGGCATCTGAGCATAAATTGGCCTCTCAGTAGTGCAGCTGTGATTGAAACAGATCAAAGTTCTCAGCAGAAAGGACACTGCCCATCTTTCCCAGGCAAACAGCTCTGTCAGAAAAGCATCCTCCATTCCCCACATTTCCTAGTCTGTCTCTAAATGACTTATCACTTTAAACGACTTTCTTCAATCCTGTCTCTTACGCTCTAAATGGCTTATCACTTTAAATGACTTCCTTCCCTCCTGTCTCTTACAGTTGTCTCCTTTCCTCATCAGTTCTAATGTGATACTGTGGGTATGCTAGAAGAATCTTTGGATAGTAATTTAGATGGTAATCAGCTTTACTTTTGGGAAAAAGAAAATTAGAAGGAAGTCTTTAGATTTCACTTATAAATTGAAGAGTTTTCTGTGTGTTTCTATGCTCTGTCCTAAAAATGACCACCACTAGTAAATTGTCATGAGTGGTTAATGGTGATAGGATGCTCTACATGAAAGAGAAGAGATTTTTTAAGGCAGAAATGGCTCAATGAAAAAAAGGCTGCTTTAGAAATGCAGTCATCATCCTTTCCTAACCTTATCTATGGGGATAAAGATGTGCAACCATCAGGAAGAAAAATAATCTTAGCACAAAATCTTCTGATCATATTCTACAAAGGTTAGCTTTTCTACCTAGCCCAGTTTTCATATTTCCTTGTGGTGGCTCACTCTGCCCTTCATTCTGATTGGTCAAAAGTTGGTTCACAGTCTTGTCTGATTGACCGTTTGAAAGTGGTTAAAGGTTTATCCATGCAATCAACCAAAACCAGAATACCTGGCCAAAAAAGGAACTTGTTAGAAAACAAGTCTTACTCCGAATGATGCTTAATCACTTAAACCATGACTCCAGTCCCAAGAAAAACAACTCTTATTGCAGGATGTAGTTTACCCAAAATAGCTTCTTGTAAGATGACAGCTACCCCTAAAACAGCAGTGTTTATGTCAAAAAACCATTTTGATAGAAAATATTCTAACTCCTACACAAAATAAGCAAGAACATGTCTGGTTCCATGTAGCTTCTCAGTTAACATTAGTTGCAGTCCATAGGCCCTCTGGCTGGGCAAGCTGACCAACTGATGACTGTGAAAAAGAAAAGCACAGGAAGACTATAAGCATACTCTGCCAGTCTGTGTTTGGGGTCACCAATAGGCCAGGTTGGTACAGACCCATGGTCCTGACACAGTGGGATTGAGAAGGTGTGCTCATAAGTCTTTCCTTTGAAAACAAGGAGAAATTGGCCACTTCTGTATATCAACTTTCATATGGCTGGAAACGGAGCCAACTGCAGCAGGCCACTGGATCTATAATGTGATACTCAGCCACCTTTAGAAGACACAGACCTCTTTTTCCTGCCAACAGGTATCAGCTTGCTTCTCTACCTAGAAATATCATTTCCTGAAACTCCTGTTTTATGAGAGAATATTGAGGATGGTTGACAATTGGGGCAGGTTTGGCATTCCATAGAATACATAAAACATACACAGTCTGTTCCTGTCTTCCAGAAGCAGCATCAAAAGTGTAGACTTCCCTCTGCTGCCTGTCCAGATTGTTAAATTTGTTGGTTGAAGGGACTGTTGCTGCTGTTCTTTTCTTTTTAATTAATTTGCTTTATTAATATAGAGGTGATGTACAGAGGAATTACAATTACATGAGTCAGAGTACATTTCCTTTCGTCTGTTCCCTCTCTCCCAGTCTTGCTGCTGTTCTTTTAAATTTGGGGGCTTTGAACTCGGGGCTTTGCACTTGCTGGCCTGACACTCCACCACTGAGCCACATCCTAAGTAGCTTTATTTAGTTTTGAAAGAAGGCCTCACATTTTTGCCTAGGAAAACCTTGATCATTTATTTACACCTCCTTGCAGCTGAATGACAGGTGCTGGCCTCCATGAGCAGCTTGTTGGTTAAGGTGGGATCTCACAAACTTTTTGAATCCAGGCTGGCCTCGAATCACAATCTTCCTGCTCTCTGTGTCCCATATAACTTGGATTACAGGCATGAGCCCATGCTTGGTCTAAATTTTTAAGTGACTTTACCACTGCTATTATTAAGAAGAATCTTGAATAATGTAGATTTGCTATAGGGAATGATCAGAATTAGTTGGAGACATTCTAAATTTTTGAAGAGTCTCAAATGAGGACCTTAGCCTTTGTTGTATTCCAGTCATGATGAAGCCGACGTGCCAGAGCTTCTCACTATGTATTTGTGAGTAGTTCTGGGTCAGTCACTGGCTGGAGCGAACTGAAGTGAGAGTCTGCTTCCTCCAGGTCTATATCTGAAGCCTCTTCTTAACTGCAGAAACAGCAGCACAGCCATCTCTGGGAGCACATCACAACCCTATTCTGTAATAGCTTGTCAGCTCAAGCGTGGACAAGTACATGCAAACACCTAGAGGAAGGCAGTTGTTCAAAGACAAGGCAGCCAGACTGCCACCTGAGCAGATGAAATGTTTACATTGCTGGCCAGGCTCTTGCTCAGCTGCTGGAACTAAACAACATCTGTTTGCAGTCCTGTGGGGCCCAAAGGTTCTCATCACCTCCATGTCAGGAACAGGAGGGGCCTGCCCGCCTGTGACACCAGCTGTGCCAGGAACTCAGGCCAAATGGCCTGGCACTCGAGCGCTTAATTTCACTCTATCCCATCTGCATCAAGGAAAACTTTGGAACAGAGTAGCAACATTCTTGTCCTCTCTCTCTCTCTCTCCCTCTCTCTCTCTCTCTTTCTCTCTCTCTCTCTCTCTCTCTCTCTCTCTCCTCTCCTCTCCTGTCAATCAGTCCACCTATCTATCTATCTCATTTATCTAACCCACACATCCTCAGAGAACACACACTCATCATTTTCCATGTTCAGGAGTCAATGGAGCATCCTTCCCCAAATACCCTCTGACCTCACATTCATCTCCTCCAGCCTTCAGCTCCTTCTGCTTTGGAAACCCAGGGCTGCTGTTCTAGTATTGCTGGCACTGTCATATTCTGTCACAAAAGAGCACACAGCAGACCTCTTCCTAAGCCAGGAAAACTAAGGCTTCCCTCCAACAAAGGCTCAGGTGATGAATTATTGTCCTTCTCAAGGAGAGAAGAGGCACATCCCAGAATAAAGGGAAACTGCATCTTTTCCCCATGCTCCCCTCTCTTACCCATCATCTTCCCTTGAGTAGGTGGACCCTCAACCCCAGCATCACCTGCAATCTGGCTGGCAGACTCTCTATCTTTTTCACAGCCCCACCATCAGAATCTGGGTTGTAATAGATCCCCAAGTGATTTGTTTACATGTTCAAACAGAAACCCTTATCTGAGTCTTATGGTAATCATCACACATATGATCATTTTGTATTAACACCAAGTGGAGGGAATTCGCTGCTCATTTCAAATTGTCAAACAGAAGAGAATGAAGGCACTCAAATATCCAGAGAAAGAGAAGTTCTTCAGCTTAGTTGTTAATATTAGAAACATTACACAGAGGGCTGGCTCCCTTTATTCTGCCACTAGTAGATAAAAGGGAAGAATGAGCAGGCTATTTGTTGGTAATGGCATGCAGACAATGGGAAGGGGAGGTCTCCTCTACCTACCTGTCCACGACTCAGAGAAGGAAGGCCCTGGCCCTTACATTCACCTTCTGCTGCTGCCAGAAAAGAGCAGTAAAAAACCCCTTGGATCTTCCCAGTCACTCAAAGCCTATTAAATTTTTACAAGATGAAAAGTACTTTTTCTAAAAATAAAACCCAAGTGTTATCATTTCAGTAGGCTGGAGAAATGTACAGTTCTTCTTTAGAACTGTGAATAAGAGCACTTCTGGAACCATTTGAAATTTCTTGTCTGATTCTACAATCTTCCTAAGAGGAAAAGAAAAAACACCTATAGTGAAGCAATGAGTGTTATTTTGATTCTCTGTGCACACCTGTGCCCGACAAAGCACTCATCTGATTCCCCAGGCCCTGTCACTGCACCACCGCAGGAATGGCTGCTCCAGTGAAAACAAGTGGTGGTGTGACTCATGGCTTCCCTTGTCCTCTCTGGCCCCCAGTGTTCCCATGTGCAGTAAGCTGTTCTATAGGAACTAAGAAACTGAAACACCTTCAGGGGCTACCCATAGAGAGGAAAAGAGCAAGTCTAAGGAAGACAGTTGGGCAAAAATGCAAGAGTGAATTGAAGTCCCAGTTCTTCTCTGGGGGATGTCCACTTCTACCTTCCAGCTCATTCACTACTTCCATTTGCATTACACAATGATGATATGTCATGTCTTTCTTTCATTTCCACCATACTGACATGGGGTCATTTTGTGTGTGTGTGTGTGTGTGTGTGTGTGTGTGTGCTCATTACTGGTCTTCATTGGAAGTTTTCTCAGTGGGGAGACTGCCCATGGGAGCCCATCAACCAGTGCTTTCTCTGTGGATGCCGAGAGAGATGAAAGTATGCTAGAAATCATAAAGGAGAAGCTGGCTTATTCTCTTTGATTTATTCTGCACAGTAGTTTGAGTTGCTGAAATTATGTAAGTCAGACCATATCCCATCCTTTTTTAATCCAGATTTTGGGCTTTCCTTGAATTGGAAAATTTGATGACACCTTCATTTCCACATGGCAACCATCAGCCAATGGTGTGGCCACTTCTCTCTCTAGAAGCTATCTTCAGTTTTCCTCCTTCATCCCTGCTCTCAAAGTCTTGCATCTGCCCATACTAGATTCTCATTGTTCTCCTGGTTCTTGAAGGCATTTATGTTCCCAGCCCCTTTTTATAATCCGAGGTAAAGATTGCTACCCAGAGAGTTTAGAGCATGGTCAGGGGAAATGTCCACTTTCCTTAGTTTACAACACATTAAAGTATTTCTTTATCTCAGAACATGAGATGAAAAGAAGGAGTATGCCTAGATGTAAAGGAAACAACTGTAGAAAACAAACTCTGCACTGGTGATGAAATGGGATTCCAGTACTAGCAAGCTTCTATATAGCTTCACTAGCTGTCCATCACCAGCAGGCACCTATATAGTGTCACTAGCTGTCCATCTCTCACCATCTCTGGCTTTGGCCACTGCTTGGGCACATTCTCCTTCCATTAACTCTGCATTGCCTTTCATGCTCTTGACCTAGCTGCAAAGATACTGTCCATTCCTGATCTTGCACAGTGTCCCCTTGCTACTGTGTTTCTCTTTTATTATATGAAAGTAACTCATTTGTTGCTGTTCCTTTGTTTCCATTTTTATTATTAATTACAACAAATATCCACAAAGGACAACATAATCTGTCCAATTCTCAACTTGATTGAATGCTCCCCTTTTGCCACATTGCTCAAGAATACTTTTTCCTAATGAATGAAATATTAGAAATATAGTTGAAGTTTCCCAAGTATTCCTCCCTGATCACATTCTCGTCTCTAATTTTCCAAAGGTTACCAGTAGCCTAAATGACCCTTCTATAACATCATTTTAAATACACTTTTCAGATTTAACCATTGTCTACAGGTTCATTTTTAAATATTATGAAGCTAGGAAGCACATCATGATGGATTATAACACATGCTTTTCTTGATGGACATATAAATCATGTCTAGGTTTTTAATTCTGCCATCACCAACAATGCTAAACACAAGTTTCTATATCCATCTTCCTACACACATGCACAAGTCTCTTTATATACCTACAAGTCAAATTGTGAGTTCCAAGGTAGCACTTTCTTACCTTTCATTTATTGTCAATTCTTCTCTAAAATAATGTCATTGCTGCAGCTTTCTCAGGAGCAATATGGAAGATTTCACTCGTCTTCATCCTTCCCAGTACTCAGGATTAGCAAGGCTTCTAATTTTAAGCAAAGGGCAAAATGACCTCAATGTTTAACTTACTGTTTACTCTTTGGTTACTAGCTAGGCTGAGAATCTTTTCATGTATTTCTGGGCCATAGGTTCCATATATCATGAATATCCTGTTAATTTAGTTTGTTCTTTTTTTATTGTGAAAATACCATACAGAGGGGTTACAATTACATAGACAAGGTAATGAGTACATTTCCTATCAAGCATTGTTTCCTCCTCCTTTGTGTTCCCTTCCCATCCCTTCCCATCTCCCTGTAGTTTGTTCTTTTCTTCTCTTGTGGGCTGTCCTCTTTGTATTAATTTGTTTTAGTAACCATCATTTCAAGGTTATGCTCATCATCATGGTCTTCTATTACATAGTCATATTTATTTAGAAGAGTCTTGTTTTATAAAAGTTTTGGATTTTAATATACACTAGTTTATTCATATTTTCCATTGTGGTTTATGCTTTTCATGTACTGTTTAACAAATATTTCCCTCCCTCTCTTAGTTATAAAGACACTCTCCTATATTATTGTATTAAAAGATTCAACATTTACTTTTTGTACATAAATCATTGGTCTTCCTGGTGTCTGTTTATGTGGGGAAAAAGGGATCTACTAATTCTCCACCTTTATGAAGACTTTACTTTTCCACACTTGTCTGTAATACTACTTCTACCACCTATGTACTTCATGAAGATTTAGGGCTATTTCTGGGATTTCTAGTCTTCTTAATTGTTCCATTGGGCTCTATTCCACAGCAGTTTCACATGCTTCAGTTCTTAAGCCTTCACAGTGGTGGTGAGTTCCGTTATCTTTTGCTCTTCTGTAAAAACATGTTACAATGTATCATACAAATGTCTATTGGGATTTTGATTAGAACTACATTGCTATAGACTGATTCCTAATTTTTTTGTCAGTCATGGGGCCTGAACTCTGGGCCTGGGTGCTGTCCCTCAGCTTAAGGCTAGCACTCTACCACTTGAGCCATAGCACAACTTCTGGCTTTTTCTGCTTATGTGGTACTGAGGAATCAAACCCAAGGCCTTATGCATACAAGGCAAGCACTCTACCACTGACCACCTTCCCAGCCCCTGATTCTTAATTTTTTTAAGGGATACCTAGTATCTGGTTTTAAAAAATTCTTTCTGGCTATACTCTTTTATGAATTTTTGATCATGCTGAGTGCCAGTGGCCCATTCATGTAATCCTGGCTATTCAGAGGCTAAGATCCGAGGAGATCTGAGGCTTACCTGGTGCAAGCCATGCCTGGGCAGGAAAATCCATGACCCTTGCCTCCAATTAAACAACAAAATTCCAGAAGTGAAGCTGTGGCTCAAGCAGTAGAGCACTAGCCTTAAGTGAAAAAGCTAAAGGACAGTGCCCAGACCCTGAGTTTAAGGTCCATTACCCCCACACACACATACACACTCACAAATGCTTTTTAATACATATTTTTATTGTAAAGATACCATACAGGAGTTACAGTTGCATGTGCAAGGTAATGAGTCCATTTCCTTTGGAGCATTGTTACCCCTCCTTTGTTTTTCCCCTGCCATCCCTTTCCTCCCCACCTCCCCAACTCTTCCCTCCCCACCACAAATTCTTAATCCGATATGAATCTTGAATTTCATCAAATAATTTTCCTGTGTCTACTGATAAGGTTATATGGTTTATGACATAATCTGTTTAAGATGGTTATTACTAGTTGCTATTAGTAGATTTTTAAAATATTAAATTATACTTGTATTCCTTGAAAAATACTCCTTGACATGAATTCTGCTAAATTAATTTATTATTTATAAATTTGTCATTAATACTCATTGGTGAGATTAGCCTATAGTTTTCTCATGCTATTCTATTTAGTTTATCAGCCAGATTAGTTCGGTAGCTTTCCCTTCTCTTACTGTGTAAAATCACTTATAAAATGAATTATTTGTTTCTTGAAGATTTGTGAAGCATCATTTATAAAATCTTTCAGACTTTGCGTACTTGTTGTAGTTATCCTTTTGATTATTGATTCCATTCTTTAATGTTGTTACTTTACTTGGACTCTCACCTTCTCTTTGTGGTTATTTGTTTTTTTGTTTTGTTTTGTTTTGTTTTGTTTTTGGTCTGGTCTTGGGGCCTGAACTCTGGGCCTGAGAGCTGTCCCTCAGCTCTTCAGCTCAAGGCTAGTGCTCTACCACTTGAGCCAACAGCGCCACTTCTGGCTTTTTTCTTTTTGCTTATGTGCTGTTGAGGAATCAAACCCAGGGCCTCAGGCATGCAAGGCAAGCGCTCTATCACTGAGCCACCTTCCCAGCCCCTGTGGTTATTTGTTAAATCATTGCTTTCTTTTTTTTCTGTCAGTTGTAGGGCTTGAACTCTGGGCCTGACCGCTGTCTCTCAGCTCTTCAGCTCAAGACTAGCACTCTGCCACTTGGGCCACAGCACCACTTCTGGCTTTTTCTGTGTATGTGGTACCGAAGAATCAAACCTAGGGCCTCATGTATGAGAGGCAAGCACTCTGCCACTGAGCCACCTTCCCAGCCCTAAATCATTGCTTTCTACAGAATTGTTTACTTCATTTAGTACTCAACATTACCAGAAGAATATATCATAAGGTCATACTATGATTTTAAATATTTCACGGTATTAGTAATTATATCCCCTTTTTCATTTTCTGTATTTTCTCGTACTATTTCCTTTTCCATCCTTAATCCTCCCTCTCTTCCTCCTGACTTCTTTCATTTTTTATTTACATATATCACCAGAAAGATAACCAAATAGCAATGTCTTCTTCTCAAACTTAAAATTACAATTGATTCAGAGATGTATACAACTGATTCAGAGATATATAAGGAAGGGCTCTATCTAAATACCTATGAATTTTAGGAATAGATTGCTGCCAGAAAAATTGTCTTCTGATACTTTAATCTCCTATTTTCCATGGTATGTTTCTCAAGATAATTTTTCATTGGCTTTGCTTTGTTTTGGTACTAGGGATCAAACCTAGGATCTTATTCATGTTAAGCATACACTCTTAGCTCTGAGTTATACCCCTAGCTTCATGTTCTTCAAATTCTGACTAAAGATCTGAATACAATTAAACCCCATCTCAAAGCCCTAGAACTTTGAAACTAGTGTCTTAGGAAGACAAAAAAAAAACAGTATTCCCTGTCTTCATGTAATATAGATCATCTTCATATCAGAAATCACTTTAAATGTCCACTTTTACATATTTAAAGATTATATTTAGATCAAATTTTAGTATTAGAAATACAAAACCTAGCTTCCAGTACAGATACTCTTCTGTGTGCTTTCTCTTACTTCATGAGCATCTCCTACCCTTCACCAGCAACCTCCCTTTGCCCAGCTGGGCATTCATTATCTGTGGAGAAACATGGAGAAACTGTGGATTTGATTTCCCAAAGCCCTAACACTATTTTATTGCTTTAAAGGCTGTTCTAACTCAGTTTTACTCTGTTGCTGAGATACTATAAGAAAAATCAAAACAAACAGAAAAAAGCAAAAACAAAGAGAAGAAAGCATTCTTATAACAGTCTTCTGGTTCTAGGCCAGAAGTTCTACTTCCAAAGGCATTTGCTTTCTTTCCCAGACATTATGTCTTCCCCAAGGAGTTGGGCATCAAGCATCTTTCTATCTGGGAAACATGAATGCTCACCACACATTTTTTTCTCTGATCTAAAAGAGATTTCTCTCCAAAGCAAGTTACTTCAGGAAAAGAGCAGAATTGTCTGCATTTGGCTTGGCCTACAGAACCTAGTGCTGGCTGCAACCTTGTCTGAGTGACTACCCCAAACTCTGGCCCTGGCAGTGATGCTCAAGACAACATCACAACATTTCAAGTAGCTCAGGCTCTTGCAACTAAGCAAAATCACAGCAATTTAAACAGATCATCAGCTACTTTCATCACAGTGGCAGCTGGCACACTGTGAGCATCCAGTAAATATTAATCAGTAGTTATCCAGTGGCACTGAAGAGAGATAAAAGAATAATCTGATGGCTTACATTAAATAGACACTGGGCCCTAATCTTCAAGGGATGGCTCATGCTTCCCCAGCAACAGTAGCTCATGCAGGAGGATCTTTCCAATGCACAAAACCACTTTTGAACACATGCCAAGCTCTCTGGGATAACAGACATATGCTGGTTATTGCTCAACAGTATTAGTGAAAATAAGATCATTAAAGATTCCCTAAGAATTTTCTATAAGAACTGGATTAGAGTTGAGCACTAAGGACTCACACCTATAATCCTAGATACTCAGGAGGCTGAGATCTAAGTATCCTGGTTCAGAGCCAGCCTGAGCAGAAAAGTCTGTGAGACTCTTATCTCCAAGTAACCAGCTAAAAGTTGGAAGTAGAGCCGAGGCTCAAGTAGTACAGCATTAGCATTGAGCTGTAAAGGCTAAAGGAGAGCAACCAAGCCCTAAAAGATCAAGCCTCAGGACTGACAAAAATGTCAGTTAGATCCTGTCCTGACTGTAAATCTACAAATGAAACCACATCAGTAGCAAATGCCTAAATTCCACTCCAGAATAGAATGTTTTTATACTAGATATGCAAATCAATATCACATTTTATACAGTATTCTATGTTTCAAACTTGGTCATTCTGGCAATAGCTCTGTACTACTAAGTAAACAATCTTCTGGAAAGTAAAACAAGATGGAAACTATTATTTAAGAACAAAGAGTGAGGAAATATGGCTAAAATACATTTCAGGTATAATTTAGTCTACTGTGTACAGGTACAACATGACATGGTTCTTGATTTTTCTTGGGTCAGCCAGCCTTCAACAGTCACAGTGAGAATATCAGAAGATGGGCCCAAACTATGGCCAGAAGCAAAGAAAGGTCTTTAGGTTGAGAGCCACTATCTGAACTGGTGCTAGAGCACTCAGCTTGGACTCTTGCAGACAGGAAGAACTACAGGTTCTCATAAAAGACTTCCTTCCAAAGCAAACTTGCTCCCATTGATATTTCCTAAGTATTGCACTGATCTCATTGGTTTTCTAGATGGAATTTTTATTCTTGTTTGCTCCCATGTTGTCCACAGGCAGGAGTCAACCCATTCCTGCCTCAACTGTCTCATTAATTTAGTTTTGAACCCCAAATGGAGGCCAGGAATCTGGATTTCTTCCCTTCCCCAAAGGAGAGCTTGGATGTAAACAGGCTTGAGATGGGCAAGACACCTTACAATCTTGTTCCCCAAAGTGTACTCTGTGGAAAACACAGTGTGAACATAAGCTGCCTTGTGTCACCTACCTGTCTCGTCTCTCACTGCCCCAAGATGTTACACTTCTTAGGGAAGAGCTTTAACACTTTGATCAAGTGTTTTGCACACAGTGTCCTCTTGTAAACACTTCTTGATTGATTTAGTCAGTTACTACCTATAATCATAATCAGAGTTATAAAAGTATTTTTAAAGAACTATTAAAACTTAATTTATATATATATATATGTATATGTATATAAAAGTCATGGAGATCCAAGGTTGGAGCACATTTTTAAGCTTTTGGCTAAGGCTGATGATTGCTCTTGACACTGTTCAACATTTTGAAATTTAAAAACCATTCCATAAGCATAAAGGTAAATTATATGTAGCACCTTGCTCTCACTAAAGCCACAGATTGGAAAAACAACAGAATTTGAGCTCCTTGTTCCTGGTAATAGAAGCTTACATTATAAGTATCTGGCAAGGGTATGGAACATGAACTGCTGCTGGCTCTCAGCAGAGGGGAACATAAGCCAGGCTTTCTTTTTCATCATTATTTTATTTAGGAGACATATAAGAGACGTATAGAAAAATAACAGGATAAAGAGTACAGGGAGAACTCATTTCTTGGAGCGGATTTTAAATGAATTAGAAATGTATTTCTGCCATCTGCTGCTGCTACTGCTCTTATGAAATTTGGGACTCACAAATGCCAGTTTGTATAACACTAACGCTGCTGCTTGGGAAATCTACTGCAGGACCGAAGGGAAATGCTCTGGATTACTTCTGAAAGCTCCTCAACCTGATATAGAGCCTACTTTCTGTGGGACTTCCCCAAGCATATGACAGGCACCACATGTTTCTCAGGAGAGGAAGGAGGAAAACTGCTCCTTCTGGTACCACACTGCACCACTTGTTTGAAAAAATCCTCTGCATCACATCGCCATCCCTATTCTCAGCAATACGGCATCAGTGAGTGTAGAAATCTTCATTACACAGCTAGAAAGACACACTTACTGAGGCTAAATAACTTAGGATCCCAGGATACCACGGACTAAGTAAGGTAGGAATTTAAATGAAAGGAAATTTTTCACACATCCTCACTCAGTGAAGAGAACAGACAGCTCCCTAAGCAAAAAGATAAACTAAAACACATGCACAATAAATAAAATAGGTGTGAGTGCACAACTACCAGGACCCAAACAAGCCCATTATTTTTAAATCTTCCTAGGTGTGCAAAGAGGATGGAGAAAGAAGGATGGAGAACTTGCACTTCTCTAATCAGCTATCAAAGGATTTGATTCAGATTCTACAGTTCTAAAATACTCTCTGTAAAAAAAAGAGACAATAGATGATCTATGTACAGAAAATACTCAGAACTTGTTTGCTGTGTAAGTTATTATTTATGACTTATTTACATCATAAGTAATACAAGATTACTACTATATTCTGCATACAATTTCATGATGGTCTTTAAAATAATTATGTATGTTTACAGAGCAAGATTTACAGAAGAAGGAGATGGAAACTAGAGTAGTAGCATAGCAAGTGAAAGACCCTGAGTTCAAGCCCCAGTTCCACCACCAGAAAAATACAAAAGCAGAATGAGAAAAGACACCTGTAATAGCATCTGGATATGCTAATACTTATGAATCTATACAACCCATAAAATACATATGAATCTATACAACCATAAAATACAACACTCTACAATGGCGATTACCAGTTTTAATTATAGAAGAATCACCTGCCTTTCTATGAGTATATCAAGAAAGCCAAGAGTAACAGTTCAGACAAGCTGTCTTGTCATCCATTTTAGCTCTTCCATGCAGTGCCTACACTGCAGACAGCACTTTGATGAACAAATGTCTGGTTGATTGAGTATTTTGTTTGTTCAAGTTTTATAAATCTTTGTGGCATTTTCTGAGACTTCAGTACAGGTGGCGATATCTAACAGACACTTCAGCCGAGTCTGAAAGGATACTCCAGCCAAAAGTACCTAGGAGATGTTTTCTCTACTTTTTATATTTTATTATCTTTACATAGTTGTACAAAAGACTTGCCATTTAGCAAATCAATGTATGAATACCATGTGTCTTGATCAATGTCACCCCTTTCAACATTCTCACTCATCCCTTTTACTTTTCTTAATTTTGTAGGATAGACATTGAAGTCTTGACGTCATTCTCCCCTCCTTTTCTGTCCCTCAATTATCTAATGTTATTCTTTAGTATGAATCACTTAATCAATTGGTATCTTCATAATAAAAAGTCCATTCAGATGGGAGTTATGATGGGTTCCAAGTAGAGAAGAGAAAATTTGAGAGTCTGAGAAAGGATATCTGAAGGTCTGGCAAACAGTCACAGGTCTGAAGCCAGACCAGCTTTAAACAAAAGGTGGACTAGAAGATTATGAAAAAGGCAAAGATAGCCTTTCAGACATCTCAGTGTTGCTCTATCCCATGGTCAGTGCTAATTGAAAACTACAGTAGGAGAGGAAACCTGAAGGGCTCCCTGAACTATATTGAGTTTCCATTTTAAATTCCTCTCCTTCTGGGGTTTATTCAAAATCAATTGTGTAACATTGAGATGTACAAGACACTCTGTTGAAAATGAACATTACAACTTCAGGGGGTAAGGGGACTGTTGGAGAGGTGGGAAAGGAAGAGATAATAGGGGAAAAACAAAGGAGAGGGTACAAGGCTCGATAGGAAATGTACTCATTACCTTACTCATGTAACTGTAACCCCTCTCTACAGTATCTTTCCAATAAAAATATTTTAAAATTAATATTGACCCACTACTGAGCTCTTAGCATTTAATAACTGAGATGCAGAACACTCACTGAGATCCCTGGTGTGATAGGAAGAGAACAATGGCTGTTTGTGTGCAGGAGAATCCAATGGCACTGACCACCATCGCTGTGCAGAGCTCCAGGAGGAAGATTCTGCTTGACCCACAGAAGGTCTAAAAGGACCTTTTCAGCAAATGAATAGGCCTTGCCATAAACATCTATGTCCCACTTTATTTTTCCAGTTTTTGGTGCACACACACACACACACACACACACACACACACACACACACACACACCATGGATCATTAAATCTGGAACCATTCATAAGTTACTTAGCAAATGCCAGGTGTTTCATATACATCATCTCACTGAACCCCCAATAGCCTGCCAAGTTTTCATGTTGCAAAGTGGCAGTGCTAAAATCTTAATATGTCTAGGAGGCTGTGTCCTTTTTCTTTCTCTATACTACGTCTTATGCTATTCCTGTATCTCACTCAATTCTTGTTTTGTTTTTTGTTTTTTTCTAAATCCCCATGAAAACTATGCACATAAAATGTTTTCTACCATTTCATCATTCTGGACATAGAGCCATTAGGTTGTAAGTTAATTGAAATTACTGTTCAAAGAAGTATTCAAAATTAGCTTTAAAAGCAACAAATGTACTTAAGGAACCAGCCATGATAATATTTTGCTCCTGAAACGATGATCTTTGCAGTATCCACTGGTGACCCGCTGGGAATATTTAATGATTTTGTCCTGGACTACTGCACAGCCAGAAAATTTGGTTTGACCTGAGGATGATGAATGCGTGTGATGTAGGCCTGAGGACTGATAAAAGGAATGCAGTTTTTAAAATTTGACACACACATACAAATTTGATACTCATGTCTGCTGTGATTTGCTATTTATAAAGAGATTCTATGTGTTTTGTGATAGATTTATCTATCCTGACATTTATTATGCTTATTAAAAAGATTCACACTCATCTGGGTCTACTCTCTGGGTATGATAAATACATTTCCTGTCCCAAATCCTATTACACTAAATTTCTTTTCCTTTTTCAGCAGGGGGAGATAGATAGATAGACAGACAGACAGACAGATTGGTTTGTTCTTTCTAACTCTGTTTCTCATCTCTAAAAGTATAAACAAACATTGCATACTTTTAGATATTTTACTTGCATTTCTGGAGCTTTATATTAACACAAAAAATAGCCTACCATAACAGTAAGCACAATTGAGGCCATAATTTAATAATAATACCTTTCACAAAATAATAATAACACCTAATTGTGAGGCAAACTGATTTTATATATGCAAGACCTTATTCAATCTTGGTATATATTGTTTATCAAAATTAGATTAAAGTAACTAAGATTAAAGTAACTTGGGAGGGAGTAACAAGTTAGACAAGAAATGTAATCACTACCTTACTTATGTAACTGTAAAAACTCTGTAACCACCTTGACAATAAAATTAAAAAATAGCAATAAAATAACTCATCATTATTATTCTACACTCTTTGTCTACTTGGCAGACAATACTGAAAAAAATGCTGAGGGTTAAGTACTCAGATTCATTCTCTAATCCAGCTGTTTGTTGATACACAAACTTAAAAACCAAATGGCTTTATTGAATTGATTCACAAACATTTAATCTGAATGTTCATACTGCAGAATACATTTTAAAACGTAGTTAAATCAGTTTTGGAACTAAATATATCCCAACCCAATGATACTGTTATAAAGCCATGCATAAACCTAACTGCCCATTCTTTCATACCACCCTTAACTGATGAGCATCTATGTTTTGCTTCTTACTGTTGGGGGCATAGAGAATACAGCAGTGAACCAGACTAACACTTTCCTTGCTCTCTTGAAGCTAATTAACTAATTACAAGAGAAATTTCAGAGAAATAAATGCTATGTCAGGAATGGCAATAAGGCATGAGGGGAGGTGAATGTTACAGAGCTTCCTGGAACATTAAACCTGGGCTCAAAATAACAAGAAGGAGTCAACAGTGTGTCCGTCTGCCAACGTGAAGTATGAAGACAAGTTGATGCAAAGATACTAAAGGTGGGAAAGAGTTTAGTAAAAGAGCTGTGTAGCTACTGGATATTGATCAAAACAGAGAGAGGAATGAAGTCAGGAAAAAGAGATACAAGGCCAAAGTAAGACTTTACAAACTTTGTAAAGAGTTTGCACTTACCTTCTAAATGCAAGTAGAATTCAGTGGAAAATATTAAGAAGAGAGGATGTGGTCTGATTCATGTTGTTTTGAAAGTTTGAAACTATGAGCACACACACACACACACACACACATAGAATGAATTTCATGCTGACTATATCAGGTTGCAAAACATCGAATCACTTCCTCACTTCGCCTAGTCCCTGTGGCATGATCATAAAGATGACACGTGTATCCTAGCATACTATAATCCAGCAGAGAGAGGAATATTTTGAATTGAGGCCAGATGGGCAATAAATCAGGGAGACTCTGTCCCAAAAACAAAAACATACAGACTGGAGGCATAGCTCAAGTGATAGAGAACTTACCTACTATGTGTAAAGCCCTAAGTTCAATCCTTAGCACTACAAAATAAAAATAATAAGAATAGCAATAATACCCATGTGACACCTGCATCAGTCTTTCCATATGCAAGTGCCAATATCAGCAAAATATATACCAGTTCATCATTTTAGATGTTGACTAGTCTTAGCCCCCTTTGCCAAAAGACTTACCTGTGACTCAGAGGTCCCTTTAATCTCTAACACTCTCATTAAATCTGGTCTCTTTCTCAGAATATTATGGCAGGTTTGCATTGCATTTTTTAAGATTATCTGAAAACTGATTGCATGCCTAGGCATGATGGCTATGTGTAGGAGGGCTGCTTGAGAAGTATTTTAAGTATTCAGATGGGCATTTTTGTGTTTTGTTTCCCTACATCCCTTAACTAATAAGAATGAGAATTAGTTCTGTGAACCCCTGGATCCTGTCCCTCAGGTCCTTAGAAGGTTGAAAGAAGATGGATCAATAGTCATAAAGCATCAATGAATGTGATCACAAATATTATAGGAAGAATAATTCAATCCAAAGATGTTCATATCCTAATTCCTAGGATCCTAATTCCCATGTAAATATGCTATACTATATGGAAAAATTAAATTATGGTTGCAACTGGAATTAAGGATATTGATCATAACTAGCACCTTATCTTGGATTATGAAGTTAAGTCCATATCATTTCGAGTGCCCTTAAAAGTAAAAGAAGGAGTCAGAAGAGGAACATGAAAAGATGTGGTAATGGAGGGAGGGGCACAAGCCTTAAGGAAGCTAGAAAGAGCAAGGAGACAAGCTGTCCCTTAGAGCCTTCTAAAAAGAACACAGACTGTTAACCACCTTGATTTGGCCCAATGAAAGCTATGTCCAAAACCTATGAACTAAGAACTGTCAGATAAGAAATTCATGTTGTGTAACCCACTAAATTGTTAGTGATTTGTCACAGCAACAAAAAAATACAACAAACGAATTGACTCCACATTGTGCAGTAAATTAGGACATGAAAGAGATGAAGATATGAGAGATGGGTATGGAGTTATTGGCTCAATAACTCAGAACAAGCAAACCTTGTTTATAAAGCCTATAATAGAAACCCTTTGGCAGTAAGTAAAACAAAACAATGCTCTGAATGTCTTTGGAACCAACACTCGTGACCTATAGCCTGCCTAAATTAGCACAGGGTATAGGAATATTTTTGATTGATTTCTGTGCTATTGTAAAAATATCTGGCTAATTAATACAGCTGCTGATTAAGAGATAGATTTTTGTTCCTAATTTTAAAAGCCTATCTTTCATAACCATTTAAGTTGTCATTAACAGCTCACCAAATTAGCAGGACAAAGCATCCTTGAGTTATTTTTTCATGTTTCCAAAATAAAGTTTCTGCAAACTTTCTTGGATCTTTGGAAGAAGTTATGATAAAGTACATTCCATGCCTGGCAGAATTCAGCTTTCTGAATTTCCAAGTTTAGAGAAAGTTAGCCCAGGATATCCCCTTAGGTGGCTATTGATTTTTTTTAATTTTTTTAATTTATTTTTATTGTGAAAATACTGTACAGAGGGGTTACAATTACATGGGCAAGATAATGAGTACATTTCTTATCAAGCATTGTAGCCTCCTCCTTTGTTTCCCCTTCCATGGCTATTGATTTTTAATAAGCTTGACTCTAATGACAAGTTCCAGCTAGTACCCCTTCCAGAAGGCTAACAAAATTTCTGTTTGGTCAATATACAAATCAGCTAAGGGACAATATCATCATCTTGCTTTTTGTAGCATCAATTATTGTGGGTACAGCATTTTGTTCTCTAAATTCTCTCCTCCATTTGGAAAGATGCAACAGGTATCTTTCACCCTCATTTCCATCCAACTGTGAGATCTTTATCTTTCATAAAGTGCACAGTAACTGGTATTTCATGAAGGAATAGATGAAGCATCCTAATTATAACAAAAAGGTTTCACAAAGTCGCCTTTTCAGATTTATTATGACATATGAATCGTCAGACTCATATGTGAAACTTCTGTACACAGTACAAATATGCCTACACATGAATTATAGAGATCATCCTAATATTTCTAATTTATTTTGTCAGCAGTAAATATCAGATTCTTGAGTGCTAAATTATTAGACTGAATACTCTAATTTCAATGATCTATAAAATATTTCTGAAGAAAGCATATAACAGTTATAAGTTCCTTTTCTTACTGCACTTTTCAGAATGACTGATTTTCAAAAAGTATCTTAATTGAGGGTTCCTCCATATCTAAGCTTTGTCACTAGAAAGTCAAGATGAGTCACTCAAAGAAACTCATATTTTCAGCCTAATGTAGACATCAATACCAAAAATTCCCTTTCCCTTTCATTTATTTATCCCAATTTATTTATTCATCCATTCATCCCAATCAGTATTTTTTTAATTTTGTATTTATGTTTTGTAATTCCGAATTATTACAATGCCTTTATGAAAAATACAGATCACATTTGTGTCTACAAAGGCATACATTTATGTAACATAAATTTATGGTCCAAATGCTTTGATCTTTCCTGTACCCTTATATTGTGACAGAAATATACCTGATTACTCTTATGTAATCCCTTATATCTAGAATATTATGGCCAGCCTAAAATTTTTTGCTGAATTTCACTCTGTGGATAATAAGAAATTAATAATGAAATTAATAAGTTAATTGTGCTTGTTTGATACAGTCAGTAAAACCGGATAGTTGTAGCAGAGAATATATGTAGCTCAGTGGTAAAGAACTTGCGTAGCATGCATGAAGCCATAAAGCCTTGAGATTGATCCCACACAGCCAAACAGACAGTCACAATAGCAACAATAACCAAACAAAAAGAAGAATTAAGATCTCCAGCCCTAAGTGGGTAACAAGTTAGACAAGAAATGTAATCACTGCCTTACTTATGTAACTGTAACCCTCTGTACATCACCTTGATAATAAAATTTAAAGAAAAAAAAGATTTCTAGCCCTGAGCTTAACCAATAAGATAGTACATACTTTAAGAAATTTTGCCACCACTAAAATACTGAAATATGTTATTTTCAGTTTATCCACAAAATATTCCAATCCTCTCTCCCAATTTTCCTGTGCAATCATAGATCAAGATTAAGTGTTGTATTTGAGATCCTATTTTAATCGAAAGTAACAGCTAATCATTTTAAATTAACTTGATCACCTCAGCCAAACAACCATGCACAACTGAAGCTAAGGGTGTGGTCCTAATTGTTCCTATTGATTCTCCACCTGCTCCAAATTTCTTAATTCACAACCCATCTTTTGATCACATATCCTCATTTAGATGAGTCTTGATCTCACCTTGAAAGCACTTTCGCTTGGGAAGAAAGGATGGATGTTTTAAATGGATCTCGAATATGGGAAATCAATACAACAGCCCATCAGCAAAAGGAATTCTCACCCTGACATTTTATTCTCCATTTGTAATTTTATTTCCTAGGTACACCCTGTTCTTAGATATGGGGGGGTACTTAGGACACTGCCACAGATCCAGTGGAAGGGCAGACGCACTCTGGGCAATTAAACAGCCTACATTCTTCAGAGTTATTTACCTCTGAGAGAGCCAGCTTCTTAAGGATTTCTTGGGCTTTCCAGAGCTTTTTCAGTACCCTTAAGCACCAAAATCTGACTTGTCTTTCATTTCATACTTCAAAGTCTTAGTTTTTGAAATGAGGATTCATTTCGGCACAGAAATCTGGAGGATTTGCATGTCTAACAAGGATTAAAATACTTGGCAAGAATTAAGGAAGATTCTTTGTAACCACTGAGATGTCTCAAAGGTTCCAACTGCAAGATGACCACTTACTTTGTCTAGAACATTTCCTCCCTGGACTGCATTATGAAGGCCAAAGCAGCACTGGTTTAAATATACTTACCAAATGTATTGAAACTGAGCCAAAGCTCTTTATCAAGCCAAACCGAAAGTTTCTCTTGCTCTTTCATATCTTTCCAGTTTTCTGAGCTTCCTAGAAATTTATTTTAAAAGGTTGTTCTTTAATGGACCCAAGAACATTGCTTTTCAGCTAACCTCACAAAGACTGCTTAAATTTAATAAATACTCAATACCTACTCTATGAATATAAACTACAGACACAGAACCTACCTCAACCAATGGAATTCTAAGGGTTTTCTTTCTTTTAATATAGCAGTGAGCTTGCCTTTCATAAAGCCCAAATATCTTCTATAGACTTCAATTTACTGAAACCTGTCAGCTTACTTTATCTTTTCTGTTCAGGAAAACTGTTCTCCCTGACTCAAGGTGATTACACTAATTGCATTCTTTTTGTTCTTTGGTACATGAAACAATGAAAAACAGGGTACAAGTTAAGTAATCGTTTTAGTAGTCCTGAATGCCTATAACTTGGTTTTGGAACCATCATTTCTTTCATTATTTTGGTGCTCTTGCTTTACACTAGAAGCTGTAGGTCAAAGATTAATCTATGAGGCACACAGAGGACCAGATAAGGTACAAAAGCCAACTGGAATGTGGCATGAAAAATGCAGACTCCTACTACAAGGGATGACTCTAGTGGTCCGGTAGAGAAGGGGTGGCAGAATGTTCCTGAACAATGATGATGTCAGTGACATTTCACCAAGGAACAGTAGCAAAGGAACTCAGAGCACCGGGAAAACAGAATCCTGGGCAATCAGACTACCGTTGATTTGTATGAACCAGAGAGCCACAGGTCCTTTTTCAAAATATAATTTAAAAAATTGTAGGTTCATATGTTCACCATGTTTTTGCAACATACTTGACACTGTGCTGTTTTTATTTATCAGTGCTAGCGATATATTTATTATCATGTAGGGAGATCTTCTTGGTTATCTTCTTAAAGCAACACAGTATTCCATTTTAGATATGCATAACATATGGTATTGAAGTACATTTGGGTTTTTTGCTTCCAACCTTTTTTATAAAAAAATATTCATTTATCTCTTCTTTTTTAATGTTTATTGTAAAGGTGATATGTGGGGGGTTACAGTTACCTAAGTCAGGTATTGAATACATTTCTTTCTGAACAGTGTCACCTTCTCCTTCCTTCTTATAAATAGTGATGGAATTAATTACCTTGTGTGTAGGTACTTTGTGTTTTTATCATTTTATCCTTGAGGTCAACTCTTAGAAGGTAGTTTGTTGCTATGTGCTGCCAGCTTCCCTTCCAGAAGGTTATAGCATTGTGTCCCAGCAGTGGAACTCAAGGGTATATACTGATGTTGGAGAAGTAGAGTAGAGAGTTGATGTACTTCCAGCCTGGTGTTTCTTTTGAAATAACAAAGTCATCAGTGTGTAAAGCAGGAGGCAGGTTCAAGATGATGTCTGGAGAAGAGTTGGGAAGTTTTTAGAAAGGCCAAAGAGGAAGCAAAGCAACAAGTAAAACATGACCACGTAGTAGTGTTGAGAGCTCAGCCAAAATTTCAACCTTAAGTTTCTCCTCACAGCCATTCACATAGTAACACAATTTCCTCAACAGTGGTCCATGGAACAAGTGTAAGACTTTAAAAAGATATCTATTGTGTTAGTCTGTGACAGAACAGATGTGAACACCCCAAGGGTGTCTAGACCGGATGGAGATGGAAATGAAGCTACAAGGATTTGAATGGGAAGGAGTTAAGGAACAGAAAAGCATGATTAAGAGTCAAGGATATTGTCATCTAGTAGAGCAATGGGGGAGCTGGGAAGACAAGGCTGTGATTAAAAGGTGGAATTTTAGAATTTAGGATATCATACATTGAACAGTGCTGAGGAGGTAGGTCTTGATAGAGCAGTGGGAGGAGACAGATAAGTTGGAAGAAACTTGACATCAAGATTAAGAAGCTTACAAGCTAACTCATGCTACAGGAACACTGTTGTTCTCTGCTTTAAGGACGTCATTTAAAAAATCATTTGAGCAGGGTGCTGGTGGCTCATGCCTGTAATCCTAGCTACTCAGGAGGCTGAGATCTGAGGATCACAGTTCAAAGCCAGCCCGGGAGGGAGAGACCGTGAGACTCCTATCTCCAATAAACCACCAGAAAACCAGAAGTGGTGCTGTAGCTCAAGTAGTAGAGCGCTTGCCTTGAGCTGAAGAGCTGAGGGACAGCACCCAGGCCCAGAGTTCAAGCCCCACGACCGACAAAAAAAAAAAAAATCATTTGATAAATGGGTGAAAAATCTACTTTTATTTCACTTTAATGGAATCTATTGCAAAATACATAGCCAAAGTCATAAAATAATTATAAAATAGACAACAGAGAGAATAACTCAATTACTATAGAAAAGACTCACTTGGCATTTACAAGGAAATATGGTGTATTAGTCTGTTTTCTGATGCTATAACAAAATGCCTGAAGCTGGTACTTTACTTTTGAAATAAGGGTTTTAGGGGCTAGGAATGTGGCTTTAGTGGTAGAATGCTTGCCTAGTATGCGTGAAGCCTTGGGTTCAACTCCTTAGTGCCACATAAATAGAAAAGGTTGGAAGTTAGCGCTGTGGTTCAAGTGATAGAGTGCTAGTCTTGAGCAAAAGAAGCTCAGAGACAGTGCCCATGCCCTCAGTTCAAGACCCAGGACTGGCAAAAAAAAGAGATAGAAGAATTTTACATGCTCACCATTCTGGAGGTCTAGCAAGAGCCCTGGCATGAGCATTTACAAGATGGAGAGATCATCTGACAGCACAGGAAGCCAAAGATTGGAGTAAGACCAATCTTGCTAAGTTATGACTCACTCTCATGAGGAAAACTAAGTTATTCCCTGAAACCAGTATCCATCCTACCTCAGGATAGTACCGCCAGTGACCGAATTACAAGTTCCAGCACCTCTCAGCACTATCACCTTGAGGACAAAGCTTCCAGCACATGAAAGCCTTTGGACAACAAACCACATCCAAACCCTAGCATATACCTTATAGGAATTAGTAAACACCATTTTTAATTCCTGACTTGTTCTGCGATGTGGTCTCTGATGTCTGAATTCTAGGGGAAATTTGTGTGTTTTCTGTCACTGTATTGTGAAGCAATATATAGTAGAAAGAAATCCAATAATAAGATGAAAAGTCAATACTTTAGTCCCAGAGTTACTGCTTATTAACTATGACCTTCATTAAAACTCCAATTTCTTTATCTTCAGAAATAAGGTGGTTCCGGATAATTTCTTCCTTCTCTACTAACTAAAAGTAGGTTTCTATGACTACAAAATTCAAGGAAACTCATCAAGCTGGAAAAAATGTCATTTTCATCCACTATTCTTAAATTCTCTTCATTTAAAAATGCTTTGAAACTAGGCAAAATGGTGTTCACCTGTAGTACTAGCTACGAAAGAGACTGAGGCAGAAGGATCACTAAGCCCAGAAACTCCAGACCAGCCTCAGGAACATAACGAGATTCCATTTCATAAAAAAAAAAAAAAAAATAGTGTTTCCAAGACATATTGAAAGTTTTGAGCTGACCTTTAAAACTGCTTACAAGAAATTACACTAGTTCCTAGCTACAGAATGAGGTTCAAAATGACAGTAATACCTCTCAAATGTTCAGTGATCTTAAATCAACAGTTTTCTCTGCCCAGGCACCAATGATTTATTACTATAATCCTAACTACTAAGGACACTGAGATCTGAGGATTGTTGTTTCAAAGCAGGCCTGGACAGGAAAGTCCATGAAACTTTAACTACCAAAAAAAAAAAAACCTGGAGTGTTAAAGCACTAACCTTGAGCAGTAAAGCTCAGGGACAGAACCCAGGCCCTGAGTTCAAGCCCAACACTGACACCAATAAAAAAGTTGTCTCTGAAAAGATGATCTGCCCCACAAAAAGATAAACATCTAAGAAGTAAGATATCTAAATCATGGTAGAGTAACACAGAAATTTTTCCTTTTACCTATTCTAGGTTTTAGAAGAAAACATGCTTCTTTATTGGATACATACTTAATTGTATATAGTCCTTGGATGGAAAAGACACAGCTCTTTCCCTTGATGGTACCATATGCTGATACAGGGGAGAAAATTAAGTGGAAACAAAAAGATATAACCACAGTCCAAAAGCAGCCTGAGTCCCATCTTAGTAGCATACATAAAAATATAGTGCTAGGTTATTTATAAAAGGTATATGAAGAGTAGAGGGTAACTGAAATATATCCATTTCTATTTTTTATTTTTATTCTAACTTTTTCTATTTTCAACTCTTTCTATTTTTAATCTAAATTATTTGTATATAGAAGGTGACTACATTATCCATTACTTTATATATTAAAATGTATAACTGTAGCATTACTAATATGCATTAACTGCTGTGCTATTTTTAAAGGTATACTGACAGTTACAAACTCTTAGAAATCCAATGTGGGTAACACATTAACTTCATGGCATTTTTCTTTTGTACCTGAAACAGTCTTGGGCATTATAAAATCCTTTATCATTTGAACAAGTGGAGGAAAAAAAACTAAAATACAAATGAAGCTAGCTCAGCTAATTGCTTTTGACTAGGTTTCATATACTAAAAATAAATAAATAAATAAGCCTTTATTATGTTTCCATAGTATTTCTCATATTATACCTGAAATTTTATCACTCACTATTACCAGCCTTTTAAATTCCTGTCCCCTTAGCTCTCCATTTATTTGTACTGTCTTTGTGCCCTCCTACATTATTCTCTGTATTCCGCCTCTCTTTTCACTCACATCAACATCTAGGTAATAACAACCTAGTATTATTCACTATTGTCTTCTTTTAACCTTGAATAAGATAAATGGATGGAAGGATGGATGAAAGATGGACGGATGGATGGATGGTCAGATGAATGGACAAATGGATGGATGGACAGATGGATGGATGCTATAACTGACTCTTTCACTAGATCTGGAGAACTACTTTTTTTGGGGGGGTCCGTCGTGGGGCCTGAACTTTGGGCCTGGGCGCTGTCCCTCAGCTCTTCAGCTCAAGGCTAGCGCTCTACCACTTGAGCCACAGCGCCACTTCCGGCTTTTTTCTTTTTGCTTATGTGGTGCTGAGGAATCGAATCCAGGGCCTCATGCATGCAAGGCAAGCGCTCTACCATTGAGCCAACTTCCCAGCCCCTGGAGAACTACTTTTAACCATAAACTATTTGCCAGATATTGAACTTGCTTTCATTGGGTTTCTGATCCCTATCTATCAAATGATTTATTTAAATGGCTTAAGAGTCAAAATGTTTTAAAGTGTGTCCAAATCTTTTAGAAACTTATCTTGACTACTGAAAATGAAGATAAATATTTAGAACTCACTGCAGACTGATGGAATGCATTTAGATTGAACAGAACTCTATCTATAGTACAGAACTTTATCCAGAATTCGCTCTTGTTTCCTGCACCCTCTCCAACCCCACTGGCCGTTGAAAATGTCCCCAACTCACAGGATCCCACCATTTCCTAATTCACATTGGCCATTCTAACAGAATTTAAGCAAAGACACTTGGAAGTATTCTTGCAGAAAAGTTGTTAAAACTTAGAACTTTAGGGAAATGTTGTTTGGGTTTTTTAATTTGTTGTTGTTATTATAGAGATGATATTCAGAGAGGTTACAGAAGTCAGGTAATTCTTTGGGGACTGTGCAACCCCTTCCCAGAAGTCAGGTAATTCTTTGGGGACTGTGCAACCCCTTCCCAGAAGTCAGGTAATTCTTTGGGACTGTGTAACCCCTTCCCTCTCACAGGTTTTTGCTTCCATCATCATCCACAAGTTAATGATTTTTATATGCTGGAATTATTATTGGACTAGAAAATTATATAAATTTTAACAATCTGAGGGATTTTATAAGGAAAATCACTTTCAGCAAATCTAGAACAATGGCGGTGATGCAGGATGGAGGGACGGCTCACTGACTCACAGACAATCCTCTGCTATGAATATTGCTTTTTGTCTGGATTACTGGGCTAGGCCAGGGCTCTGCCACTTACTTGAATCTCCAAGATTGGTTTCTGATGATGCTAGAGCACAAGTACTACAATTCCATTGATGGTCCACTGTGAAGTAGCATGTTCCAGCTGCTATGTGTGTGTGAGAAGCAGGCTTGCCTCTAACAAAGGGGTTACCAACTTAGAACCAATAGCCTCATTTTAACCCTGAACACATCAAAAACTCTAGGAAGACTGGTTTTTCAGCCCCATTCAGGATGTTTGCAGTATATTATACTCACCCAAAACCACCAGACCAATAAGAATTGGTGTAAGATCTTAGGATACAGTTCAATGATTTGTTGGTGGAATTGATGATGGAATCTCACCTCTAGATCTATTGTTTTTATGTTTGTTTGTTTGTTTTGGTCAGTTGTGGGGTGAGAACTCTAGGCCTGGGCGCTGTCCCTCAGCTCTTCAGCTCAAGGCTAGCGCTCTACCACTTGAGCCACAGTGCCACTTTTGGCCTTTTCTGTTTATGTGATGCTGAAGGATCGAACCCAGGGCTTCACACACGGGAGGCAAGCACTATACCTCTCAGCCACCTTCCCAGCCTCTAGATCTATTGTTTATAGAGGGATAATTCCAGACAAAGTCCATCCGATTCCATGTGAACAAAATCTTTGCCCTATATCATCTCAAGAAAGCCACTCTTCAGTTGTCTCTTTTTTCCCCTTACTCTTAGTTTAAAATGTCTAGAAGCTCTGAACCTGCCATCGGCATTTTCAGATGAATACCATAGGCTTCTTTTCAGAATATAAATAAAACTGTATGCTTAAGCTGTTTTAGAAAGCTTAAGCAGAAGGGGGAGGGGGCACAAAAGCAAAATGAAAATCTGGCGTTATGCGTTTTGTTCCATTTTCTCCTCTAGAAAACACTGCTTCGTGGGACCTTAATATCCTAAACTTTCTGCAATTTTTCATCCAAACCTACTATTTTAAGAAGCCAATGAATCTTTTTGAAAATTTTCCAATAAATTTTATGATTTTAGCTAGTATCTAAAGCATTTTCTGGGAGAGGTTTGGATCCTTTTTATCCATTCTTAAAATTAAGTTAAATAAGTTCATTTATAATTCAGAAATAAAAATATGTGGTTTTCATTTTCTTTACAACCAAAATATTCAGTTATATAGATACTGTATAGATTGCAAACTCTACAGCAAAAGAAAGCTGCTTCCTTGGTGTTTTTATGTAAAAATTCATTTCCTCTCTTAGAGGAGTAGTTGGTTTGCAAATTAATGAGGTGGAGCCAAAATAGAGAATTGCATTGTACAAAAGTGACTCACAATGTTTTGACTTTTTAAAATGCATCTTTCCCAACAGCAATGACTGCCTTGTCATTGGATTGCTTTCTAATTAACGTTAAGTTATCCATTATAAATATCACACTTTTGCCACCAGAGCTACCCATTGTCACCTTGTATTACTTGTCCTTGAAGGACCCATGGGACAATTACGATCAGAGGTTCCTATGATTACAAAGATAAAGCTCCATTTTTCTGCCCCTAGATGTAGTACAACCAGTACCACCATAAGACTATTGCCATTAATAGCAGACAAGCAAATCAATGTTTGTTTGCTTAGAAGTAAAAATAGGAACTTGTTGATTAGTATGTGTTCCTTGCTACTTTTATTTACAAAGAACTAACCAACCATGAAGTATCCTTGATAAATAAAACCAAGTTGCAATCTTTAAAAACTACTTAAAAGTACATATGTACACGTGTACACACACACACACACACACACACACACACACACACATTTAAGCTAGACATTTAGAATACTGGATGCATTGATTAGTTAAAGTCAATCCAGGGTATGCATAAAGTCTAGCAGACCAGGCGTTGCTTGAAATCTCAGCCTAGTTTTCTTTTTATTTATTTTGATTGTAAAGGTAAATATACAAAGGGGTTACAGTCACATAAGCCAGGTAATGAATATATTTTTTTGAACAGTCTCACTTCTTCCCTCCTTTTCTAACAGTTTTCCCCTTCCAATCTCCCTCTCCTTCCCCCCAAGTTTTAAGTTCATTTTCAACATGATATCCAGTGAGCATCATTGCAACATTTGTTTACCATTTCTGTGCTTTCCCTTTACCCTCCCCCAAATAGAACTTACATACAAGACAAAGGGTACAGAAAACAAAAATAACACAAAGGAAGGGGGGAAGGAAAGAAAAACCTAAAGTTTTTATGGGAAAAAATCAAAACTAAATTTAAAAGACTCCTAAATTGCTTGGCACCTATGGTTCAGGCCTATAATCCTAGCTATTCAGGAAGCTGAGATCTGAGGATTACAGTTCAAAGCCAGCCTAAGTAGGAAAGACTGAGAGATTCTTATCCCCAATTAACCACCAAAAAGCTGAAAGTAGAGCTGTGGCTCAAATAGTAGAGCATCAGCTTTTAACAACAAAAAATAAAGCTCAAGGACAGCACCCAAGCCCAGGACCGGCACACACACACACACACACACACAAAGACTCCTAAATCATGCCAGGCATAGCTCCTAAGTTATGCCAGAGGTAGCATTTCGACGCACCAGAATTTCTCACCGTTCCTACATCACTAAATTTAGTAATTTAGATTCAGCAGAGGCTGAGTATGGCCTCCCTACTGTCTACAAATCCAGTGTCCCAATATAAAAAGTTAGCCTTCATATCCCCTAAATATGATATCACAACATTTATAATCTAGTCTATATTTACATTTAGCTTTAATTCATTTTTTCCCTTTTTATTTGGATTGAAGAAAGAGAAAAGCAACCTTTTTCCTAGCTTCTTAAGGCACTGGTACTTGTATACCTGACTACAGAAATGGTCGTCCCCAGCTTGAACAAAAACTACTCATGTTTTTTATGTCATACCAGGCCAATCCAAGTCTTCGACTCACATTGGATGCCTGTCTTCACTATACTAACTTGTCTAAGGTATTTCTCCCACCTTTCCTGACTCATTCAGGAAATATTTATTTATTGAGAACATCTTCCAGGACATACACTGAGGGAGAACTTTGAACACTGAAAGAATTAGAAACTTTTCTCCTATTTTACACCATTTTAATGCCTTCATTTCCTTCGTCTCTATCACCATTTCCTCAGTGAAGCAGCCATAGCCCTCAGCCTCAGTAACTCATCTTTGCTGCATAGAACCTCGGCCTTTTTTAAATATATCTAATTTCAACTGTAAACAAAGTGACTTATTGATTATTTGATTAATGCTTGTCTTCTGAGCTTGAGAAAAAAAAACCATGTCTAAATTTGCTCAGCAATTGCTTGACACTCAGTACCTCTCATTTACTTGGTGGATTGATTGGTGAGTGATGGATGAATTGATGGATGAAGCATAGGATTGCTTTTCCTCCAAGAGCTCAGCATATTATTGGAAAATAAGTATGGACATGGAAAACAAATGAGACTGGAAAGTTAAGTTTGGGTTGCAATGATAAACAGCCTGGCTAAAGCATTGCAGCATTATCTTGCTCACAGGAAGATGTCAGAACAGCAGTTTAGCCGAGGCTGCCAAAATAGCCATGATTAGGTTAGGATGTCAGAAGCTCACTGAGGTAGCAGGACAGAGAGAAGCCTTGGAAAGGAAGATGCAGAGGCAGAGAGTGGGGAGCTGTTTCAGTGAGTGGTCCAAGTTGTGTATGAGGAGACAATAACACCAGCTGCAGAACAGCAGGAGTGAGGGACTGAGTCATAGAACCTCAGACATTCCTGTGCCTTCTTAGAAGATTAATAAGGTTTGCAAGGAATATTCTTTAAGGGACAATCCCTTTCCCAAAGAGAGTGGGACTTGGCTTATAAAACAAAAATTCCCTGAGCCAAAAGATTAACATACCAAAACTATTCTTGTGCTCAGGAATGACACAAATTTGGATTTGACCCTTGTGCATGGCAATATCAAGGGAATAACAAGGTACTCTTTTTTCTTTCTGGTCATTGTTCAGATAGTCTTAGGAAAATTAGAACTTCAGGTTCCGTCTGACAATCAGTATGTATTAAACATTGGTCAAGTACCTAAGTAGGGCTACCGCCCTTACAAAGCTCAGAAACTTAAACCAACCGGAGCAACACATGGACTTGGCCAGCTCAATGCAGTGCGTGTTCCAATAGGAAGGCTTAGAGTGGTGGGCACTCTTGGGAGCTTCCCCCAGCTGGTTCCCAGGTGACAGGCCATGTGGTCTCAACTGTAAACCAGATGAAGGCAAGTGCAAAGGGGAAGACAAGCACTTAGAACATCTCAAGCACAGGGCCCAACATATTCAAACACCTGTGGACAAAATACAACATCCTATGTGACCAGAAGATGGGGAAATAGTATGACCTACTTCATAGGGTGATAACAGAAGTGACATAATGATTCCAGAGCATTTGCTTGACATCTTTGTTGATGGTGGTAGTTGCACTAAAATCATCTTTCCTAGAAATGTAGATTTGAGAGCCACCTGTGTACAGACAGTGTTGGGAAGCACTGGAAGAAATGATGATAAGCTTCTATAAGAGAATACCAGCATTCACTTTAAATGATCACATACAAGGCACCTGCAGTGGAGGTGAGAAGTAACCAGGGAGAAAAGGGGAAGAAAGAATGCCACCCATCATAAACTCCAAGGGGAAAGAAGGCTGACGAAGAGGAAGTGGTTAATAAAATAAAATTCCATCAATGACTGAAGAAAGGGAAGGGATTATAAAGTACCATTACTTTCAGGGACAAGTGAGAATCAGTGACCCAGAGAAAAGAGTTTCTCTGGAAGAGCAAGAACAAAAGCAACATGATAGCAGGTTGAGAGAAGCTGCCAGATATGGATCACTACTTAGCATGCAAAAAAATTACTAAAAAAAAATCTATTTCAGGGCCTTAGAACTAAGTTAAAGCATGTTTCAACTAATGGAAATGTTATTTTGCCTCTGTGATCTGGTTCAGCATGTAACAAAAAGACCTTCAGGGTCTGGATTTGGATGCCCATTCTAGCTTTTTATCATGCATTGTCAGGCGCTGGCAAAGGAAAGGGAAAATAATAATTCTAAAGTCATTTCCTATGGAGGACTCTTCTTGAATATGCCATCCAAGCATAATGTGTTTATTCTGTTCTCAAGGCTTTTTTAAGGAATTAAACTCAATATAACATTGGTAGCAATTTTCTGCATTGCATGTGTATTCACATGGAGAATTTATTTTCCCATTTAGAGCATTACACAGTCTCTATGGAGTAGAAAATCTGATGACAGCTTACATCTCTAGATCTTATTTCAGGATCTTCTTAATGACTTTTGTGGGTTTGAAACCAGACTTGTGTTTCTTTCACTCATAGGTATCTGAGATTGATAATTATTCTGCATTAGGTCCTTAACCCTCATATGGAATAAACATATTCCTGCCAAACATACACATGTACCTGCACATGCACATGGTACAAGACAAATGACAGACAGACAGATGTAGGCATATACCATTCAAATCCTTTTATATGCAAATAAGCAGATTGAAGTAACAAAAGATTTCATTTTCAGTGTGGACTACAAGATCACTGATGAAACTACAGCTAGTTTTCACACTAGGCATTCTTCCTTTTAGCCAACATTGCTAACTTGCAATGGCTAACTTGCAGCTGGTGATTCTTAGTATAGACTCCCAAAATTCACAAAATTGAAGAACTGCTATGCTTCTTCCTTATCAGGTCCATCTCAAGAAGGAGACTAGCTGGGTTCAAGTCTCAACTCTGCTATTTACTAGTAATGAGCTATTTAATCTCTGTATCCTACAGCTTCTACCATGTATCCTGAGAACAAAAATAGCATTAGTTGGGCAGGTAGTACTAATAACAGGAATTAACAAGTTGTTAATTTATGAACATAACACTGTGCATTTTCCTTCAATCATTTGTCTGAACGATTTCTTGACTACAAAATGAGCATAATATTGATACCTATTTTATCATGTGTTTAAAAAACTGGCATGAGCTAAAGCTTATGCATATAAGTACTTGTCACTTCCTTGACTTTGGAGATTGTGTTTTGAAACAGTCAATGGCATGTAACCCAACTCAACATAGAAAGGAGACTCAGGTTGTTGTATTGATAGAAAACTTTCCCTATTGTTCAGAAGATAGTGAGCGGCTCTCCCACTATGAAAATACATGATGTAGGTGCAACTTCGGGAGAAGTTTTATCCAAAGTCTGATATTCATAGATGTTATGAGACAAGTCACAAAAAAGATACACACATACCCTCCAGTAACCATTACTTCAGTCCAGCTATGTCAGAGTGATAACCAGACAGATATAGATGCAATTTTAAGTGATATAAGTATACCCATGTGGTATATATGAAAGATGGATTTAACTATTACATGCCACACAGCATTCCAAGCACTGTAGATAATAGGGCATTTAATCTCTACAATTTTATTGTAGATTAATTGTATTACTATTATCTGCACAAACATGAAGTGGTAGGAGCACAGAAATGGTGGGACAAAGGGTAAGCAAATACAGCAGTGATATTCACCAGGCACTATTGATAATGAACTATACAACTTGGGGGTAAGGGTTCAGGAAGGAAAAACTGGAAGAAAACAATGGAAAGGGTGACACCATTCAAAAAGAAATGTACTCATTACCTGACCTATGTAACTGAAACCTTTCTGTACATTATCTTTACAATAAAATAAATTAAAAAGAGAAAAAATAGATAGATCCATAAAGATCAAAGGAGATTGAGAGACAGAGACAGAATCTGGAGCCAGAGACTGCATACGGTCAACAATTAACTCAACAATTAATCAACACAACATTAATCCATGGGTAGCACAGGATACATTAAAAGCAGAGCTTCATCTTATTAACAAGGGAATAAATGCTTAAGAGACAGGTTCTACCTTTTGAGCAATCTCACATACCAAAAAAAACTTTATTGCCATTTTGTCCAGAAATGCACCACTGGTCTAAAAGAAATAATACGTACCAACAAAGCTAATTTAAAAGTACCAAAGAGTAGAAAGAGAGCTTATCTTGGGAAAAAAAACCGATGCTGTGAAGCAAAGGAAGATTTAGAGTTAAAGTGAATATAAATAAAGGGGAATTCATTTCATAGCTTCTCTTTAAAATATACAATTTCTAAAGAAAAGATCCCTTTTATGTAAGCTATGGTATTTCCAAGAGAAACCTGGGGAAATTTAGAGCAGAACATAATGGAACAGAGACACCTACTGGTGAGAACGAGTCTCACTTCATCGACTTAAACCACAATTCTTTCCAAGAATGTGGTGTTTCTCATTATAATTGAACTTCATTGGATATGGAAAGCATGAACGTAAGATAGATACAGAATCTCCTCTTTAAAAAAAGTATGCATTCAACTATTTGTATGATAATTTCAACCCAGGATTTCTAATCTTTCTGATATAACAAACTACATGTTAGGTTCCAGTATAAGCTAGTTCTGCTGGGTGGAGGCGAACACTAGGCTCAGTGAGTGGTCCCTGGAGCCCCTCATTCCTATCATTTTAAGCTAACATTGCCAGAATATTTGAATCCCACTCATAGATGAGACAAGGGCCACCACAGGTCTTCCCATGTCAGAAACCAGGAACCAAGATATTCATTATTCTTTTTAACTTTTTTTTGTGTGTGAGAATACCGTACAGAGGAGTTACAATTACATGGGCAAGATAACGAGTATATTTCTTATCAAGCATTGTTGCCATTCTTGCTGTAGCAGGTAGTCCTATCTGGTGCTTTCCATCTGATCTGGAGCTCCCAGGATTGAGATTTAGTATTATCAGGTTATAGGCTATTGACTGTTTTGGGAAAGTCAGGGTTACTTTGGTTGCCTTAAGAGAAAACTTTTCTTCTATCATTTTGTGAATGTGTAATCATTGGAGTCTCTCCTTTACCATGCCATGGTTGCTGATATAATTGGACTCTGGAAACAGGACTTTCAGTTAGAAGAAAGGTTAGAAAGGAAAAATGGGCAAAAAGATGTATCAGTTTATTCAGGTTGCAATAACAAAAATACAGAGCACTGAACACTGGGTGTCTTATAAATAATGGCATCTTATTTCTCACAGTTTTAGAGGTTGAAAGGCATCAGTAGATCTGATAATGGTGAGAGACCATTACCTGATTCACAGATAACCTTCTATGCCCCTTCATGGGACCTCTTTCAGGCATCTTTTATAAGGGCAGAAATTGTGCTTGTGAGTGCTCCACTTTTATTGCTAAATCTCTCCTGAAGACCTTACCTCATAATACCATATCCATGGTGTGTCAGAATTTCAACATATAATTTTCTGTTGTTATTGGTACTTGGTTTAAACTCAGGGCCTGGAGCCTGCTCAGGTTCTTCTTGGTTGGTGCTCTACCATTTGAGCCATGCCCCTAAGCTGGCTTTTTTCTGGTCATCTTGGAAACAGAATCTCTCAAACTTTCTTCCCTGGGCATCTTGGAACCTCAATCCTTTTGACTTCAACCTTCTAAGTAGCTAGGATTACAGTTTGTGAGCCACTGGTGCCTGGCTAACATTTTTTTTAGAAACTGAAACAGGCAGAGACCATAATGAAACAAAATAAAATGAAATTTAAGAAAGGAGAAAATTTTGTAGGGAAATAGTAATACATGTCTTTATTTTGGTCCCATTTGTTAAAATATTTGTAAACTTGCTACCCATGATTGCATATAATTGAAAAGTCCTAATGCCTTTAGAAGAAATAGTTGTCAGTTGGGTTGTTTGGATATAATGGCTTTTGTTGTGTGATTTTAGTATCTGGAGTTAAAGTTAGAGAGTTTGCTTACCTGAAAGTGCAATTGAATGATGCAAAAGTGAACAAAATATCCAGTAATTTAAACAAGATGGTTTAATGCATTCAGGGAAAGGGAATAAGAAGAACCTAAAACAAGTTAATGAATTATTTACAGAAGACTTGGGTTTTTTTAGGGGGGGTCGGTTGTGGGGCTTGAACTCTAGGCCTGGGCACTGTCCCTCAGCTCTTCAGCTCAAGGCTAGTGCTCTACCATTTGAGCCACAGTGCCACTTCTGGCTTTTTTTGTTTATGTGGTGCTGAGAAATTGAACCCAGGGTCTCATGAGTACAAGGCAAGCACTGTACCACTGAGCCACCTTCCCAGTCCAATTTGAGGATTTTAACTATTAAGTTATATCACTGAATATTAAGAACAAATTCATGACTACTACTCATTGAATTTTATTCATTAAATAACTGAGTATAAGCTTTGTGTCAGATGCTTTAAAGAAAATAGATCTCAGTCAGACTTGTCACTGAGGGGTAGTAATCCAGCAGGAGAAAATACTAATCCCTGAAACAGTAAAGAGAAAGATGGAGGGAGAAGGAAGCTGATATGGACAGCAGGAAGAGTACTCAGATCTTTGAATTCCCTCTTCCTCCACATCCAATCCATCCTCAGAAAGCAAAGGGGCAAGATGAGAAGCAGTTCGAATAATGAGAAGATTCCAACACAAGTTGCTTAGGTATGAAGAGTTAAGGGACTGAATTAACAAGGAGAAGGACAGGCAGAGAGAGTCATGGATTAGACTAGAACTCAAGCTCTTAGATGTGGCCCTACTATACAAGAGTTATACATAAATAGTAAATATACAGAGAATAGTATGAGCAGGGGAAAATACATTTATTTCTGCATTGGAAAATAAAATAAAGTTAATCTGTTTAATAAAAACAGAAATATGAGAAAGATAAGCTAAAGGACAACATCATGAGTTTCCTTTTTCAATCCTCTGTAAAGCCAAAAGGACCAATAGTTATATAAGTAGAATGTTAGAAATCTGGGATTGGAATCAGGGATTTTCTAATTCTAGGGAACCATGGAGAGATTCCACAAGACCTTGGGAACCCCCAGAACCTTTGTTTATATCACAGGTTGACTTGAAATCACTTTCCCTGCTAAATACTTTTATAGATGCTTGGTTAAATAAAATATAAAAGATAGATGATTATAAATGAATTTTCTAGACATGAACCACAGTGAATCATTAAGCTGAGATGAAAAGCATTTCCTGAGACACTTTCTTTGATGAATATCAAAGCTAAGAAAGGATTTAACTGGTTAGAAAATGAATAAATCAAATGAAATAAACTCAACTATGGCTAAGAGAAACCAAGAATCAAAAGGTTGAGTTTAGCACCAAATATACTCTCATTGGAATGAGAAAGAATAAATACTATAATCAGTTGACTAAAAGCAGTCATTAATACGTGAGATATCACCCTTATTGTAACATTTGGACAAAAAAAGAAAGACAAAAGGAGACAATATAAATGAGAGGGAATTTATTTATGCTGTCTTCAAGTGAGCATATAGTCATTATTGAAAATACAAATAAATCCCAGAGTTAAAAATCTAAAACTTAGTTAATATATTGCTTATTTAAAATTTCCTCAATTGACAATTGTTTGTGGCATAAAAAACTCATATGTTAGCTTTCAGTTCAAACAAAATTTTTATTTTGTCAGCTTGAAATTGGAAGAGAAAAAAAATATTTATACTACTTATCTAAGTGATAAATGTTTCTTGTACTAAAATGTATCTTCAGCAATATGAACCTTATAAATAGACATAATAGGTAAATGTTTTATGCTATAATTGTATAGGTTCTACTAATAAAAAATGTTTCTACTGCTTGGTTTTGAAATTTTACTCGTTAGGATACATTCATTTTGTTATAATTTAACCTAGTTCTCAACAGCTGTGGGAAAATACTTCAAGGAGTAAAGGAAGACACAGGAGAGGAAAAGGGCAGCAGCAGCAAAGAAATGTTGAACAGACCTTAGAAGCCCCAAAGAGAAAGAACTTGGCCCTGCAAAGACAGGGAAGAAGGGAAAGGTGAAGAGAGAATGAGGGAAGGAGGGGAGAAGAGAAGGGGAAAAGAAGAAAGAGGGAGGAGAAGGGAAGGAAGCATGTACATGACAAATGTAAATGAGACCAAGGGAAACAGAACAAAAAATAATTAAAATGAAGAAAATTTGCCCCCAATGTTTCCCAGGATGACCAGAAATGTCATTATACAATACAAGTGGGCAATTACATTCTCATTTTCAGCCTACCTAGACTAGGTTCAATAGGGAGAAATTTGGTTTCTTTCAGTTTATTGCTACTGTGAGTTTTAGTATTCTTTGTTCATCTGCCAAATCTGTGGGGCCTGACAATCTCCCAACCATATCATTAGGATGAGAACTTTAAGGCTGAGAGATCAAGAAGTGCAAAAGTTGTGTTTGGGGTAGCAGTACTGTCATTACCTCTGTCCATGCTTTGTTGTATGATCTACTTAAACTTTTAAAATTAAACACTATTATGTAATAGGAGAACAGAGATGGGGATTTAAAACACTGTTGAGTATTTTATATTATTGTAGTAACTCTTTTATTTATACTGAAAACTTACCATTTATTTTCCTTACCTTACTTGTGTAAAAAAATAGGGTTAAACTTTGGAAAGTAGTATGGAGGTTCCTCAAAAGACTCCACATAGAGTTCCCCTATGACCCAGCAATCCCACTTTGGGGCATTTACCCAAATGTTTACAAACAAGACCACACTAAAGCTACCAGCACAACTATGTTTATTGCAGCATTATTTACTATAGGTAAGATATGGAACCAACCCAGATGCCCCTCAGTAGATGAATGGATCAAGAAAATGTGGTAAATATACACAATGGAATTCTATGCGTCCATCAGAAAGAATGACATTACCCCATTTTTTTTCTTTCATGCATTTGTTTCTAACACATTTATATGATTATTTCTTAGTTGCTTTGTATGTCCCTCCCCCACAGTATAACACCTGCTTTCACTGTATTTGATGTCAGTATAATTTGTGGAGGGGAAGAGGAAAAACAAGTCGTTTAAATAAGGATACAAGTGGACCCATTGCAACAATGAGAAGTACACGTCATGTCGAAAACGAACTTTACAACTTTTGTGTGGAGGGGAGGATTGGGTGGAGGGCGGGGCGGGGAGGCTGGGAAGGGATGGGTAGGGGAAACAAAGGAGGAGGTTACAATGCTTGATAAGAAATGTACTCATTATCTTGCCCATGTAATTGTAACCCCTCTGTATAGTATTTTCACAATAAAAAATAAATTAAAAAATAGAGTTAAGAAAGAGCAAGGAAAAGGAGGCTCACATGGTAAAACATTTGACTAGAAAGCTCAAGGTCCTGAGTTCAAACCCCTGTACCATTTCATTGCCAAGCATTGGGGATTTGTTCCTTAATTCTAGCTACTCGGGAGGCTGAGATCTGAAAAGTTGTGGTTCAAAGCTAACCCAAGGCAGAAAAATTCATAAAGCACCATCTCCAAAACAAAGAACAAAACAAGACTGGAAACATGGCTCAAGTGGTGAAGCACCAGCTGTGAGCAAACAAACAAAGAGACGGGGGAGAGAAAGGGGGGAGAAAGAGAGAGAGAGAGGAGAAGGAATAGGAGGAAGAAAGGGGAAGAGAAGAGGGAAGGAGGAAGGAAAGGAGGGTCACAGATAGCATTCATCAGATTTGCATAAATAAAAGTTGATGATATGAACACCTATTTAATGGATATTCTTTGAGTCGAATTCTCAGAGTTAGACAAAATTTCTTTTTATGGAACTGAATTTTATTTACTTATTTTATTTAAAAAGTGATGAGCAGGGGGTTAGTTACCTATGTAAGGCAATGAGTACATTTGTTTTTAATCATTGTTACCCCATTCCTGATTATCTCCCACTTACCTCCCTATACCCCTTCTGCCATGTTGTACTGTTCATGACCAACATAGTGTCAAGTATCAATGTTGCTTTGGTTCATCCTTTGTCCTGCTGTTTCCTTGATTCCCTTTCCTTTCCACATATTGCATAATCTTATATGCAAAACATGAGTTACAAAAAAGTAAGAGAAATGAAGAAAAAATAAAACAATCAAAAAAGATCAAACTATATACAGGCTTTAATAAGAACCTCTTGTTTGCATATATTGGAGTTCATGTTGACCCATTCCATAACCTTTCTAAAAAGCTCTAAGATAGTTTGTAAATAATATAGCAAAATAAGTTTCCTTTACTTTATTTTGTTGACCTAATTATTCAAAAATATAAAATATTGTTCTTATAGAAGAACACCAATAATTGAGTCTTTCCTAGTATTAAAACCATTCAGCCTTCTAGGCTACTTAATGTGGTTTAGCGAGTGAGCAACTGGGGTTAGAAGAATTCCAGTTTTATGTGCTAACTTAATACCTTGTGTTTATCCATGCCTTCTGCCTGCTAGGGGATGCTGAATTTTATTTAGCTTCTTGACGTATGCAAAACTTGCCTGGTATTTAGAAGACCTAGAAGTCTGAAAGATAAAGCTGCATGCAATAACCAGCTCTGCAAACAACAGCTGTGACCACAAAAATAAAGGCATTTATTTGTGAGTAAATAGTATAGAAAGGGCTTGTGTCACACAAAAGGCCTTTCCAAAATATCCTCAAGCACAGCTAGCAATATTTATCAATGTTATCAGCTACATGGAAATATACATTCAAATACATAAACACATGTATTTCTATGTGTGCATAGGTTACACTACCAAATCTCATGACTTCAGCACTACCTGGGTGGACAGCTCCATCTAATCTGGGGCTAGGCAGGATTCCTGGAGCCTTCGTCACCAAGTCTCCTTCTCTGAGCAATGACCTCTAAAATACATTTTAAAAAAACAACAACAGTCTCCTCCAAACCATTCTGAAACCTGAATGAGGCAATGTTTCTCACTACAGAGATCAAGGGAACAAAAAGAAAGAGGAATAAGTACCTTTTAAACAGGGCCTAATTTAAACAGTTAACTGTACAACACACAGAATATAGGTGTCATGCTAACAACTTCCCTCCAGCATTAGAAGAAAAGACCTATGTGGAAACCTTCTGAATGACCTTCTACCACTGATGGAAAAGAAAGAAAAGAAAAAATAGGTCTTTAGTTTGAGACAAATCATACTGCTGAAAACCCACAGGATATTTACAAACCAATATCAATCAATGATCTATCAACAACATTAACTTCTTTTAAATCTTGAATGATTTAATTGGACATTTAAAAAAAAGTGTCCTAACAGAGTAGTACTTACCAGGTATATGGAATTTCCCACCAAAGGTTTGAGTACTAAGTAGCTTTGCTAATTGATTAATGAAAATTTATCACTCCATCTTACATCTTAGGAAATGTCATGAAGTAAAATACTTGAATTTATTCAAACTCAATAGTAACACAGGTCTGAAAAGTAGTAAAATAGTAGTAATAGTAGTAAAAGATAGAAATCTTAATGCCAGAACAAAGAAAAAGCTAATATGACTATAAGAAATTGGTTATACACAGACATGTACTATGTACATGTACTATGTGATGATGTTTTGATAAATGATAGATTACATATGTAACAGTGAATATATGATATCCCATCAGACATCATAGCTATACTTGTGTAAGCATATTCTATAATGCTCACACTATGACCATATCACCTAATGATGCCTTTCTCAGAACATTCATGTGGCTTAACTACATGCAGAGGTAGACCAGTTTTCAAAGACCCAAGTCAAAGTTACATTGAAAGCATGAGCTCTATCTTTTTTATGGGAATTAATTGTAAATAGCCTACCTACTCTCCTATTAGTAAAAAAATCATCCAGAATTATTCTTGGAGAACATTATGGCTACATGGCCTTCATATGGATCATCAAATATAATAATTATGATTTAACAATACAACTAGTGTTTTCATTATTTGAGCTAGGAATATGGCTCAGTACACATGCTAAGCATGGACAAATAGTTTACAAAATAACAAAATAACTTACACTTCCTGATATTTTCTGCTCTATTTTTACTTATTTTATTTCACTTTTTTATTCTGATTCTAACATTCAAATTAATTTAAGACCTATCAATGGGTTGTTCCTCACACTCGAAGGTGGCTCAGAGAGGTAGCAGCCACCATGTTTATATCAGGAGTAAGAATATATAAAACATTTATGGTGACTTTCATGTAAAAAAATGATTTGTCTTTACAATAACAAGATAATTTCCCAGTATTTTTAATCATTTCTAGAGGAAGTGTTTAAAACTACTTTTTAATTTCCTATCAGAGACATTTTGGTCTCTGATTTACTCCTTTCATCTGTTACTTAGTAGTTTTCCCCTATTTATCTTTCTTCTACATCCTCCTGATATAAATGAGATTTGCAGTTTCTAGGTCCAACATGTTCTAACTTGTCTTAGGCTGCTACTTCCAGTGCAGATGTTAATTACCTACTTAACAAACCCTAGCTATTTATTTCCATAGTAAATATAACTTACTCTCACCCAATTAAACTGCCTCTGCTGACCAGGGTTCCAAACCTCTATGGATGGCTTGCCTCTCTTTTTCAATTTACTTTTGAAGTGAATATAATTGAGGACCTTAGAGTGATCTTAGATATTTCTCTCTCGCTTTTATTAAAGACTATGTTTTCTCATCAAATAATACCTGATTGTATTCATTTCTCCAGCTGCATAACAAATTAGCACACACCATGTAGCTAAGAACACAACCAGTTCTGGAGACTAGAAATACGATCAGGGTATCAGCCAAGAATGTGTCAGCAGGGCCATGCTCCCTCTGGAGGAACTAGAGAAGAATCCTTTTTAGCTTCTTCCTAACTTTACCTTGAGTGGTGGCTGTCAATCTTTAGCATCTCTTGGCTTGTTGATAAACCACTTTAATCTGATTCTGCTGTTACAGGGCCATCTTCCCTCTTCTGTATCCACCACACATTCTCACAAGGAAATATCAGACATTGGATATCCCATTCTAGTTGAATATAAACTCATCATAACTAATTGCAAGTGTAAAGAGCCCATTTCCAAATAAAGTCACATTCTACAAAGATTATGGGTTACATGAATTTATGGAGAATGCTGTTTGTCTTAATCCATTTCTATTGCTGAAACAAAATATACTAGACTGTGTATGCATAAGCAATAGCAATGTATTGCTCACAGTTCTAGGGCCTAGGAAGTTAAGCATCTAGCTGATTCAGTATCTTCTAAAGACTCTGCTTCTACTTCAAAGATGGTGCCTATTAATATGTCCTTATGTCAGGAAATGCACTTATGCCATTATTCAGGACAGATGATGACATAACCACTTCCCAAAGGCACCACTGGTTACTATGATTGCATTGAGAATGAAATTTCAACAGATTAACTTGGGAGGGACACAAACATTCAGACCATACCACCATTGAGGCTGATATGCTGACTTTCCAAAGGGATTAGACATTTAGGTCTATCAAACTTACTGAAATCAGTCAGCACCAGCCACAGAAATAGACCACATGTGAACTACATAAGAAAGTTCTTTTTTACAGCTAACATTATATACTACATGCATACTTAATAATTCTTCCCAAAAGTCTATAACCCAAATTTTAAAAATGTATTTATAATAAAAATATTGAAATTCTTGTATACATCTTCCAAAAGGCCTCCACATGTATTACCTAAGCATTTCACTACCACTCAGTAAAATAAATGAAGTTGTCATTCTAGCCTTGCTAGAAAAATAGGTTCTACATTATAACTCAGGTGATGCCCTTGTTACAGTAATGGAGAAGTAGCATGAAGATTGGGTCATCTGACTCAAAACACAGCACTTGAATGAATGATGAGTTCAATTTGCTGCCAAATTGAGTATATCATGTGAAAGTGTTTAAAGTCATGGCTGGCTGGGAATGGTGCTATACTCTTATAATACTAGCCACTGAAGAGGTCGTGATAGGAGGAACATAGCTCAAGGCAAGCCCCAACAAAAGCATATGTTCCTATCTAAAAAATGAATTAACCAAACAAAATAAATCAAAATTGCTGGGGGCATACCTTAAATATAAGAACACTTGTCTAGCAAGTGTAGGACCCAGAGATTAATAATGTAATAAACAGATACATACATGCATTCATACATACATACATACATACATGCATGCATGCATACATACATGCATACAAAAAGCAAGCAGTGGACACTGTCTGCAGATGTGTTGAGAAGGTCAGGGTGCATTTAGAGACTACTTCAACATCAAACATCATTTTCAAGGTGTTCTCCTAGTATCTAATTGTACCTAACTAACCTACAAGTTCCAAAGTGAAACTTCATAGGGTCTCAGAATCTACTTCTTCCCCTAGAACCCAGTTTCACTTGTTAAAATTGTATGGAAGGAACCACCTCTACTTCTGATTTCTTTATCTTGAGTGATGGGCATGTGTCTCTGAGGGCAGTGCCTCTCAAACATAAATGCACATGAGAATTACTTGGGGATCTTGTTAAAATGCCAATTCTGATTCAGTGGGCTTTGGGTGGTTCCTGAGAGTCTTCATTTCTATCTACTCATAAGATACTGATGGTTCAGAGAGCACATTTTGAGTGTCTGACCTTAAGTAGCCTGTGTAAGAACCTAGGAGAGAATCTATACAGATATTACAATGAGCCAATGTGGTTGTAGACCTATGTCCATATCCCATGACTATTATAAAAAAAAAACCCAGGACCCCTTAAGCCAGCAAGTACCACCTCAGTCCCTACTAAGTATAGAAGTGTTGGCACCCATTCAATTCATGAGTCCATAGTTGTCACTACCAAAACAAGCCACATAGGGCTTAATGAGTAGCCCTCCTTTGTGTTGCTCAGCCTCATGCTGAGAAGACACCTGTCATTCTTGCATCAGGAGAATCCATGTGATACTGTTGTTCAGGGGGTCCTGGGAAACGAGGGCCGCCTTCCCTAATAGCAAATATAAAGTGAAGCAGTCAAGCTTTCTTCCGTGCTGTCTGGATTTGGCTCCCATCTAATTTTTCCCTTGGCAGCACCCTCTGTTTTGGCATGCCCCTCACATGTCTTCTTTTCTCTGGCATTCCATAATGTGCTCTTAATGACGCTGACCCCCAAAAGTACTTTTCAGAAGAGGCTTGCAACCATAATTTATTAAAAAGAAAAATGATTGCATTATAGCTTTTGTTTTTTGCTTTCTTTGAAACTGCTGGGACACGATTTTGAGATATGGGGATAATGGTGGAAATAAATCCTTGTAACTCTCTGTTAACAGTGATTGATGAGCTGATGGGGTTGACTAGGTATCCAGGGAACAAAGCCAGTTTTTAATGGTACTTTAATTCTGGAAATTTAGATTTCTTGCAAAAGTTGGAAGTCAGAATGGGTGAGAAATAATCCAACAAATGAGCATTCTTTCAGGGAACAGCAAGTATAAACTTGCCCCTAAACTAGTCTTCAACCCTCTGTGACTTTAAAATAAGTCACACTTAAGATAAAATTTTATTTTTTAAAAAAAACAGTTCTGGTAATTGATATAGTCCTATATCTCATAATTCATTCACATGTCAGTAAGTGGTTGTTAACTGTTGATTCTAAGAGAACATTTTCTCTATTTCAATATAAAGAAATATTGTTTTCAGAGATAAATGAGGATTTAGGTCAAGGGTGATCTAAATGTAGGCTAGTGCTATACGATAATGATGGTTTGTCAGAGTTACTCAATCCTTCTGGTCAACTTAAAATGTGCTGGAATCTTCCCTTTCTTTAACAAGTGAAAATAAGATTCAACCTTACACATATTTTATAATCTTTCCTCATCTTCCTCTTTGCTCCAACTATTGCAGTAGAAACTTCTCTCTCACTGTTCGGTAGCATCCACATCCTGGTCAGTCTTAGACTACAGTCATTGACCTCCCTAAAATATAAATCTCAGTGGACTATTGCCTGGCTTGATCTCTCTCAATGGCATTCACAGCTTACAGCAATGTCCTCGGGATTTGGCAGTCACAAGAATCACATGGAGGACTAGTTAAAATACAAATTGTTGGGTCTCTCTCCAGTTCTTAATCCAGGAGAATATAGGAATTTGCCTTTCTGACAATTATGCCATACCATACTTAGGTTGCTGGTCTGATCACACATTGGAGAAAACTGGCCTGGGAAGGAAGCCCACTGCATGCTCCATCATTCTGGCATTGAGTCCCCTCCAGAATGTGCCCATTGTATAAATTCCACAGGGTCCTCACTCCCATTTCTCAGTGTCTTCCCCTCATCCAGTCACTACCCCTAGTTCTCTTAAACCAAGGCTATAACAGTTGGTTGTGCAGAGTATACACTGCACAAGCAATGGAGACATTATGCACAATACTTTAATGAATAACCTCTGGAGCTGGCCAGTACACAGGTGGAACTGGCCAGTGAACAGCCAAGTCCTTATCTGCCATGCCTTTATAGAGGCTCTCAGTCACAAAACATACCTGGAATTTTCTGAGCAAACCATAATTCTGGGGGCTACAAAGCCATCACTCACCCTCTTCTGTCTGCCTTACATGAACTGTGCTTCCCTTTTCTAAGTAGAAAACTTTACCTATCCTTCAAGGCTTCTTCTCTCTCAAAAAGTAAATGAATGAATGAATGAAGAATGAAGAATTATGATTAGACATCTTTCCAATTGGAAGAGGAAGTATTAAAATCAAGATAGAACTGTAAATAGTTCACTGTTTAGACACTAGTTAATTTTCAAATCTGACTTTCCCTCCCTTAAGTTTTTACAATATATCATATCAAAATAGAAGCCTGATGAGAGAAACATCAAGAGAGCTTCTATCCATTCTTTTATTTTGTTCTAGGTCTTCATATATAAAAGATGTTTTACATAGATATACACACATGTGTATATACACACATTCATACACAAGGCACTTTAACAAACATGCTTGCAAATACTAATTTATTAAATTGAATATGTAGCATTCTTAAGTGTATATGTCATTTTATTGCTTTTCTATTGGACTTTATTGATGTTACTGAACATGAAACAGTGACAGGCACATACATATACATATATGTTGTATATATGCATAACGTGTATATATACATAAATATGCATTTTTCTTTCTTTTTTGTGCCATGACTCAAGCTTAAACTTAGACCTCGCACTCTCTTTTGATTTTTTTCATTCAAGACAGATAGTCTAGCCCTTGAGTTACCCTTCCTCTTCCTGTACAGATGTATTTTAATGGATGATCTGCACTATCAATTCTCCTGAGTGGCTTAACTTTTTTTTTCACAAACGTAAATCATCCAGATCTATACATGGAATTATCACTGCATTAACTGGTTGGATTAACTGCAATTCCCAAGTTATACTCCACAGCAAATGTGATATAGAATGAATATAGCATTTTTTAAAGTTACCTTTCTGTGAAGATGAAGCACAAAGCCAATATCCCATCAAATGCTGGTTTCCCAAAGAATAAGGATCTAAAAAGTTAATAAAAGGAAGTATGCACTGCATAATGATAAATGGAAAGGATTTATTTAAAAAATAGAGGACTTAAAACTAGGAAAAGATTACATTGTTAAACTTGTAAAGCTGCTTTGTTATCTCAAAATAAGCCATTTGTAATAATGATTTCAACTTTTAAAAAATTCTGTAGCCAATTGAAACTTTGACATGGAATGTGAACTATATGAAAACAATCCAAAAGATGACAAAAGATCTGTCTTTATAAAATACTGTATAGGCCACGCAATGGTGACTCATGTCTCTAGTACTAGCTACTCAGGAGGCTGAAATTAAGATTGCAGTTCAAAGCCAGCCTGGGCAGGGAAGTTTGTGAGACTCTTATCTCCAATAAATTACTCAGAAAAAGTAAGAAGTGGTGCTATTGCTTAAGTGGTAGAGCATAGACGAGAAAAATGAAGCTTAGAGACAATGCCCAAGCCCTAAGTTCAAACCCGAGGACCAGAACACACATAAAAAATACTGTATTATAAAATACAGATTTTATAAAATACTGCATTATAAAATTCATAGGCTTTCTCTCTTTACTTATTTTACATAGGACCTCACTGTGTAGCACAAGCTGGCCTCAAACTGATGGTCTTTCTGCTTTAGCCTCTTCTGTGTTGGTATTTAAGGCATGTGCCACAATGCCCAGTAGAAGATTGGCCTTTATCTTGTTTTATCCATTTATTTTCTTCTTTCGTTTTTAACAAATTATGCCTGCAAATACATTTTTAGTTATTTATTTATTCAAAATAGATTCACATTGTGTGCTTCCTCTATTAGGCACTGTAGAATCTTCTATAAAAAAAAAATCAGAAAGCAGGAACTGGAGCTGTGGCTCAAGTGGTAGTGCACTAGCCTTAAACAAAAAGCTCGGGGACAGCACCCAGGTTCTGAGTTTAAGCCCCAGGACCAGCACCCGACAGAAAGAAAGAAAGAGAGTGAGAGAGAGGAAGGAAGGAAGGAAGGAAGGAAGGAAGGAAGGAAGGAAGGAAGGAAGGAAGGAAGGAAGGAGGAAGGAAGGAAAGAGAGGGGGAGGGGAAGAGAAAATGAGAGGGGAGGGAAGAGAGAAGAGACGAGAGGAGAGGAGAGATCTGTAGTTGTTCTCTTCTATAATACTAAAATACATTTATTTTACAAAAATATCATCTATTACATTGTTGGATGACTTTTTAAAGGGTTGTAAGGTTTTATCAGTATAATAAAACCTAGTTAAAACTCTGGCTAACTTCAACTAAAGAGGTGAGAAGGCAGAGAAAGCTTATTGAGTGGTATTATTGGAAAGAAGAAATCAAAGCCATCAAGAATGTCAGTTTGCTATTCCTCCTCCCACAGTTGCACCGTTCATGTGACACTATCCCAGTGACTCTTTTCTTTTGGTAGGTCGTGGGGCTTGGACTCTGGGCTTGGACGCTGTTCCTACGCTCTTCAGTTCAAAGCAAGCACTCTACCGCTTGAGCAACAGTGCCACTTCCAGTTTTCTAGTGGTTTATTGGAGATAAGAGTCTCACGGACTTTTCTGCCCAGGCTGGCTTTGAACCATGATCCTCAGATCTCAGCCTCCTCAGTAGCTAGGAATACAGGCGTGAACCACCAACGCCCAGCTCTCAGTGACTCTTAATGTCCAAATCTCTCTGTTCAAACTTCCAGCTGCCCAGAAGCAAGAAAATCTGATTGAGATTGTTCCCCAGAATCAACATGCCCAATCACATACAGTGTGCCACATTAAACTTGAATATCAAATAAACAACAAATGCTTTCTAAGGAAATCTTATATAGACAGTTGACTTAAACATAGTTGAACATCCTACATTTTTATTTCTAGCTGCACTGCAAAAAAAAAAAAAAAAGCTATTTGAGTCCATCAAAACTGCAAAGAGGTCAACTAAGGAAAAAAGGGTCATGCAGTTCTGTATATAGTGAACATAGGAAATAATAAATATTCTAAGCATTCAGGGAAATACTTCAATAAACTTCTGAGTTGCCCTTAGTCATCTGAGAGGAAGAGGAGGTTATCTTAATAGGCTGGCAGCTGTTTGGGGGAGGGGGGAAGGAATTATTAGTTCATTTTCCCCAAGTATATGAGAATCTGTTGCCCTGGCTTCCTTATTCCAAGTAATAGAAAGTACTTTTTTTTGGAAGGATATTGGAGGGAAAAAACCATCATCTAGGCCTTGAGGTCATAGAAAGAATAAAGAACTCAATTCTTTAAAAGACTATTGAGTCTTTGTATACGATTTGGGAAGTTCTTAAATAAATATAGTATTGTACAACTCACACTTTAGAGTTTACAGAGTCTTATCATCATACAGTTCTTTTTTATTTGTTCTCAAAAAAGAGTATGTAGATAAGAAAAGCTCAAATTTTATTTTCCATATTTTCTATATAGAACTAATGTGTCCCAGGAAAAGTAATTGTAGTATTCAGTGTCAGAGTGCTAACAAAGCATCTCTGATTCTTGACTATCAGTCCTAAACTATCACTACCTCCACTCACTGCCAAGCACTTCTTAGATTCTCAATCTTTGTTTCTTTACTTATAAGAAATGGAGTATTTCTAGTATTCATTCCAGAAAGAGTGAGGCCATGGCTCCTGCCTGCAGGGACCAGGAGAGTAGGGAATGTCTATGTTCTGCCAACGTTGGCCATTCTACAGCTTTGCTCTCAGGCTTCTGAATACCTCCTTGTGGACCAATTACCTAATCTTGGGAGTGGGTGTAAAATTCCTGTCTTCTCTGCCTTATTGTTGTTCTTTTCATTACAGAGTTGCTAGGAATAATATTAAAGTTCCACTCACCAGTCTTCACCTAATGATTCATTTCCTATCATTTAAACTGTTCAAATACTAAAATACATCATGGGTAATGAAGCAAAGCTTATTTCAGATGATACCAAGAACATTAAAAAATAGTACCTTTGATCGTAAGAGAACCGAAACCTCTCCTCTAAAATAAAATAAATCTCCTCTAAAATAAATCAGCTTTGGAGATAAGAATAAAACACAGCTATTGTCTTCTAGTATATGAAACTGGGTTGCTTCTCACTTCCCACATCTCCACATGGAAGGCAGGATGGGGATTACATCTGACATCACCTTGTGCATGTATGGCCCCTCATGCCATCATCCCACAAACCACAGAGAATCCAACTGCTGGGTTCCAGCTATTCTCAAAGCCAAAATATTTTTTCAAACAACTAAATTTTATAGTGATGTACATTCTTTGTATTTGATCATATGGTGCTAACACATAAAGGAGCTTACCTGTATCATCTGAGAATACAAAAGCATGGGACCTCTTTGTTACATCAAAACAAATGTATTAAATGAAATAGTATAACTCCTTAGAAAGGCAAAGGAAAAGTTCAGCAAAATAAAACACCAAGAAGCAGCTATTAGAAAAGGGTGAGATAGAGTCAAACGGAAAAGAGTGCACAATTGAAAAGGAGAAGAGAGGGATAATTTTTTAAGAAAATCGAAGGAGGTTTCCTCACTTGGGAAGCCAAAGGAACACGGGAAGATAAAAGGCTATTAGCCAAGGGGGGGGGGGGAAGAGAAGCTCTAATTGAAAATTATCAAAGGTAATTCCTCACTGGTGAAAATCAAAAGAGCTACTTTGGAGTTTGTGGCATGCAGTAGTCTTTTGGGAAACAGCTAGAAATAGGAGAAGGGTGGATGAAAATCTTCATATTCTTACCAACTCTTTGCCTCTTCCCTTAACAAGTGGGTTGCAGCTTACCGTCTCAGAAATGCCAACATGATGTATCTCTCTTCTGAAAGTAGAAAAATTATTCATGCTTCTAAGGAATGCTTGTCACAAGCTTAGTCAACTTTAACAAGTTAGTCTTATCTTGAAATTTCTGTCTCTCCATACTGTTTTCCATTGCTGATCAGGTTAGAAAAATATTGTAGTATCTCTTACTAAGAAAATAAAGCAGAGTGCTATTTAGTAGTTAAGGACTATTACCTAACTTTCTGGTAACTCCTAGAATATGTTTACAAAAAGAAAACAGAGACAAAAGAAGAGAGGGCAGAGAAAAGGTACCATGTGGAACTTTCCATGTGAGGTACAGAATTTCCATATATTTTTGTGGAGAGTTGAATGTCAGTGAAAATATGCTGCACTTTAAGACACAAGAAGGTCAAATCACTTGAAATAATCTTGATCAAACTCTTTAATAAATATTGACAGGGCTGGGAATGTGGCTTAGTGGTAGAGTGTTTGCCTAACATGAATGAAGCCCCGGGTTCAATTCCTCAATACCACATTCACAGAAAAAGCCAGAAGTGGAGCAGTAAGTCAAGTGATACAGTGCTAGCCTTGAGCAAAAAGCTCAGGGACAGTGTCCAGGCCCTGAGTTCAAGCCCCAAGACTGGCAAAAAAGAAATATCACATTCTTTTTTTTTTTTTTTGGTCATTCATGGGGCTTGAACTCTGGGCCTGGTCTGTCCCTCAGCTCTTCAGCTCAAGGCTAGTACTCTACCACTTGCCACAGCACCACTTCCAGTTTTCTGGTGGTTTATTGAAGGTAAGAGTCTCATGGAATTTCCTGCCCCGGCTGGCTTTGAATTGCGATTCTCAGATCTCAGCCTCCTCAGTAGCTAGGATTACAGGCGTGAGCCACCAGCACCCAGCAAAATATCACACTCTTAATAAATATTGACAAATTAGATGGTTCAGTCCAAAGAAAAATAAGATATATTTATTTATGCTTATCATGTAACTCAATGTGTAGTTAAAAGAATATGTTTGAAAGTTGGGAATGTTGAAGGGTTGATAGTGATTCATAAACTGCTTTGTTAAATGGAAACTCCTTTGAAAAATTAAAGATAATAAAATAGTTTTTTAAAAAAAGAATATGTTTGAAAGTGCTAAAAATATGAATAGGCCTGAAATTGTATTTAAAGGGGAAAGAAAGCTTAAGTGTATAGTATTCACCACCAAAACTGGTCAAAGAAATTTTACAATGTATCTAGCATTTCTTACATGCTTTACGCTTTCCATATTATAGGCTGCTTTTATGGACATGATCCAGTATAACTTATGTAAATGTCTCTGAAGCAAGTGAGACACCTTTTTAGTGATGAAGTAATTGAAGCTCAGGGAGGGAACTAGCTGAACCACAAGGCCAGTAGAGGTAGTTGGGACAATTGTGGCAAATCTCCAGCTGCCTTGTTTCCTCTTACAAACGGAAACCAATACAACCACCTTTGAGTTTCGTTGTAAGGAAAGTTTGGAAAGCCTTGTTCTTCGCTCATGTGGTCTGATGAATGTCCTTAGCTAAGCAAAGAATGTAATAGTCATCCAGGCAATTCAAGAGAAAAAAAAGGCTTTTTCCAGAAAGAACGTCAATTCCTAGTAAATAAACCTTTGGTGCTTATATGACACTAATTTTTAAGCCTTCCCTTTCGAATTTTGTATTTTCTAAGCAACAAAGTTTAATTTTCCCTACTCACTGACCCAAAATGTCAAGGTCATTTTTAACTGGTCCTTGGTTTTGGTTTATAGTTCTACTAGAATTAGCAAAACATCTTAGTTTTGACACTAAACCACCAATGTTAGAGGTAAAGAAACCTTGATATGACCTAATCCAAATTGCAAAGGAGGTTGGGCCAACATTGCACAGATAATTGCTTGGAACCTTCACTTGCTTTGCCATGTGCAAACACAAATCTACTTGCCAAAGCTGAAAGAAACCTTTTTGACTCCTGCCAGCTCTAGAGGCCAATTGTTGAAGGTAACATAAATTTAAAACCCAAGTCAGCAATGTCCTAACTTGTGCATAGTTATGATAAACAAAGCAACACCTAAATGCCAGCATTTGCTGTGTTAATGTGAATGTCTATGTTTAGAAGCTCATCCTGTTACGCACAGAAAAACTTCACATTTGTTATATTTAGTCTATTTTTAGAAATCAACACTCCAACAAGGCAATAAGTATGCATTTGACTTATTGTTCCACACATCACCTTTGATGTACATTGAGTAATATGTCTAAAATGCTGTCTTTGTGGAGAACTCTAAGCATCACAAGATATTTAAAATATGCCATTCTTCTAAATTGAGAGCAAATGAGTTTTGACAGATTGAATTTCAACATGAGACATAAAATAATTTATTTAATACCTTATGGCTTCCCTAACATGAATATAGAGTTGCTAAGAGATTTCGTGTTTGGTTTTTCTTTCAGTAATTCTTTTCCAAGAAAATATATTCTCTCAGTCATTTGTACATATGCTAAATTTCCATGTGTTAAATTGCAATCAACTAGACTTCAGATTGCATTAAAGTATTATACAGTATTAGTGGTTTTCCCAGAGTTGGTGGGAGAAATAAAGTGACCCACAAATCTAGTTCTGGGTATGAAGACAAAGAAAACTCAAGTCTTTTTTTTGGATCTTCCATTTTGTTCTTTATCTAAAAAGTTGAAAAATGGGCACTTGGGGTGTGGCTCAGTGGCAAAGCATTTCCCTAGCATGTGTGAGGTGGGTCTCTACCACAGAGGTAGACAAAGGCTGGAAGATAATAAAATATACTCATTTGCTTGATGTATTTTGTTTTTCTCTTTGAGGTTATAAACACAAACAAAATGCAACCAAAATAGACATGGTACTTAATGAGATGTGGAAAATCTAGAATATGAGTATTAGTATGAGCATGATAGCAGATGGGGATCACAATTGAAGAGGTGATGCTGATCAAGATATATGTATTAATAAACCGATTTGTTGAACTGAAACCCGTTTTTACAGCAACTCAGGGATAATTAAATTTTTTTAGAAGAATGATAATAGAAATCTCAATATTAAAATGTCCAGAGCCAGGTGTGATACTATAAACCTGTAATCCCAGCACTCGGGAGGCAAAGACAGGAGAATGAGAATTTGAGGCCACAAAATATTTGCACACCCATATTTATAGCAACATTTAGAGCCAGAAGATCAAAACAAACCTAAGTGTCCATTTACAGATGAACAGGCAAACTATATGTGGTCTATTTATACAATGAAATAATACTCAACTTTGAAAAGGGAGAGAATTTTCACATGTGCTACAACACAGACTAATTTTGAGGATATTATACTTAGCAAAGTGAGCCAGATACAAAAATCACAGTGAAAATTATTCTACTTAGGAGTGGTACGTAGAGTAGCATAATTTATGGGAGAAAGACTGTGAAGGTCTCTGAAGCAGGGAGAAAATGAGTAGTTTTTGTTCAATATGATCCAATTTTTAGCTTTGTGAAAAGGAATACATTCTGGTGAGGGATGGTGGTGCTGGTTATATAACAATGTGAATCTGCCTAATGCCACTGAACTGTGCCCTGGAGATTGGTCAAAAAATTGATAAACCTTATTATGTATATATTAAATAATTTAAAGAAGAATATGTTGAAGGATAGAAAAGAAGAGGAGGAGGAGGAGGAAGAAGAGGAGGAGGAGGAGGAGGGGAGGGTTGGGAGAGGAGAAGGGGGTGGGGGGAACGGAGAAAGAAGAGGAGGAGGGTAGGTGAGGAGGAGGAAAAGGAAGAGGAGTAGAGGGTTGGGGGAGGAGGGTGTAGTGGAAGGAGGAAGAGGGTGGGGGAGGAGGAGGAAAGGGAGAAGGCAGTGGCAGCCTGGGCTAGGTAGCAAAGTCAGGACTAGGCTAACCTCTGCTGCATGTTGAAATCTTGTATTGAGGATAAAGGAGGAAAAATGATTTAATATGTATCACACTGACAAAACTCTTAGGGAAAAAAACTTCAAATATCTATTAGCAACAGTGTGTCATCCTAGGAAATACACACATAGACCTATGTCCTTATGATAAGAACATGAAAATGGTTGTGATCCAGTCAGTCCTTCCTCAGGAATATTTCAGTGGCAGAACAGCATAGACGCTGCCCTGCATTGGCTTGTGAGGGAAGATATTCAAGGTGAGCATTCTCGTCTTGACTTTAATAAAAAGCTATATGAATGCATTATTCATGAGTTTATCTAAATGATTCTTCCTGGGGAAGGGTCTAATATCAGCCTTCAGCTGAAGACAATCTTTTGCTATTGTGATTCACTGATTCACCCTTTTTAAAGGAAATTCTAAAATACAGTCAAGAAAAAATATCTGGTTCCAAGAAAAAAAATATAAACACTAATAACAAAGCATTATTTTTCCATTAGAGTCATGCATCTTTATGTAATCTCTGCAATGCATTCTGAAATGCTTTATACTATATTTTTCTTTCAAAACACTTTAAAGGGGAATATGAGAGCTGAAAGAATAGGAAGAGAAACAATAAAAAGTATGGAGGAGACATAAGAAGAGAAAGCAAAGGGGGAAGGGAATAACCCAGAAGTAGAGAAAATTAGAGGGACAAAGGAGAAAATAAAGGAAAAACAAGTCAGAGTGCTGATGCAAATTAATTTTTTTCAGTCCAATAGGTAACTGAACTGTGTATATTTCATCATAATCAGTACATTTAGTCATAATCTTTTTTGACATGTTAACTGAGTACTGACGCTCTAAAGTTAAAAACAAGTCATTGTCAGAGTATTTTTCTTGGTTTTAATAACTGAGACCAAAAACTTCCACTAAGGTCATGGGAAAAGGTCAAGTGAATCCAAGCCAAACCTAACCTAGGTATGGGATGTTTCCTACTCCACCAAGACTTGTATTCTAAATTCAATCTCTACTAAGCAAAGAAGCACTTCCTTGCATTGTCCTCAAATCTCAACTTTCCTGCTTTTCCCCATAAATCTAGAACACTGGTTACAGGAAGGAAATTGTCTCTTGGTTTGTCTCTATCTTGTGTGGTTTACAGATTTCCCACATACTGTTCCTATTTCAGGACTTCAGATTCTAACACTATAAGTAGCTTTTTTGTTTTGTGCTATGTAATCATCAGATTGACCATGAAATACCTATGCCCATAGCCTTCATTCAATGAATTGTAAACTAAGACAGGAAGGTTAAATATGTTGTCCAAAGTCACATAGTAAGCAGTACAGCTACAGCCAAAGCTCAGGCTCAATCCTCTTCTTATTTCTTCCTCTTTTCTGTCTGTTTTCTTCCACACTAGATATTATACTGTTGTTTCTTCTACCTAGAATGCCCTGCTCTGCCCTGAGATCTCACAGTCATTCTTCACACTCTTCTTTATGAAGTTTACCTTGCCAGAATGAAGTTAACTCATAATCTTCCTCTACATGAGATGCTGGCCAGACATTCACAGATTCCGGGGGGGGGGGGAAGCTATCTTGACTTGCTTCTGTTACGGGAACTAATCACAATAAGAAGTATTTGCTCTTACAAGAAACATTGTTTGTACTAAATATCATATTCTCTTTCCTTTTGTGTTCTATATTTGTGTGGTTTGTTGAAGAATAACACTTGTTAAGATCATGAATTCTGCCCAGCTTATGTAGCATGTAAGACAAATCATTTAAGGCAAATCAGGTGATTAAGAGGAAAACTCAAGATAGCTGAGACAGAAGAGGTGATTTTCTAAAAACCACAAACAAGCAAAAAACACTGTTCCAACCAATGGGCTATTCCTATAAGTAGCTGAAACCCACATAAATGTATCTCAGAACAATAAGCAAGGAGAGGGGAAGTGATTTATGTCAAATTGCTTAAGTCCTGGAATCTAATATACAAGAGTCTTTTAAGTGAAATGAAACATTGTGAATGTGCTTATATTCATTAGAGAATTTTAAAAGGTAACAAACATCTAATAGCTTTTTTTTTCAAACGCCTAAATTCTTAAATCCTTCCTGGAATACCTTGAACTACTCCGTATCACTTAAAGAACTGATCATCAGCCATGTATCATCTAGTTTCTGGAGCAAACTAAAAGAATGTACTAACTTGGATCTCCTTCTCTTTTCCAGATCTTGGCCATCGTGTCTATCTTGTTTATTGTACTTTCCACCATTGCTTTGTCTCTCAACACACTCCCAGAGCTGCAGGAACCAGATGAATTTGGTCACCCCAATGACAACCGCCAGCTAGCACATGTAGAGGCTGTGTGTATTGCTTGGTTTACCATGGAGTACCTTTTACGATTCCTGTCCTCACCAAATAAATGGAAGTTCTTCAAAGGTCCACTGAACGTCATTGACCTGCTGGCCATCTTACCATACTATGTCACCATTTTCCTCACAGAATCCAACAAGAGCGTGCTGCAGTTCCAGAATGTGAGACGTGTGGTTCAGATCTTCCGCATCATGCGCATCCTCAGGATCCTGAAACTGGCCAGGCATTCAACAGGCCTCCAGTCTCTAGGGTTCACCCTCAGACGGAGTTACAACGAACTGGGCTTGTTGATACTGTTTCTGGCCATGGGGATAATGATATTTTCCAGCTTGGTATTTTTTGCTGAGAAGGACGAAGATGCTACCAAATTCACCAGTATCCCCGCATCCTTTTGGTGGGCCACCATCACCATGACCACCGTGGGCTATGGAGACATCTACCCTAAAACGTTATTAGGGAAGATTGTGGGAGGCCTGTGCTGTATTGCTGGGGTCTTGGTGATTGCACTTCCTATTCCAATCATTGTAAACAATTTTTCTGAGTTTTACAAGGAGCAGAAACGCCAGGAGAAAGCAATTAAGAGGAGAGAGGCTCTTGAGCGAGCCAAAAGGAATGGAAGCATCGTGTCTATGAACTTGAAAGATGCCTTCGCTCGGAGTATGGAACTCATAGACGTAGCTGTGGAGAAGGCCGGGGAGTCCGCCAACACTAAGGACTCGGCCGATGATAATCACCTGTCCCCAAGTCGGTGGAAATGGGCCAGGAAAGCTCTGTCGGAAACAAGTTCCAACAAGTCTTACGAGAATAAGTACCAGGAGGTTAGCCAAAAAGACTCCCACGAACAGCTGAATAACACTTCTTCCTCCAGCCCACAGCATCTAAGTGCCCAGAAACTGGAGATGCTGTATAATGAAATCACCAAGACACAGCCTCATTCCCACCCGAACCCGGACTGCCAAGAACAGCCTGAGAGGCCATCTGCCTACGAAGAAGAGATCGAAATGGAAGAGGTGGTCTGCCCCCAGGAACAGCTGGCCGTGGCGCAGACCGAGGTCATCGTGGACATGAAAAGTACCTCCAGCATTGACAGTTTCACCAGCTGTGCCACCGACTTTACCGAGACGGAGAGATCGCCCCTGCCACCGCCCTCCGCGTCTCACTTGCAGATGAAGTTCCCTACTGACTTCCCAGGGACAGAAGAGCACCAAAGAGCCAGGGGTCCCCCATTTCTAACGCTAAGCAGAGAGAAAGGGCCAGCCGCCAGGGATGCCAGACTGGACTATGCCCCAATTGATATAACTGTGAACCTCGAGGCTGGTAGATCCCAGAGTGGCCCACATGGTCCTTTGCAATCTGACAATGCCACGGACAGTCCGAAGAGCTCGTTGAAAGGGAGCAACCCCTTAAAGTCCAGATCGCTCAAAGTGAACTTTCAGGAAAATAGAGGCAGTGCACCCCAGACCCCGCCCAGCACTGCTAGGCCGCTGCCTGTAACAGCGGCAGACTTTTCTCTCGCCACCCCACAGCATATCAGCACCATTCTCTTGGAAGAAGCCCTGCCCCAAACAGAAAGACCCTTGCTGGGCACTGAGGTTTCAGCACCCTGTCAGGGACCTTCCAAAGTGCTGTCTCCTCTGTTTTCCAAACAGAAACTCTTCCCTTTCTCTTCCAGAGAGAGGAGGAGCTTCACTGAAATCGATACTGGAGAAGATGAAGATTTCTTGGAGCTCCAAGGGACAAGGTCAGAGGCACAGGCAGACTCCAGCCCCAATTGCTTTGTTGATAAGCCTCAGGATGTCAGAGACCCTTTAAGAGAAGAGGGTTGTGTGGGCTCTTCCTCCCCACAGAACACAGGCCACAACTGTAGGCAAGACATTTGCCATGCTCTGGGTGAAGTCCAAAAGGACAGTACCCAAGAGGGGTGCAAGATGGAAAACCACTTGTTCGCCCCAGAAATTCATTCCAACCCAGGAGATACCAGTTACTGTCCCACGCGTGAAACCAGCATGTGACTAGTTATAAAAGCAATAAAATTTAAAAACACTTGTTTCTTAAAAATGCGGTGAAAAAAATGCCTGCGAGCGAACTAAAACATGGGAAGCCCCTCTCCCCAAAGTGCACAAAATATTATTTTTGCATGGCATGAACAGTTTAGTTTAATGAGGACTGTTTGAATAAAAAGAGTCAAGACTGCATTTTGTAACAAACCAACAAAAACAACTGAAGAACAGTAAACTAAATAAAGAAAGCTCTATTAGGAACCAGTGCTCGGCAATGTCTGACATTTTTGATCCTTTCATTTCAAATTGTAGGCAGGTGTTCGAGGTTTAACTTTATGTCACCACAAATTTTAGAATTTGCACATGAAAGGATGAAATGTCATTGCATGCATCCATAATTATGAGGAGTAAGGTGCTTTGAGCTTGCAAAATGCGTAACTTTGTAAATAGCAGGGCCTGGATGCGAAAGTGTCCAGAAGGCATGGGTGGAAATAAGTTCCTGAGTCACAGGTATTTCCTTCACAGCTACTGCCTGAAGGAGCTGTACAGAGTTGCTGTTGCAAAACTGCAATCTCCTCTTAAACCATCTTGCATATCTTGCTTTGGCTTATAAAGCTCTTGTAACATTTGTTTAAAGGAATACAGTATTTTTGTTTATTTGTGGTACAATTCAATGGGGTACATTTTTCTTTCTTGCTTCTACTTGGAGGTAGCATTTATCATTTCACTTATTAATCATGAACACAGGTGAGATTTAATGACCAGATATCAAAGTCTTTGGAATTGAAGCTTGAAATTTTGCCAACAAATTGCATATTATGTCACAGCCTATTACACTGATTGACTTCACAAACCTGAAAATATATACAAGATTATATCCTACAACAGAAAGTTTTGGAATTGACACTCCATATTGGGAAATTAATTCTTTAAAAGAAAAAAACAATTAAAAGTCAAGTCACCACTGGCTTATGCCTGTAATCCTAACTACTCAGGAGGCTGAGATCTGAGGATCACAGTTCAAAGCCAGCCTGGGCAGAAAAGTTCACTTGAGAATCTTATCTCCAATTAACCACCAAAATGTTGGAAGTGGAGCTGAGCTCAAGTGACAGTGCACCAGCCTTAAGTGAGTTCAAGCTCCAATACTGGCAACAAACAAACAAACAAAAAGGTATTTTGGCCATCTAAATATGACTGTATTTTCCTTTTATATTCAACATTGAAACAAGGACACCAATAGGCCAAAATAAGAATTCTAGAAAGTGGCTTTTGGCAAACTAGAAGCAGAGCCATTTAATTGAGGCTGTCACCACACTTTGTTGGTTCTGCCATCAGTTACCATGAAAAGAACCTAGGCCTGGGAACAGATCACAAGGGGAGGTTTGGGGAGAAGACACTGTCATTTGGGGAAGGAAGTAGTTTCTTCTGGAGGTTGTGAAGTCTACCCCAACTCACTGCTGGCAGTAAAATCTCAATAATTGCAGAAATAAGGAATGATCCCTTAAGTTTCCAACCCCCAGCCCCTGCCCTAGGAAGTAGTCAGGATGATTCTTATGGAAAGTCATTTTTCCAACATTTTCTATGGAGAACAAGAAACCTATAGGCACTCGAGGGGGTCGTCCTGTTGGTGAAGTCCCTGTGGGAGCCCAGGTTTGAACTCACTTTGCACCACGGGAACCAAGGCTCTGGTTACAGATGTGAGCAAATCAGTTTATCATTCTAGATGAGTCTCTCCAATACCTTTGGGTCTCAGTTGAATCCAACTCAAAACCAAGCCAGGCACCAGTGGCTCATACCTATAATCCTAGCTACTTAGGAGGCTGAGATTTGAGGATCACCGTTCAAAGCCAGCCCGGGCAAGAAAATCCATGAAACTCTCATCTCCAATAAACCACTAGAAAACCAGAAGTGGCACTGTGGCTCAAGCGGTACAATGCTAGCATTGAGCTGAAGAGCTGAGGGATAGCACCTGAGCCCAGAGTTCAAGCCCTACAACCAACAAAAGAAAAAAGAAAAAGAAAAAAAAAGACAAAATCATTTCTAAGCTCCCTTAAAACTTCAAATTAATTAAAAGTTCTTGGTCTCCCAGAAAATGTCCAGTTTAACCTAAGAAACATGAATATTGTACCTATGTGTATATATAGTTTAGGGAAATACTCAGAAAAATTCTGGCTTAAATTAAAACTAGAAGTTATGGTTTGTTTTTTATCGAAATTTTATTCTATCTTTAAAACAAGAGAAACAGGAGAAAATATGTCATATATTTAGATTCACTTAAGGTTTTACCATTTTCTTTTTTAACAAAAATCTGGTCATTACGTTTCAGATAACAAAAACGAATTTTATATCAGTTGAAATTCAAGCAGTCTTGCTGCTAAAAATAATGTAAAACATTTCTTTTTTCACTGTGCTTAGAGTTTCTTAATGGCTTTCATGTTTGTTTCTAAACATAACCTTTAAAAGTTTATAGCCATTAGTTGTTGATATTTATATTACTCATACTTATTTCAGTGTCTAAAACTAGATTTTTTTCAATCTAGAGTATTTAAACTTTATATATATAGATGTTTATATATATGTGTGTGTATATATATATATATATATATATGTTTTCAAAGTCAAACAGATATAGCTGCTAATAGATGAGTAGCAAATAAGTTATAGAAGTAATTTTCTTTACCTAGCTTCATGAAGGAGTTATTGATGAATCTGTTCTTTTATTCATCAGGCTTCAAAAGTGGATTTAAATTATTTTCTGAAGAGTTGACTAATGTTCTGTCTTTTATGTGTCTACTAGGTTTTCTCCTAAGAACCCTGAACCAGAATGTTTATTGTCAGCATTCTTGTACATCTGAGCAAAATCCTGATATTCCTCCAAAATAAATTTCCTCCTTAAAAGTTCTTCCCCCTAAAATCTAAGGAGACACTTAGATATGTTTTTGTTGGATTTGGTTTGGTTTGGGTCTGGGTTTGGTTTGTTTTGGTCTGAAATGACTTCAAAAACAGCCCATGGAAAACTTAACCTCCATTTCTTTTCTTAGTTTCTCTTGGTGAAAAATCTCTAGCTAAAGAGAGCAAAGAAAGGAAGAAAATCCCCCTCTTTAAGAAAAAAAAATATATGTTTGACTTTGATATTTCACAAGGAGGCAATTTACAGAGACCAAGGGCTCCTGGGATGCACCTGTGCAATGCTTCCTAATGCTTTTCAATAAATTGTTCCTAACTCAAAATTGAACTGTATACCTGGAAAGACCCAGAAATATACTTAAAAGCACAGAGTTCTTTTGAAGTCTTATATTTTACATTAAAATTTTCATGTTAGTGTTGCATTTTATTCCATGTATATCTGTTTAAATATTTTTAAATGATGCTTTATATTACTAACTAAACTGATACTCTTATAACTTCAAATACCTCTTTTGTACCTCTTGGAAGATACACCCTGAGTTTGAGAAGCACTGCCTGGATTGGTAGGAATATGGTATTGGTAATATAGTATTTGCAGAAATTTGAAGTTTCTGCAGTGGAGAGAGTTCATGCATCATTTACCTAGCTCAGCAACCAAGAATTAATGTCAGTAAGTTGATTTGAATGGCCTCAAAATAACCTAGTCCCAACAGTGGTTAATCTGAGTCTTCTCTCTTAGCAACTAGTGAAAGTTGCCATACCACAGTTTTAGTACAGAGGTTAAAAAGAATCATAAAAGAAAAGATATGGAAAAAATAGATATGGGTGCATTGGGTGCTAGGATGAACTTGCCTCTCATTTATAACACCCTGGTTCTGTCCCCAGGACTGTGAACAGCTTCTTTTTAAAGAAGGATGGAAAGAGGGAGGGAAAGAGAAAAAGAAGGAAGAGAGAAAAAAGGAGCGAGGGAAGCAAGCATCATTTTATATGTCAAGTTGGTTTCTAATAAACATACAAGAGTTATAGACTAAATAGATCCCTGGGGTTGACTAAAGACTATAAACGTTTTCATTTGACTTTTTATCTCTGGCATATCCAACTGCTTTGAAGCAAGCACATGAATTACCCTGATAGAGCCAGATATGGTAACAAGGAAAACATGGGCCAGTGCCTATTATTTTGGCATTAACAGTCTCACTGTCATATAGACACTAACAAAAGTCAATAACCCAACTATTACCTTTTACAATTTAACGAGTGAAAAACCTTATATGTGTAGACCACTTTGTTTTTCTTTTCTCACAACAGCCTCCTGAGTTATCAATAAAGGACAAGAGAGGTGTTGTTCTTTGCTCAAGTTCACACAGGTCACTGGCCTGTGTGTCATCTAGCTTCAAGCCTGGCATATCTCTGGAAATTATGTTTAATTAGTTTTTTCTATTAATATCTGAAACTGGAGATGCATTTATACTCATGAAGTTTGTTTAAAGTTCAAGGAGGCATGCCAAATGGTAATGACTTGCTATCATTAGCATGAGCCATATTTAACAAATACGTTTGCCAATCCGAACTTCTGGCCATTAAGGTACGTGTGCTTTGGCTAAGGAGAAGAATTAATTGTTTGTGGTATAATATGCCAAAGCCATTAGACAGAAAGCTTCAAACAAGCCACTTAATCTTCTAAAACAAATGCAATGGAAACTTTAGAAATCGTTCTCATCTAAGCTCATAAACTATTATCTAATTGTATTTAATCATCATCCCACTGTTCATTCGTTCAGCAAATATTTCTATATTCAATGGCAGCCACTAGAAGCTAATGAAAATGTACCTGATTCACTGATACCACACTCAGAATAATTTGGGTTACAAAGAAATGTCATTTTAGAAGATGGAAAAAAATCACCCAGTGGTCAAACCAGGGAAGCATATGACAAGAACAAATTACATTATTTTCTGAAGAACTGTTTCCTAAGAAATAGAATGATGGGTGCTCACTTCAGCAGCACATATGCTAAAATTGGAAAGATACAGAGAAGATTAGCATGGCCCCTGAACAAGAATGACACACAAATTCGTGAAGCATTCCATATTTTTTAACTCTAACCCCTCTGTACACTATTTTTACAATAAAAAACATTAAAAAAGAAATAGAGCGATGTTATAACATCTGATGTATAATTATTTTTGAGTCACAGTTTAGTTTTCATAAATGAAATACCAAATCATCAAGCTGATTTGTGGTTATTTATGAGTTGTCTCTCCTAATTATCTGATAAATTAAAAGATAATTTTTCAGGGTTCAAAATGTAGCTCAGTCATACAGAATTTAGCATATGCAAGTCTGGGATTCTCAACTATCTAGCTATCTATATCTACTATATTATGTATAATATAATTTTAAGCAGATGTATTGCTTATCAAAATAGCCAGTAATATGTCATTACAAATACCTAGAGCAAAATTTAATGTTAGTGAAAAAGTCTGTTTTAATATTACCTTTGAATAGTGTTTTCATAATTATATGGTTAAAATACAGCATTTTAGTGATCTTTTTGTGTGTCCTATAATTGTATAGGCAACATGTTAGGGATACCTCATTATTCTCTGCTTACTCCTCTAATTTTCTAATATTTGAAATTCAGTATTCGGAAATAAACCAGCTTGACTCGCAGGATTTATTCACTGAATCCACAAAGAATTTAATCATGGAATGCATATTTTGCCATGGCAATGTCTTCCTGTGAATAAAATTTAAGGAGAAAATGAAAGAAAAATAACAAAAAAGCAAGAAAAGAAAACTGCAAAGCCTAAATAGAAATGTAAATGTTTAAGAGTAATTCCTGATTAGCCCTTAAAGCAGAAAGTTCTCAACTCCAAAATCTTGATGGCACCCTATCTTGTTCAACTTGTTGCTAACCTTTAGTGGTTTCAATAATCATTTCTTCTATTTGCTTTTTTTAAACAACTTTACTCAATTCCACAAATCCTTACTTACCATTTCAACTGATATATAACCTCTTCCTTATTAAGTTTAACAAGGTTTATAACATATACAAAATACAGGAAAGTATACTAATAAGTTGCTTTAAAGCCAACAAAATACACAAGAACCCAAAAAGGAAAACAAGAAAAAAAAATGTTGTTAGTATGCTCTTAAAGAAATTTGTGCTCTGGATACATATATATTATACTTGTATAAAATTTAGTTATTCTGAGCTAGAAATGTGGCTTAGTGGCAGCCCTGGGTTTGATTACTCAGTACCACATACACAGAAAAAGCCAGAAGTAGTGCTGTAGCTTAAGTGGTAGGGTGCTAGTCTTGTCAAAAGGAGCTCACAGGCAGTGCCCAGGCCCTGAGTCCAAGCCCCAGGACTACCAAAAAAAGAGATATTCCTTTCTACATGAAAATTAACATTTAGGCTACACAGCTGTACATTTTTTCCTCCTAGAGAAATTATTTTCACTCATTAGATATTTTCGGGTTGCTTCTGATATGCAACAAAAATTTATTGAGTACTATGTGCTAGAAATTTACTTATGTATAATTCATCTCCTGAGATTTACAATGTATCAGAGATTCTAAGAGATTATATTCCCAAGGCAGTCCCCCGCCCCAATTATACAGGATGGGCTAAAAATAAAATGACAGTATTTTGTTTCGGCTTATTGTCTGAAATTTTCTAAAATTCCAAGGCTCAAGTTATGTGTTTTTATTCCTCAACTTAGAATCAGAATTTTTCCCATATAATTTCTAAGCATGCAGTCTTAAAAATTAAATTCTCTCTCTGAAATTGACTGACACTGCAGTACAGGTTGGGGACTATCATGAGCCCCGAGTCATACTTATTATTCTCTGCATCAAGTGCCCTCTAGTGGTCACCCTGAGAAAAAATGGAATTCTATTTGCCAAGGAATTTAAAGTTGAAAGTTTATACTTCGTTCCAAACCCGACTACCCTTGCATTTAGAAGAACGGAAAAAAACTACACTGTGGGCAATTTTGTGATAACTTCTAGTTTTTTTGTTCTTATTCTTAAGTATCTGACCATATTATTTCTATCCTCTGTACTACCTCCTGCCTGAAAATGACAACAAAATTACAAGTTTAATTACTGAGCAGGGTAGTAGTCTGCAGTCTGGACTCAGAGTGTCAAAATAATGCTTTGATTGTATTTCTCTACCTGATATTTTGATTGTATTTCTCTTCCTAGGAACTCATAATAGTTTTTTGAGAATCATGGGCCTATGAAAACAAAGTTCTTGGGTTAAATCATCCAGACACCTTTTCCATTCAGTTTGTATATTACAAGTAGAGCCTGAAACTCCTTGAAATGGCTCTTCGGGATGGCAGGGGAGGAATTTGTGAATTCCACATAGATATAGAAATTCTATTAAAACCTGATTTCTCACCCATCTATAAAGTAAGATGTTTCTAGCATTCTTACAAGAAGCATGTGGGTTAGGGGCTTTTGTTTTAACCTGAAAAGTATACTCAAACCACAAAATCAATTGAAAGTAGGAGAATTTTTGTAAGAAAAACCAAAACACAAAAAAACAAGATGTACTAATATTATCCAAATTCCTTATGCAAGAAAAACTATCATCAGGATTAATGTATATGTTGTGCAATTTTCCATAAAGAACTGGCAAAATCATCCTATTTAGTTCAAAAACAAAGAACAAAAAAATCTACAACTCACAAAACACCAGGTTTATCACAGCATAGTTAAGTCCCAAAGTTATACAATTTTAAAGACACATGATATTAAACCATAAAAAATTCAAATGTGAATGTGTAAAAAAGTTTGTTAAGCAAGTATGAGGTACCATTAGCACACTGAAACATTCTTAATAACCTTTAATTTAACTATATGATGGCTATGTGTGCTCTTAGCACCTTGCTTTCTATCAAACTCTGATTTTGTACTGTTGCTTTTATACTTCCTTGTGTGTTTTGGGTTTTTTTTTTTTTTGAAGAAATGAGGATAAGTGAAAGAAAGAGGGGAATCGTTAGAAAACATTACCTACTATGCCCTAAAGTATAAGGAAATTATACTTTATAAATATATATATATATATATATATATGAAAATCCTAATTTCCTTATACTTGACTTATACCATTTATGGACAGAAGTTGGCCTTCACATCCCCTGAAGCTTGTCCAGTTTTACATACTAGTCAGAAAAGATCATCTTTCTTTTGTTTTATTACTGTTTAAGTAGTTGTACAAAGGAGTTGCCATTAAGCAAAGCAGTTTAGCAATACAATGGATATTGGTCAATGTTGCCCCCTTCAACATTCTCACCTATCTCTTCCCAACCCACCTTTCCTCACTCTTCTTAATTTGTTGGCTATACATTGAGTTTTTGACTGCATTCTTTCCCACTTCTCCTTAGAAAAGGTAATCTTTCTGATTACATGTCAAATCCTGCTCATTCTGATTTCTCATTCCTCTCCTGTCTTCCGTACACACCAGCAATCCTTCCTCCAATCTGCTTGCTTAGAGTGCATCAAGTACCAAGTCTAATGACTCTGGGAGCTGTTTATTCATAGTAACAACTTGAAACCCAAAGCCAAAAGAAGGATGCCCAGGAGGTCAGAAAACTCAAGAGAGACCTAAGGAAAAAATAACTGTCTCAATTCAGTATAATAACTGGCTTTCATCAATAAAACATTGACATGTTTTCTCTAAAATTAACAAAAAGATAGAGCTTGGTTTATTTATTTGTTTGCTTGTTTGTTTGGTGATGCTAAGAAAGCCAAAGCCTTGATTATGCTAAGCATGAACCCTACTGACTGAGCTACACCATAATCCCCAAACCACAGTATTTTTTAAGGCTCTACTAAATTCTTGACCTTCAAAAGTAAAGGACTGGATTGAAGAAGAAGACACTGCCTAATTCACTGATTTATTACAAGGCATCATCCTAAATTCAAGCTTTCTTCTAAATGTGATTATGTGACTACTTAGTGTGTCTGTTGTCAGGGCAATATTCCAAAAGTAAAAAAACAACATCACCCTTTTAATTTTCAATAGTAACAGACATTGCAATCAGGGAAAAATGATATTATCCTGGTAAGTTTTTATATGGCTCCCGGCCAAAAATATAACAGCCATTAAAAAAAACAGAAAAAGATATTAGAAGTGGAGAGAAAGCCATATGCAAAACTATACTTTGTTATATTTGTAATTACAAATAATTCATATTTGGATTAAAGTTGTAAAATTATTTTATGTAAGAGTATCTTTAGGTAACTATGTACTAATATGTTCATTTTATTATAAATATTAAGTTTTTAGAAGATATATAACTTAAATGAGATGGCATCTAAGAAAACATCTAGTACAATGTTTGACAAATAGGAATGTATTTTAAAAATATGAAGCACCCCAAAAGAAATTATTCAATTCACATTCACGTTCCATATCATCTTTTAGATTCTTCTGTAACTTCCTAAACTATCAAAAACTTTAATGTATGTGCAAAGTTAACCTATCATTAGGTTGAAGAGAAGACAATTTGTGGGATAAATTATAGACATATATACCTACCCATGCAGCATTGAAGAGAAAAATGACATTATTTAACAAGTAACATGCTATGAAAACTAGGTATATTTTTTACCTAATTGCCTTAAATTTTTTTCAATGTTGAATAGACTAATACCAATTTCATCTAGAGAAAAATAGTTTGCTACAACTGCTAAAGCTTTAGCTATGTTATCTGTTTGAATCAGCCTTCATACTCTCCTATTACCACAAAATTTAAAAGTGCTTTATAATTTGGGGAATACTCAACATATATGTGCAACTTTCTGTTTGAAATATGTACAAATCTATGGATACATTTCATGAGGTAATTCATAGCCAATTTAGTACCACATAACTGGCTATTGGCTAAGAATAAACTACAATGTGAGAACAAAAGCTTTCAGTGTTAAATAAATTTTCTTCATTCAGTTTTGAGAATTTAAAGTCTATGGGAGTACAGATGTAGCTCAAGTGGTAGAGCAACTACCTCTAGATGTGTTAGGCACTGAATTAAACCTCTAAACCCACTTTCTTTAAAAAAAATTGACAAGCTGAAATATAAATTGTTATAAAGACAGATTTCATCAGAAACTTGTTGTTTTACATTATTTCAGTATTAATATTATTGATCAAGAAAAGTAGTAGTAGAAAGAGAGGCTAACTTGATTTTCAATTTAGTTAAAATGCCAGGTAGTAAAAGCTAGATAGAGCCCTTGTATCCTATAGCAACAGTAGAGCTGGGTAATAAGTAAGTACTACATATACTAAGGACACAGTACACTGTGCAGCCTTTATACTGTCCAACACTATTCCAGTGGGGTAGGCCTTGTGGAATAGAAAGGGTACCATGAACCAATTGGGAAATTCTTCCACTGAATCTGTGAAGGAATTTCTCAGATGCATTAATATTGTATCTTCAGGGATCTCAAGTAGCCATTATTCATAAAATGATAATAATATAATTTTAATGAGGTTTTGGTTTTGTTTGATTAGTTTGGGAGTGATTATTTTAGAGTTGTTCAATGGGGATTTTTGTTGTTAGGGTGGGTAGACTTTCCTGGGCCATATGGCCCAGTAATTTCATGAAAAGCTTAGAATAACACATTACATGGTTTGGTCCTTCTATTTTTATGATGCATAGAAAAACTATCCATGTTCTGAATCACAGTTGCATGACAATTTAGATCTTACTACTATTTACTTATATAGGCTATTGAATACTGTATTCCTGTTTTCTCAACAACAATGAAGTTTCTAGTTTATTATATAATATTCTGATAAAGCAGTATGCTGCCCAACCAGCTCACTAAGTGTATTTATACCTGTGTCTATGTGGTTATATAAGACTCCATGTTGACGGTCCTGTATCTGCTGTGTTTAAAAGCTGTCATGGTGTCTTGTTTTACTATGCTAGCACCTTAATTATGGTGTCATGTACATAGGCCATGGTACAAAAATGACTGTAAACTGCTTATTCAACATGTAGTCCTAAAGTCTGAGACAGTGCAATAATGCTGTTAAGTTAAATGGCTCACTGTGTGAATCATTTCAGTCTGCGCATTCTTTACCATAAATACTGTAGTAGTAGTAGTAGTAGTAGTAGTAGTAGTAGTAGTAATTTCAAACGTTTCTTCAGGTTTGTAATTAAAAAACATGTGTGTCATATTTACATAGTCAAACTACGTCAAGTAATTCAGTTTAAAAATGTGGACTACTAGCAAACTAAAGAGAAATATCTGCTGGTTTTCCCATACAAAATGGCCTAAATGATCTTCTGTTGACAATGTAGGCCTGTTGCAAATGGTTTCTTTCACTACTGTATGTGTAAAATCAAGGAAAGATGCTGTGGTGAATTCTTAACCAATGTGACATTAGCTCTTTTCATTAGTCAAAGGATGTACATCTCTCAGAAGTGAACTAGCTACTGAAGTGCCATCTTCAAAGATGATCATGTCCAAAAGTTAAAGTCAGGGTGGAGAGACACAGCTCAGTGAAGAGCACTAGGCTAGCATGTGTAAGGCCCTGAATTCAATCCCAGCATTGAAAGATAAAGAGTTAAAGATGAATATCCACAAAATTAACATATATGCACATGGACTTTCAAGGGCCAGTATTGGGGAGGAAAGAGAAGAAATAAAGTAGGAATATAAAATGAATAAACAAAAGTTAATGTAGTAAGAGAAATTTCTATCAAATAGTGAAGCTAAAGTTTATAGTAGTATATTTTTTTAAGTAGATTAGCTTTCAGAGGTATATGTATTTGTATGTGTGCATCTGAGCATGCTTGTGTTTAGGATCAGGAGGGGGAGCCTGAAGTATCCACTGTTTTATTGTTGTTGTTCTTGTTGTTTACTAGAGTCATATTTTTAAAAATCTGTCAAACTTCTAAACTCATTAATTCAATATATAATACTAGAATTATGTTTATTGTTAAACTCAGGACAACTCTGTGGAGATTCACAAAGTAATTTTCTTAAAACTTATAGTGAAAGTATTCAGTACTTTCAATAACTAATGCACACAATGAACTCTGTAGATAATCCTGAATAACTTCTCTATAAAATACAATAATATACAGCCTTTTTTCTCAAGTACTACAGATTTTAATTGTTTTAAGTCCTTGCATCTCCCAGAAAAAGAATCCACAAAAGCTATTTTTAAAACCTAAGAAGTAAACTATCAGAGATTAACTATTAAACAATTAGTTCTTAAAATTACCATGTACTTGTCTACTAAGTAAAACAACTTCATGTTTCTAAGTTGTGCCTGGAATTTAAGTTTGTAAGTATGGTCGCATGAAGCATTATTCACTTTTATTAACTTCAGTGTTTTTGAGGGTTTTCATACTAGTTGATGAGTATTCTGAACGCTGCAGGAAAAAAGAAGCACAATGAGTCTTTTGAGTTTTTAAGATGTCTCAATTGAGTTATCCTATCTTGTCTACATCCATAATAACATTAGCCTTTCATCTTATACTGTGTTGGCTTTTAATACACATTCTCAATAGAAATTGAAGTATATGCTCTAAGTTTTGTCTAGTCTAATTCATCTGCCTCCACGTGCTTTATTTCATTAGATTTACAAAGTGTTTTGATTTCGGTTTTGTAAAGAGGATATGATTTAGCATACTTGTGTTTGTTCAGCTGTCCATCCTGCACCATTAATACAATGCCTTTCTCTCCCATTTAATGGTGTTTGTATCCGTGTCCCCATTATCTGCTGCATTTGAACACCAGAAAAAGAAAATATGATTTTGTATTAATAGTTTTGTTGATCAACTCAATATTTCTGCACCAATCAGCATACGTATATGCATGTAGTAGTCTGTACAATTGTTCAACATCAAAGTACTTGTTTACTTTATGTCAAAATGTCTATAAAATTGCTGGCATTGTTCTCCATTTCAATCTGGTAGAAGAAGCAAGATAGAAAATAAATGTGTAAATGAATCATCTGTGTCATTTCAGTTCTCTGCATGAAGCCACTTTAGCATTAAGCAGGGCATTCAGGCCATCACTCAATTGACACTGACTCTAAGCAAGAGGGTTTTGGAGGAACACTGCCAATCTAAAAGGAAGAAAAATAAAAGTTGGATCCATTTCCACTTAAAGAAAGAAAGATTATGTTCTCCTTTTCAAAGGAATCCTTCTAGGGAGCTGATAGACATACCCCTGGCTTTATATTTTAAAAACAAAAACAAATTTTAAAAACCTCATTGCCAACCACCTTGCCCCAACTGCAGAGAGATAATCAGAGACATTTGACATGTTCTCTCATAGTCATTTCTAAAGCCAATTCAGGAAAACCGTAGTAGATAAGTCAAGCCTTAACTCCTGACCCCAGCACCAGCTTCATGGGGTATATATGTAACCTGTGCAATCACACAGAAATACAGGCCTCAGAGAGCCCTATACTGAATGGAATACCCTGCTCCTGTCATTTTGAAATTCATAGTAGTTTTGAAGGAAGAAGCTGTATTTCTATTTTGCATGAGGCCCCATCTATTATATAGCCAAACTTAACTGACTAGAAAGATAAATTATAGGACACACTCTTGATTCAGACTCTCTAAGGCAAGAGGATAATGCATAATGAGAAAAGATGCTTATTTATTTAACAAACTCTTATATAGCCCTTACCATGGTCCAACCCTATAAGTTTGTTTGCTTATTTAATTCTCATGTTTCTAATATTAATATCATTGACTATTTTACAGAAGGATTCCAGGCATTGGGAACTTAAGTTTGCTTGAGATCACCCAGCTAGTAAGGCCAAGATCTGAAGCCTAGCATCCAGGCCACTGAAGTTGGACACCTGACCAGTTAAGCCAGGCTGGCTTTTGCTTTGCTATGCTACCTTTCCATCCAAGAAAAAATACTTCGTTTTGTTAAGAGAGTTCTGGAGCCGAGTACCAGTGGCTCACACCTGTAATCCTAGCTACTCACGAGGCTGAGGTCTGACGATCATGGTTGGAAGCCTGTCCAGGCAGAAAAGTCCCTGTGAGACTCTTATCTCCACTAAACTATCCAAAAAGAAAGCCAAAAGTGGCACTGTAGCTCAAGTGATAGAGCGCTACCCTTGAGCACAAACAAGCTCAGGGACAGTGTCCAGGCCCTGAGTTCAAGAAAGAAAAAAAAAAGAATTCTGGGCACATAAAACAATATTGCTTAATAATTTAAACATTTCAGGGATAATAATGCCTTCTGAGAAATGGCAGCTCTTCGCTGCACATTTTCCACTGCCAGTGAATGTATGCCCCAACACAAACATTTGTGCTGAGGGCTTGGTCTTTCTAAGCCCACTTGTATATTAAGCAAAGAGGGGGGAGCTGGCCTTGGGGTTGATGGCACTCTACTGCCCCTTTGCCTTCCTCACTCAGAATCTGCCACACAGCTTCCTAAAACTAGAAGAACCCAAAGGCAACCAAGCTGGTTCTTTCAGTTTATAGAGGGAGACACACATAAAAGATGCCTTTTTATGAAGTGTACCAGCTTAGAACTAGTGAGATAGAATAATTCAGACTTGGATTCTCAGATTCTTAGATCAGAAGCATTGCACTCACTGAAGACCACTCTTCAATCTTCACAAGCCCTCAGCTCTAGGCTGATGCTCAAGGAGTAAAAGTTATGGATGAGGAAAGGAGTCCCAGAAATCCCCCTGTACCAATGTCTCTCATGTTTATACCAATCAAGTCAAAAGATTGATAGGACTCTCCAATCATCCCCAGTGAGTCTGCAGTACCCAGCGGAAGGGCAAGCTGTTCACACAAGGAAATTAAATCTCTCAAAAGAATCTATCCACCACACTCATCTCATGAATCTTCATTTTTTGATAATTCATGGAAAATACATTTAAGAGGTTAAAAAAATAATTGAAAGAGATCAACACCTACAATTCTATCTCACCTAGAAAACTGGACCTAAATCCTATCTTTCCCCTGTTGATGTGCTTGAATGCAAAACTTTCACTCCCCATGGCTTTTGCTTTGTTGTGCTACCTTTTCATCCAAGAAACATATTTCATTGTATTTGTTAAGAGAGTTCTGGAGCTGAGTGCCAGTGGTGCACACCTGTAATCCTAGCTACTGAGGAGGCTGAGATCTGAGGATTGTGGTTCTGAAGCCAGCCCAGGCAGAAAAGTCCCTGTGAAACTCTTACCTCCAATAAACTACTCAAAAAAAAAGCCTTTCTCTCTACTGTAGTTCACTCTATTCATCCTCCTCTCTGAAGCTTAGAGAATAATTCCTACAGGGCATGATTTTAGTAACAAAAAAGATGGAGGTGGGAGAGGAAATAATAGCATGGCATCTACTCTAAGTGAACTAAAAAAAAGGGCTTTTCCTCCCTTCTCCTCTCCCATACTCAACCTCATGTCAACAGATGGGCTTAACGGTGTGGTGTAACTCAGATGGCTGCAAGAGCAGGGAATGCTGGAGCTAAAACTGAGCATATCCTTCATCTTAACCTCGTTATTTTCTTTTCTCAGGCTATCTCCTTGGACAATCTTCTAACAGCTAATGGTTATCAATTCCCTTGGATTACATTTTAGAGCTCAAGTAGGAAAGTAGTGCCCTTGATCAAAGCTGAATGTTGTATTCAAGTCTCTGATTAGCTGAAACATCTCTCCTAACTTTGAACTTTATCCCTCATCACCAAAGAATTCAGTGTAAGGCCAGGAGGCATCAGGAAAGACCATGGAATATCAGAACTTACCACCATGAGCAAGGTTGTTACAAGACTCAGGGCTTACTTTTGGTCTCTATAATATAATCATAAATAGCCTAGATGAATCTGGATCCCCTTCAGGTGAGGACCACCATGACCACTCTAGCCAAATTAAAGGGAGAGATGGGCGGGGAAAGGTTTGACCTAAGAAGTATCACTATGTCCAAAGATGATTTTTAACTTTTATTATCATACTGGAAGATGGAATAATATTCATATGATAACTAACAAGTATTTGATTGAAATGATTATTTAAATAATCAATATAAAATTATCAACCTGGATACATATTGTATCTTTCTATGTGGGGCACTGTGCTAAGTCCTAAGAACTCAGAACTAGTAGGTTATGTACGTGCTCTCAAAAAGCTTGTAGTCAATTACGGCACATGGGTATTCCTGCCTTTACACATATCAACCACTAATTGTGTATTCCTTTCTACTGCCCAGGGATCAGCTTCAGGATATAATACATAAATCGACAGGGTAATCAGAGCTCCTAAATCCAAAAGTACTTCATAGTTCTTTATCACCAAACATAAAAAGGCCCAGATGTTTCTTTCTATAATGATGGTCTTAATAATTGTGATTATAGTAGTTGATGTCCTTTGAGAGCCCACTGTAAGACAGATACTGCTCACAGAGCTTTGTGGGCACTGCTATCTCCTTCAATCCTGTCTTTCTAAAGAGGCTGGTTAACAGCAATCTCTTGTGGTCATCAATGAAGACTCATTTAAAGGAAATGGGAATAAACTTCAGTATGAGGAAATTAGATATCTTTCAGACAAATTTTCCACAGTTGATGGATGTTTCACATTAGCGATAACGAGGGAGCTGGTGAGGTCCTCTTCCCAGGATGTCTTCAGAATTAGATAAATTCTCACCCAGCAGTAATGAGAAGCACAAACCTGCCTGAATGAAAAAGAAAAGCCATATGACCTTTCTGTGTCTTTTTCATTTCCGAGATTCAGTCATTTGTGATGCTCCAAAATCAAATTTATTTTTGTGCTAAAGTCTGTGGAAAATTGTCTTCATTAAATTGTCTCCACAACCACTTAGCACCCTGACAAATGAGCAAGGGAGGAGGCACAAGTAATTTACAAAAACTTTTTTAACTTCTAATAATTGCTAATAATATCTAATAATATCTGAACTTTGTGCTGAAGCACAAATCTTGTTTAGAGAATTACTCTCTCAAAACTATCTCAAAACCAACACTGAAAATGATGTAAAAGTTAAATCCTGAAAACTCAAGCAAATGAATTACTGTAACTTTTATGGCTAAATTAATTTGTGCTGAAATAGCTTGTATTATGAAAGATATAAATTCATGAGCATTTATTACTTGTAGACACAAACCTTTTCTGAATACCAATGGTTTAAGGAAGAAACAAAAACAACAATAGCATTTGAATTTTTAGGAATCCAATTTTTCTTCTACCCAGAATTCAAAAAGATATTATTTACATTGTATGTACCTAATTTCAATAAGAAACCACCTTATAGGGCTGGGAAGGTGGCTCAGTGGTAGAGTGCTTGCCTTGCATGCCTGAGGCCCTGGGTTCGATTCCTCAGCACCACATAAGCAAAAAAAAAGAAAAAAGCTGGAAGTGGCACTGTGGCTCAAGTGGTAGAGTGCTAGCCTTGAGCTGAAGAGCTGAGGGACAGTGCACAGGCCCAGAGTTCAGGCCCCACGACCAGACCCAAAAAAAAAAAAAAAAAAAAGAAAGAAACCACCTTATAACATTTACCATAAAGTAATTTCTTTTTTTCTTTATTTTTTTTTTTTTTGTCGGTCATGGGGCTTGAACTCTGGGCCTGGGCGCTGTCCCTCAGCTCTTCAGCTCAAGACGAGCGCTCTACCACTTGAGCTACAGCACCACTTCTGGTTTTATGGTGGTTTTATTGGAGCTAGGAGTCTCACGGTCTCTCCTGCCCGGGCTGGCTTTGAACGGCAATCCTCAGATCTCAGCCTCCTGAGTAGCTAGGATTACAGTGTGAGCCACCAGCACCCGGCTTACCATGAAGTCATTTCTAATAGAAGCTAGTACTTTAAACAACAACAAAAAAAACCTGTTCTATATTTCAGGCTTCAAATAGTGGCACCTAAACACTTACAGGTCATTATATGGGATCACCTGGCTTTATCTATCCTTAAACCTATTGTTTACAAATTGAAGTAAACTTATTAAGCTCTGGGTCCTTACCACTTACCTTACCCAAATAAGGATAACACGTATCTCCCCAAATAAATTAGAATTTCAATTTCCACTGAGCGACATGGGAAAAGGACAAGACACATTGTCAACCACAATATAGAAAAAAATGGAGCAAAGGGAAAAGGAGAAACTGGAAAAAGCCATCTACAAATGACCAAGATTATTTTCAAAGCAGAAAATACAATGGGGGTAAAGGACTGATGACTTCTGCACTTCCTGTGGTATTTAAGTATTATTTCATCCTCTTATTTTACCAAGCATTTGTGGGGAAAGGGGAATGCAAGCAAGAGAAGGCTTCATATATCATGAGTCCTGAACACTGCAGCCCTTTAGAGAGTGACTCAATCCCTGCAATATGCCAACCTCATTAAACAGGCATTTCCACTTCAAAGATAGAAGCCTTTTGTGGCCCCATAGATGGTGTCACCTCATTCACTGGACATAGTGCCAAGAGGAACATAAAAGTAGCCAAGAAGAACATTTCCCAAGGCTACATTAGCGCCATTCACTAGAGAAGCAGTGTTGCTGGCACAGATTCAAACCTCACACATTGCTCGGCTCCTGACCATCATGATCACTTCTGTTCTCCATCACATTTCCCCCCACCTGTATTTCCCACACAGCTCATCATATGCTAGACTTTCACAATTTGCTTATTTATTTACTTGTGTACTATCTGTTTCACACTCTGAGGATCCTACCATAATAAAGCACTTCATGCAGGCAGACACTTAAGCGCCTGGACTGAGCTTAATAAATTTCTATTGGATACAAAAGTGATCAAATGAGAAGGAAAAGGAAAAGCTGTTCTTACAGAAAGATCAAAGCAGAAATAATCTGGAGAACCCTACGTGAATGCTTTGAAACCAAAGACCAAAGGCCAATAAAGAGAGTTGGAACCCAGACATTCTTTCTAGGAAGGCACCTGAGGATACTAGAATTAACCTCTGTCCTCAAAGAGCCTACAATCTCCTAGGCAGGCACACTGTAAATACCATCTACTTTAACTACCATTAAAGTAAAATCAATGCTGGGATGGAAGTGCAAGTAGAGTGTAGTAATACTTGGGGTACATGACATTTCAGAAGGCATCACAAAGGAAGCACCAAGAAATGAAAAGAAAATGCTCAACTTGAAGAACACCATAATTAAAGACATAAAAGTGCCTTGTGATGTTCCAAAGCAGCAAATACTTCACAGTATACATAAAACTATAGAGTTGCTTGTGTCTTGCACTATCAGTATTCAAATACCTAAGAAAATCAACTTACTTTTCTTTCTTTTTTTCTTTCTTTTTTGTCAGTCATGAGGCTTGAACTCTGGGCCTGGGTGCTGTCCCTCAGCTCTTCAGCTCAAGGCTAGCACTCTACCACTTGAGCCACAGCACCACTTCTGGTTTTCTGGTGGTTAAGTGGAGATAAGAGTCACGCAGACTTTCCTTCCCAGGCTGGCTTTGAACAACAATCCTCAGATCTCAGCCTTCTGAGTAGCTAGGATTACAGGCATGAGCCACTGGTGCCTGGCAGAATATCAACTTAAAAGAAAGGAAGATCTTGGCTCACAAGTTTCAGAGAGCTCATTCAGTTCATGGCTCTTCATCCCTATCACTTCACCCACTTGTCCACTTGCCCACAGCAAGATAAAACATTATGGTAAGAATCTATGGTAAAACAAAGCTGCTAACCTCAGAGGGACAGAAACAAAGACAGAAAGAGAGAGGGAGAAGATGGAGATGAGGATGGAGACAGAGATAGAAAGAGAGAGGAGTGGGAACAAAATAAACTCTTTAAAGTCAATAGCCTATATCCTCCTGAAGTTTTCACCTCTAGCCAATAGCCCAGGAAGCTATGAATCCATCAATGGATTGACTCATTGAAGAAGTCAAGGGATTCACAATCCAATCACCTCCGAAAGGCCTCACCACTATCACTACGACATTACAAACTCAGTTTTCAGTACATGAACTTCTGAAGGACATTTCAGATCCAAACCATAAAATTCCAAACTTCAATTCCTTGAAGAAACAAGCAACAATCAGATATAAAGTGAATAAGGGGATATATAGAGGAGAAACTAAAATGGCAATTTAAAAAAAGAGTTTTGATCACTGGGTTTGTGGTAGAGTCTCTGACAGGCATTTTACACTTCTGTTTGAATATTGAAGATCCTCAGATCTCAGCCTCCTGAGTAACAAGGATTACAAATGTGAGCCACAAGTAGCAGGCTGTATGATGAGTTAGTATCAGAATTAGGATACAAGCTATGGGAAGAGCTAAGGATATAAGAGCAATCTAAATTGATAGTTATTAAGCAATACTTCATGGCTTTGGTCTGTGTGTGTGTGTGTGTGTGTGTATGTGTGTGTGTGTGTGTGTGTGTGTGTGTGTGTGTGTGTGTGTCTCAAACTTCCTTTCCAAGTTCCTGGAGGAGAAAATTAGTCTTGTAATGGAGTCCATGCATATAAGAAGCCCCAAAGTTTGCTTTGTCTACATTTTTTTGTAGAAAAAATAGCTTTTTCCAATATAGAATCATAGACAAATATCACATTATAATATAGATATCAAGCATACCAATGATGCCTCTCAAACACATAAAACGTTTTTCACCTCTGTACCGAATTTGGGGTCTATTATGCACTATCTTTATCTAGACTAAAGTTTCTCAGTCTGTCTATATTTTCAATCCTTAGCTTTGGAAAAGTTATTTTGTTGGGAGAGATCTTCTGTCATGTTTAGCATCATGAAAAAAATTATGAAGCCAAAACATAATTAAATGTTAACAATGATATAGACTGATGGAGAACTAGAAAAAAATTCAGTAGTCATAAAACAACTCTCTCCTTATGTGGGAAATGAAAATAGCAGCAAATCTTAGAAGAAATGGATACACCATATTTGATAAGAGAAGGCATAATGTAAAGACAGTTTACTTTTGAGGATTTTCATATTGAATGATAGGCATGAGTTAGGCAGTTATTTTAACACAAATTGGCAAGAAGGAACAAGGAGTATTTTTGTGACAGGATGTTAAAACAAATTTTCTTTTATATCCACTTTTGCTCCCTGAGAAATTATTCCACCTACTAGATTAAATGAAAGAGAAACAGATATTCTTGGGAGTTTTTAAATGTTCCAGGAGCTATTGCAAAAATAAATAAATAAATAAAAAGGATAACAAAATTTAACTGACTAGAAGGCAATAATTTGATTAGTTATAAAAGAAAGGGACAGGGTCTGCATATCACAAATATGGATCCAATCAGAGTAGGTAATGTGTGATGTAATAGCATACTGGAATAAACAATTACAATTATGAAGATGTTCATACCATGCAATTTTAACTCATTAGAATTCTCAAATGAGTAAACAGCTTCTGTCCAACATCTAACAAAAAAGAAGTAAAACATTTCTCACCTCTATTCCGGATTTGGGATCCATTATGTACTATCTTTATCTAGACTGAAGTTTCTCAGTCTGTCTAGGTTTTCAGTCCTTAGCTTTGGGGGAGTTACTTTTGTTGAGGGAGATGTCCGGTTATGTTTAGCCACATTGCTGGCCCGGACCACGAGATGCCAGTAGCACTACCCATTGATAGTAATCAAAAATAACCTTAGACAGTCAAAGGGTTGAAGATCAGTTACCTAAATAGTAGGCAGTAATATTTCAAATGATTGTGCTAAATCTGTCAGATCTTGAACCTCTTTCTTCATTAAAGATTCATTGTTCCCCTTTAAGAAGAATCTTAACCAATGAGGTTTATATAATTCAAGAAGACTTAACTGGCCAAGACTAATACTATTCTTTCTCTTGACACTCAGTCAACCATTTCTTAAATTAACTGTATTATGCAAAAAGGCCATTGCTTTTGAGAAAAAAAAGGATTAAAGTGTCATCTGTGCTCCAATATATTTTTGTAATCCTAGGATCTTCAGAGGCCAAGACAGAATTGCTTGAGCCCAGGAAGTATAGGCCAGCCTGAAGCAAGATAGTCAAAAACAAAACAAAACACAAAAGGATGAAATTGAGGTAGGAAGTGAAAGAGTATTTGGACTCATCCTACTTTGCTTTTCTTTATTACCTCCTGCTTAATACTGTTTCTGGGTGGAAGAACGGCGACTCAGGGGCAAAGATGGGAAGAGGAACTGAGGAAGATAAGACCATGAAGTCTATGCTACACTAGTGTTCTGAATTGGTTGTGTGGAATCCAAGTGGCTGCTTCCTTCCTCACATAGGACTTGGCTATTGAGACTGTTCTACGTGGAAATACAGCTTCTGTGAACATATTTGGGGGCCTTAAACTTTCTCTTAAGCTTGCTTGAAGTTACTCTGATTCTCAGATACTGAGGCACTGAAGGAAATTTTATAAACAGACTGAAAAAATTCTCCTTTGTGCAAATGGAAAACTTTGCTCTCAGTGAGCAAGTAATCAAGCATTATTCTCCAAAGAGCCATTTCCTCTTTTGTGAACAGGAAAGCCATTTTGGAGTCTTCATAAAGGGAACTGTTTTATAAATGAGCCACCATCAGAAGGACCATGCCATCATTAGCAAACCAGGAAATAAGAACCCTGGCAGTAGTGGGACTATTCCTTTAGCTCTGAAAAATTGTCTACAATGACTTTTGGACTGCAATATTTTTTCTTTTAGTGCTAAGGATTGAACACAGGGCTTTGTGCATGCCAAGCATGTTCTCTAACACTGAACTGCAACCCTAGTCTTGAATGCAATCATAAACATGCCAAGCAATTCCAGCCCCAATGTATTATTAAAAATTGCAGCTATCAACAATAACAAAAAGTCAAGCTGACTTAAATACATGAGGAAAAAATGCTATGTTAACAAGCTTAACTCTCTATCCAAATAGACCAAGATTCAAAGAGTTAAAATTAAGACAGGTGCCATTTTTGCAAATGATAAAGGCAGTGAAATATAGAACCAAAATGTCATTGTAGAAGAGCTCTGGAACATTTATCAAGTCCCCAGAGATATATTTTAGAATTTGACAAAGTTGTGGATTGTTAAAAATCCAAATTCATCTTGAGATGTATTATACAGAACAGTGAGTGTTAAGAGATCTTAAATGTTCTCAAAACAAAGGTATATGAGGTGGATATGTTAATTTGTTTTATTTAAATATTTCACAATGTATACACAGTTTAATGTTCCAAACAAGCTGGCTGGGGGTCTTTTGCTATACCCAGATAGAAATTGTGGGCAGATAAAGAAGAGCAATTCCAGTTATTCTAGGCTTTTGCAAGTATTTGCAGGCAGCAGTATAAAATGATGATGTGCAACAGCAGTAAGCCTTGGGCCTTTGACAAGCTAAGGTAGTGGGCATACTTCAGGGTTCAAGCTTGATGCTTTTGACAATTAAGTTGCAGCACAGAGTTCTAGCCCAGAGTTTATCCATAGGCCCTAAACCACTAAAGCACAGCATGGGATTCAGGGACCTTCATGTAACACCTCCTATAGTGGAAGAGTCTCTCTGACAGCTAGTCCCCTACCAGCTGTGTTAGGTTAACTTTCTTGATTGCCCACTGACATATTCCCTCCTGCCAACTGCTGCCTGCCTCTGCCACTCTGAGCAGTTTTACCTGGGCCTCTCAACTTGCCAGCCTAACTGCTGCCCTGCACAGTGCTCTTCCTGCCACTGCTCTGCCGTTTCTTTCATGATATCAGATCAGCAAAGGTAGGCAAGACCACTGGAGAGGCAAGTCCTTTGGAGGACTTGATGTTATCTTGAGGGACAGAAGGAGAGGATCTCCCAGTTGCTCCCAAAGGGATCTGAGCACTCTGTTTATATAGCAAGAAGGGAGGACAGCAGTGTTTGCACCAGCTATAACAGTCCACTCATGTTTGCATGTATCATGGTACAGTCAGTTATGCAAATGAAGGATTGTGTTTGAACTAATCGTAGTCCAACTGCTGGGTTAAAACCCTCAATACAAGATGCTTGGTGGGCCTTGCTCCTTCTGGAGCTCAAGTCCAGCTTTAGATATTGACATGACAGCAGTACAGTTGCCTGGTTAGCAGGTTTTACGTAAAGCAGATGGATCCCTGGAGAAGGATCTGGCAGTTGTCAATTAGGAAGTTAAGTCTTCCCAAGCCCAACATCTCAACACTTTCAAGGATTTCAAAATGCAGAGATACTAGGCTTTATATAGAGCTGGATCCAGAAGCTCAAATATTTTCCTTAGTCTCCTCTGCTTTCTCTCTAGCGCCCTCTCTAGCAATCAGAAGTGTTTGCTCAGAAACCTGAATGAAAAAGGACACCTGCAGAATGTCACCATGTTAGTCTCTGCTTCAGTACTGCAAATATCCCTAAACAAATCACTATGCCCAAGAAAATATAAAGTTCTAATTGACCAGGTGTGGGACACTAAGACCAGGAAAGATCATCCTCCCAAGAGACAGAGATAAAGGGATTGGGAGGACAGTGTTCCCCTAGGACCAAAAAAAAAAAAAAAGAGGCACCCTTCCTAAGAGAAGAAAAAGGACAAAGTGGAAGCTGGGCAGAGAGAGCAAGCAACAGGTCGGTGATGGTCTGTTCTAGGTTAATAATTTGTTTTAGGCAAGTACCTCTTCAATGATCAGGGAAGCTAAACATTCCACAATTTCCTCCTCTTTTATCCATTCAATACTTAAAAGTTCTGAACAGAAAGCAATTTCTTTATTGGTCTTGCTTTGATATTTAAGAGAAGTCAAATACCCTTTGTCTGAGACTTAGATTTGATTTTAGGATTTAGAGAAGCATTTTGGAAAAGAAAACATAATTTGACTCCATGGTGTTTGGTATTCTAGGTCTTGGTGACATTGCCTCTGAGGTTGGTGAGAAAACCTGTAAAGTTCCAAATAATAATGATGATGATTCAACATACATTTTGTCCATTACTATCAAAAATCTGCATATGCTGATGATGTATTCGTTTTATGGGACAGTTTTTCAGAGCTCATCTGCAAGTGAGCAAATAATGGAGCACATTGATAGGAAGTGCAAACTGTGGATTCACAAGGCCAGTTCCACTCCTGCTTCTGTTCATTCCAACTGTGTGACTTTGGGTGTTTTGTAATATCTAGAAAAATTCAATTTCTTGTGTGTAAAATAAAGGTTAAAATTTTTACATCATGGGACTATGTGAGCATTGTGGAACTTCATATATGCAAGTTCCTTACTATTAGGTTTTTAAAGAGGCTGCCAAGTAAGAACAACACCACACATGTGGTATTCAGGAAAGGGGTAGGTTTATTCAGTAGACCAGCCAGCACCGCGCCAGGTTGGCACTCTACACACCTGACAAAGAGGGCATCTGACCCCTGGCCATGCCTTATCTAGGATAGGGAAGTCGGGGGGGGGAGGTTGGTGGTGGTGGTAAGATGTGGGGTAAAGGGAGGTGGGACTGGATAAGAGGTGGGACCAGGTGGGAGAAAGGTGTGGCCATATCAAATGCAGATGTGACTTCATCGGCTGCAGACGTGACCTCTTCCAGGCATTCCAGTTGCCTAGGTAACACAGGTACTGAGCAGAGAGTAGGCTGGAAAGAGGGTGGAGTCTGCTTACCATCCAGGAGCAGACCTTACGCTTACTCTGTTTATATTAGCAAAGTCAGTAGCCATTACTAAGTAAGCAACACCATCACAAGTGAAGAAAAATAGTGTACTCTAAACAACAAACTGGATTTTTTTTCACTTAATACCTTCTCTCATTGCAAAGGCTTCTACCCATTCTCAAATTGGGATATGGTTATTATGCCTTGATTTTTGTTCACAAATATTTTAAACTTTAATTAATTATAAGTTTCATGTGACATTTCCTTATATCCAAAGTTACACTCAAAGTAAATTTTTAAAAAATAGCTAGATCTAACAGATGTGCAAATCTGCCATATCACATCAAGGTCTGGGGGCTCCATATGAAGGCCAAATATTAAAAAAAAGAAAATCTCAAAATCCTAAAACCAAATCTAAGTCATTAGAGAACTTGAAAAAACAAAAGTTACCTGAATGAAAATGTAGATGTTGTTTTGAATATAGCAATATTTGTAAACAATTATGTCAACTACCTAAAGATAATAAAAAATAAAATAATTTTTTATATTTTTTGTTGTAAAGATACTGTACAGAGGGGTTACAGTTACATGAGTAAGGTAATGCGTGTATTTCCTATAAAGCATTGTTACCCCTTCCTTTGTTTTCCCCTACTATTCCTTCCCTCCCCACCTCCCCAACTGCTACCCCACCCCTGAAGTTGTAAAGTTTTTTAAAAGGAATAATCCAGCCAGGTGCTGGTGGCTCATGCCTATAATCCTAGCTACTCAGGAGGCTGAGATCTGAGGATGGCAGTTCAAAGCCAGCCCAGGCAGGAAAGTCTGTGAAACTCTTATTTCCAATTAACCACCAGAAAAACCAGAAGTGGTGCTGTGGTTCAAGTAGTAGAATGCTTACCTTGACCTAAAGAGCTCAGGGACAGTGCCCAGGCCCAAAGCTCAAGCCCCATGACCAGCAAAAAAAAAAAAGGAATATTCCATCATGTTTATTTGAGACAGAGACTTACTACTTAGCCCAGGGTGGCCTAAAACTGGCTACCTTCCCAAATGCTCAAGTTATAGGCATGACTCATCATACCTGGCTTCAAATAAGGTTTTCTTCCTCCATTTCCTGAGACAAAGTAACTTAAAATTTTATTTAACCAGAACTCCCAGTAGGAAATACTTCTTTTTTTTTTTGGTCCGGTCGTGGGGCCTGAACTCTGGGCCTGGGCGCTGTCCCTCAGCTCTTCAGCTCAAGGCTAGCACTCTACCACTTGAGCCACAGCGCCACTTCCGGCTTTTTTCTTTTTGCTTATGTGGCGCTGAGGAATCGAACCCAGGGCCTCAGGCATGCAAGGCAAGCGCTCCACCACTGAACCACCTTCCCAGCCCCAGGAAATACTTCTTATATTGCCATCTGTCATATACATACATACATACATACATACATACTGTTTCTAATCTATATGCAATCTGACTAGATTAGATGGATCTTCTTATTGTTCTTTTTTTTGTGTGTGTGTGCTAGTCCTAGAGCTTGAACTAGGCCGTGGGCACTGTCTCTGTGCTTTATTGCTGAAAGCTAGTGTTCTACCACTTGAGCCACAGCTCTACTTCTGGTTTTTTGATAGTTAATTGGAGATAAGATACAAACTTTCCTGTCTGAGCTCACTTTGAACCAGGCTCCTCAGATCTTAGTCTTTGATAGCTAAGCTAACAGGCATGAGCCATTAGTGCCCAGCTCTACTTCATTTTCACTAAACTTATTTCAGAAGCAAATAATCAGTAGAATACTGATCAGCTTGAGAATTTAGTTGATACATTAACAAACTTAATAAGAGGATAAACATGAGGGTGAATAAAAACTACATAAAATCCAGTTTATTTAAAATTTTCTAATTAATACCTTCTTCATTTGCCTTCATCTTTTCTGAAGTCTCATAGCTGTATTATGTAAATCAGTTAATTCAGTTTCCCAGCTCTGCCAGAACTCCTAGAATGAAACAGACTACATTTTATGTGGTAATTAAATTATTGGAAAAAGAGCCTTGAATTTGAAGTTGGAGGATCTGTTTGAAGTTAGTTGTGCCACCTGTAATCTGAATAGGTCTCTTAATGCACAGGTACCCAGTTTCATCCTTTGTAATCCAGGATAATAATAGTCACAAAATATCAACTAGATCTTCTAATTTCAGCTCCAGCATACAAAGAACTTGAATTCTATCAGCCATGTTTTTTAACAGACGAAAAGTAGAAGAAAACCAAAAACAGTTTTCTTGGACTCTTTAGAGATTTAGGTGGCTAGGCAAACAGCCATCCTGAAATCTGGGGAGGTGAATGCAGAGAACCAGAGTCTACATCTGTGAAACTGCTGTAAAAACTACTGGGGCCACAGGTTTAAGAGACCCTATACTTTCAGGAGTTTCAGCTCAAGCAATCCTATATGGTTCTCATAGTGAAGAGCCAACAAATACCCCTTCATGGCTCTGGTTGGTGGAGAAGAATAGTAACCATTTCAAAATATGCCTAAAGCCCCAAAGTGTTTTCCTAATACAGGCCTACTCTCCAGTAGAAGAACTTAATACACCTATGGAAGGGTGTGTTACCTAATATCACAACCCCAAGCTTTCCTGTTTCATTCACTTCATGATGGAAGAAAAAGACGTTAACACAGTTGTGAAGACAATTAATAATCACATTTTTGCTGCCACCCTCAATGGACAGAACCCATACAGCTCATTTGGTTCAGCAACCAGATCACCCCCTAGGGTTGCAGCCTTAAAACAGGCAAGCCTGCTCAATGTGGCACATTGGTTGCAGCTCAAGGCAAACAACATCAAACAACATCAGTCCATGTTGCAGCTCTATTGCTGCAGATGTTGGACAGGAACTTGATCAGCAAGAAACAGAGAAGACACATTTTGAGAGGTCAAATTAGAAGTCTTTGTTTGGGTTTTTTTTAACTGTATTTTTTTTGTCTTTTCTTTTTTGGTACTGGGGATCGAACTCAGGATGTTGCACTTGCTAGGCAAGCACTTTGCCACTGAGCTACATCCCAGCCCCAAATTAGAAGTCTTTATTGGAGAGCTATTGTCTTCAGGTAGACTCCTGTCTCAAAGACCTGCAGCCCAGTACAGAGCTTAAACAAAGCTTTTAAAGACAAAAACCACATGTGTGGCATGGAAACCAAGCCTTAACAAAACAGACCTTACTTGGGAAGTAGCTCAGGTACCAGCAGACCTGTATATCTGTGAAAGTAGCTCAGGGTCAGCTTAGACTTTCCATATAGGGGTATATTTAGAGGCTACTCACAGGTAAGTGAATCAAACTATTTAAGGAAAACCAAGGCCAGCATTCTCTGTAGCAGCTTTCCTAAGGCTAAAGAGTATGACATCTGCTGTAAAGCCAAATTCAGAAATCCTTACCCAAAAGACCACCAGAGACCGTCACCAATGTAAAAGCAAAGGAGTCTTTATTGCACGCTCAAGCTTGGTCCCCCGTGTACATGGCAGCAGCCCATGATGCTAAGAGGCCCTGAGCCCAGGGTCACAGCACTTTTTATACATTTTTTAGGGAAGGCAGGGGCTTCGCATACATCATAACTTCTTGTAACAAATGACTACAAACCGCGGGAAAATCATAAAACAACTCTATAGTATGATTGGCACACTACAAAACTGGAAAAGACCAGAAACAAGTTGTTAGTTAGATCAAGGGGCTGACTTACTTTAACCTGGTTGGCTTGCACCACAGGGGAGTCTCAAGAGGATAGGTGCTAAACTGCAGGGTGTCTGGTTTAGATAATGGCCACCAGACCCTAGGAGGGGCTGTTCTGGAGTTTCAGATACCTTGACATACTGTCTTGAGAAAACACCATCTGTGGTTTCGAGAATTGTTTGTGCAAGGCTTGCTGTCCTAATTCCTAGCATTGGGGCTGAAGTGGGTCAAGGGTTAAGTTGCAGAACTGAGATGGGGGTCTTAAGTGAAATGGAGTTGCTTAGGTTCCTCACTGCAATTCAATAAATGACGGTCTCACCACTAGGCTCTTCAGAGCTGTGGTGAAAATCTCCCTTCACCAGCAAGGCAGTAGGATGGCTATAAGAAGTAACTTAGACTAAGCCTCTTCACTTCAGTCCTTCCTCTCTTCTACAGGTGGCTATCTCTGTACCGCTCTGTCGTCATGGCTTTCTCAGTAACTCTGAGTCTAGGCTATGCTCTGTTTGGTTGCCACTATTCAAGTTAGTTGCTTTGGAAGGTAACATTTTATTAGTCAGATTAAGTCCCTCCTGCAAGCCCTCTCCCCAAGGTCATGAAAAGACTATCTGAACTAGAAGAGGCTAGGGAAAGGCAGAGGCAGAATGTTCTGCTTTTTAGCCTGTTAGATCAAGATACTGTTCCCACAGCATCCCCACAGGAGTAGGTGGGCCCTAGGTCCTAACTAATTTACTCTTTCATAACAACCTGGAGGCATGATGAAGACTAAAATTTACTCCTACTATTGTGCTATTATAGAATGTCTTTTCCTCCCCACACACTTTGCCATATCTACAAGGCTCTATTACAATAACAATGGATTACAGCAGAAAAGTATGCAAGGTTCAGACTTCCTTACTCCCCACCCCACCCCAGTTTGTGAATACTAGGGATTGCACTTATCAGGCAAATACTCTATCATTTGGTCTACATCATCAACCTTAAGACTTAGATTCTTGGGGCTGGGAAGGTGGGTCAGTGGTAGAGCGCTTGCCTTGCATGCATCAGGCCCTGGGTTCGATTCCCCAGCACCACATAAGCAAAAAGAAAAAAAGCCGGAAGTGGTGCTGTGGCTCAAGTGGTAGAGCACTAGCCTTGAGCTGAAGAGCTGAGGGACAGCGCCCAGGCCCAGAGTTCAGGCCCCACAACCGGACCCCTCCCCCCCCAAAAAAAGACTTAGATTCTTGAGGAGGAGTTCTTTGGGAAGTTCAAAGACAGTGAATTGACAAAAACAAGGACACTAGAATAATTTGAAACATTTAATAATTTCTCTATCTCCTATTAGATGATTATTACTAAACTTTACACTGGGCTGGGCACTGGTAGCTCACATCCATAATCCTAGCTACTCAAGTAAGATGTGAGGATCTCAGTTCAAAGCCAGCCTGGGCAGACAAATAAAAGACTATCTCCAAATAGCCAGCAAAAAGCCAGAATTCAAGTAGGGCTTAAAGGGTAGAGCACCAGCTTGGCAAACACCTCCCAGCAGAAGCCTGTTACATCATATCCTCTATCTGATATATCTCATCTGGTTTTTACCTCCACTACTACTGCTACCACCACCACCACCACCACCACCACAAACAACAACAACAAAGACAGCAATGCATGTTAAAAGTCCAGAAAATGCAGTCTGATGAGACAAAGAGTCTGAATAAGACTTTCTGATAAGATTCATAATCAGGGTCGCAGTATCAGCTCCCGAGCCTGTGCTGCAGCCCTGGCTGGTCAGTGTAGGAACCTTCTCAATAAAAGTTTCTTCTTTATTAACAACTTTGTTGCGGTGGGCTCTGTCACTCCAGATGACTAGGTGGGCTTGTCTGCCTGAGTAGGGGGTCTTCCTACTACATTTAATGGGGGCTCATCCAGGATAGAGCTCTTAGCCGCTCCAACCTGAGGGGGATTGAAGTCCCTGGCTGGGAGGACAGTGTGCGGGCACTCGGCTGTTGGAGAGAAATTCTGAGAAAAGCCTTGAGTCTGTGTAGGAATTTGCAGCCCAGCACGAGGTGTGACAGTCCCTTGGAGCCACTGAGAGACCCTGCTGCTGCTGCTGCTGCACACCCTAATGGGTAAAGTTCAATGACGGCCTGACAGTCACCTGGAGGAACTCCTGCCTGATTCCATCACTTGAGTCTGCTTCCTGGTTGAAAGCTGCTAAAACTCAGATCTTGTGAGACATTCTTTTGGGTGATATCCAGAAACACTCTCTATTCCCACAGTGGATATTGGGGACAAGAATACCACTGGCTTGTTTGCCTTAGGCACTTCAGTGCATAGTGACTGGAAATCCACTCTATAGTCACAGCCTAGGTTGGCTCTGGTATGGTAATAACGTGAGTGAGTTATCAATGGAGGTAGTAACTGAGACCCAGCCCTGCTCTTAGCCTTAAAATCTAGCAAGCTTCTCCATCTCAGTGGTGCCTTGGGGCTGTTCTGAGATAACTTGGTTCCACAAGCCACAGGAAAAATTGGGCAGTTTTAAACTCTAGCCACAAAGAAGCTCAAGGAATTGTAAAGAAAGAAGGTAGTAAAGAAAGCCTTGGGAAAGGAATTGGGGAAAAATTGGTATCCCCTGGATAAGAAAGGATTTGAAAAGTAAGGATTGTCTTTAAATGTTTGAAAAAAGGAAAGAAGACAAACCTCAGAAAGTATAAGTTTGTAACAAATGGTATGAGTATGTTTTGAAATTGGAGCTTACGAGTACAGCTGGTATAAAATTAAGGAAGCTATGCTATACGTAAAGCTATACATAAAGTCAGGATTGGTGCACTAATGTGGAACATTCTTTATGTCTTATCTGTATGCCTACCGCAATCTAGATGCTGGTTCAGTTAGAGCCGCCCGGTAGACTCATTGTCAGAGGTAGTTCTCTGAAATGGCCAGGGACTGGACTTCTTATCATGAAGCAAGGTAGCCTTTGTATTAGGGAAAGTCTGGCCTCGGTTAGAAGAGTCTGAGGGACTGAGTCATGTTATCAGCCTCTCTTCTCATGGTCCCCATGGGCGACAACCCTAACAACTGTCTTGGCTGGTGTAGTTCTCTGCTTGCTTCTGACATTAGCTGTTGGGCTCCATGGATGATGACCCTGATTTCAGCTATTGTGGCCCCTCCTTGATTCTTATCCTTCTGATGCTATTAATTGGCCCTTGTATAATTAATGCATTAATGTCATGCATACAAAAGAGGATTGGAGCCATAAAATTAATGATAATGAGAACTCAATGTGATTCCATCCCAATGGAAAAACTGAGTCAATGATTTGACTCAGGAACAAGTCAAAGTGGGGAGTGAAGTAGGCCCTGAGAGGAGACTGGTACAGCTTCTTTCCAGGCTTTGCCTTTGTTTTAGGGATTTTAACAAAAAAAAAAAACCTCTAAACAAGGTTAACTCGACCTTGGCTCCAACCAGCCCAGTTCTTGGAATGGAAAGAATGCCTCTAGGTCCCCCTCCCCTTAACAACTCAACCCACCTTCATTGTTCTGTTAAAGACTGAACGATTAAACAGATAGCCAGTAATCTGGTTCATACTGGCAACACAACAAGCTTACCATAAACTCCGCCTTTTTCACGTGCTTATGTTAAACTCCACTAAACTCCTCCTTTGCGTATGCTTACTGTAAGCTCCACCTTACCGTTGAATTCATGAGTCATTTAAACCGAAAGTGATAGGCTGGTTTAAACAGCCATTATGTGACAAAGTGTAACCTCATTGGCCACCTGCGTGTGGTCTAGTATGACTGTGTAATCTTTTGGAGTGTGTGACAATCTCATTGGTCACCTGCGTGACCAGGCTTGACCTTGTGAATTTTGCCTTTAAAAACCTAATTACGTGGGCCACTCAGGGTCGCAGTATCAGCTCCTGAGCCTGTGCTGTGGCCCTGGCTGGTCGGTGTAGGAACCTTCTCAATAAAGTTGCTTCTTTATTTAAAAAAAAAAAAAAGAACATTCAGAATCAGAGTCTGATATGGCAAGATTTGAAATCACCACAAATTTAAAAGTATGTATGTTAAGGACTGGTATATAGAAAAAAAATCAGCATATATAAGGAGAAATGGGCAATACAAGCAGAGAGATGAAAAGATGACCAGAGGAACAATTACAAATACTAGAAATAAAAGGCACAGTAATAGAAATGTTAGTTATAATTTGATGGACTCCTTGGAGAACTAGATATAGCCAAAGCAAAGATCAATGAACTCAAAGATACATTAGTTTAAAAATTCCCAACTTGATAGGCAAAGAAATTTTCAAAAATATATGAGTACTTGAATACCCAAAGAAGAAAAATTAGAGAACAAAGCAATAGAAATATTGAAGTGATTATGGCTGAGCAATTTCCAAATTAATGGCATATACCAAATCACAGATCCAGGAATCTCAATAAATTCCAAGCAGGATAAATGCTGAAACGTCTTCACCTGCATGTATCATATTCAAACTGAAACAATGAGATAGTGATAACTTTAAATAAAGATAAGTAGGGAAAAATCAGGGGGAAAAGCTAAAGGAAAAAAAACTACCTAAAGAGGAACACAGTGGCTTTCTTTCTTTTTTTTTTTTGGTCAGTCATGACATTTGAACTCTGGGCCTAGGTGCTGTCCCTGAGCTCTTCAGCTTAAGGCAAGCCCTCTGCCACTTAAGCCACAGTGCCACTTCCAGTTTTCTGGTGGTTAATTAGAGATAAGAGTCTCAGGGACTTTCCTTCCTGGGCTGGCTTTAAACTGCCATCCTCAGATCTCAGCCTCCTGAGTAGCTAGGATACAGGTGTGAGCCACGGGTGCCTGGCAATGGTGACTTTCTTAGGGATTAAAATAAAATAAATATTTAAAGTGTTAAAAGAAGCAATTGGAGTTGTTGGTTATAAAACCAGACCTTTAGACTCCATTTAGGTCTGGCTAATGACCCTTTTGTCTAAATTTAAAAAACATAGTAAAAGGCAGAAAAAGGAGATTTATCACATAGTCACAGGAAGACAACACTTCAGTAAGTCTTCAACCACCTTCAGCTTTCTTCAGAGATATAGACATTAGGTTAGGCAGAGAAAATTGGAAGTAAAGACTGAGAAAATATACACAGTTAAAACAGTCCCAGGTCACACTGATTATTCAAAGGGGCCAGAAGTGGTGTGCCAGTCCATAATCTCAGGATTGGTCAGATGGGGCCTGGCCAGAGATCTGGAAGTTCCTGGATTCCAAAAAGGCTACAAAGTAACTAGAGGAGAGGATGATTCAGAACAAAAGATGATACAAAATTGGATGCATTTGGAATGCCTAGGCCCAAGTAAGGAGTCATGTTTCTCAGCAAGAAGATAGCATTTACTCACCTCTTATGTATGTAAATACATTTGACAAAAAAAAAACCCATGAACTTACACTTTACAATAGGTATATTTTATTTTATATAAATTATAATGCCTCTATAACTATTATCAACTCCCCAAATTCTGACCTAAATAAAAGCCAGGAAATTTTATTTTTTATTATATATATTTTTATTGTAAAAATACTGTACAGAGGGGTTATAGTTACATGAGTTAGGGCAGTGAGTACATTTCCTATCAAGCATTGTTAACTCCTCCTTTGTTTTTCTCCTACCATCCCTTCCCTCCCCACATACCCAACTCTTCCCTCCTCCACCCCCGACAAAAGCACATCGTCACAATGGGTCAACCTGCATCCCCATTTAAGCATTCCTCTATGTCCCTCCCCCTCTCCAAATTAGAAAAATGTATATACAAGATGCAGAACACTGGATTCAAATACAGTGAAAACAGGGGTTATACTGTGGGGGAAGAACATACAAAAGAAACAAAAAGAATCACATAATACATTATAAGTACATCAAAAACAATACCAAGAGGGCTGGGAAGGCGGCTCAGTGGTAGGGCGCTTGCCTTGCATGCCTGAGGCCCTGGGTTCAATTCCTCAGCACCATATAAGCAAAAAGAAAAAAGCCAGAAGTGGTGCTATGACTCAAGTGGTAGAGCGCTAGCCTTGAGCTGAAGAGCTGAGGGACAGCACCCAAGCCCAGAGTTCAGGCCCCACGACTGGACCCCCCCCAAAAAAAAAACAACCAATACCAAGAAAGAAAAAAACCACTTGTGTCCCTGTCTTGGGGTACATTTCACTTATCATCTTATATGGTTATATGTACATAGACCTAGACCTTCTCTGCTCATCCTAGACATGTACTAGTCATTGCAAATAAGGGAAACCATGGGACCTATGTTTGTTTGGGCCTGGCTTACTTCACTTAATATAATTATTTCCAAGTCTTTCCATTTCCTAACAAATAGGGCAATGTCATTCTTTCTGATGGAGGCATAGAATTCCATTGTGTGTGTGTGTGTGTGTGTGTGTGTGTGTGTGTGTGTGTAACATTTTCTTGATCCATTCATCTACTGAGGTACATCTGAGTTGGTTCCATATCTAAGCTATGGTGAATAATGCTGCAATAAACATATTGTGCTGGTAGCTTTGGTATGACCTTGTTTGTGATCGTTTGGGTAAATGCCCAAAAGTGGGATTGTAGGGTCATAAGGGAGCGCTATGTATAGTCTTTTGAGGAACCTCCATACTGCTTTCCAAAGTGATTGAATAAGTTTACATTCCCACCAACAATGAAGTAGGGTTCCTTTTGGCTGCATCCCCAGCATCTGTTGTTACTAGATTTCTTGATTATAGCCATTCTAACTGGGGCGAAGTGGAATCTCAACTGTCTTGATTTGCATTTCTTAGGCCAGGAGATTTTAAAAACAGGCAAAGTATAGTCTTCATCTCTCATAACTTAAAAGTTATGAGAACTTATAAAATAGAGAAGAATCATTACTGCAATGTGTGGGTAGTCTAAGAAAAATATGAACAAGGCACCAGAGGATAAGCCTCAGTAGATCTTCTCAAGGTCAAAGAAGGTCTTTAGAGGAAGTGACATTTTGGCTAAGACTTAGAAAACAAGTGAGAATTAACTATTTCTTTCACCATAATACTATTATCTTTGGCTATCATTATGCATTAAATCCATGCAACATGACTGCCAAAAGCTCACAGGCTGGATAGCGAACCTACTGTCCTACAGGAGGTCTTTTGACCTCTGCTGGTTCAGGTTGAACAAAGACAATGGGATGGGACAGGTCAACTTGGAGATGTATTAGTTTTCATCCTGGTTAGTTTGTCATTTTTTACACTTTAAGTCTGAGATTACAATGAATGTTAAAAAATAAGCCAAACATAAGTGACTCACAGCTGTAATCCTAGCTACTTGGGAGGCTGAAATGTATTGCCTAAATCAGGAGGATTATTGCTCAAGACAAACCAAAGTATACACTCACAAGACTCCTTTCCAACCAAAAGCAGAGTATGGTAGCACCTGTCTTTCATCCTGGCTACTACTGGAAGAGTAAAACAGCTGTGTCACCACTGAGGTGCAGGCCTCAGAAAAAAGAAAATTCAAAAATAATCAATGCAAAAACATGGCTGGATGCATGGCTCAGTAGTAGAAGCAGCTCTTACCTAGCAAGCATGAGACCTAGAGTTCAATCCCTAATACTGCCAGAAAATAAAAATGCACATCCAAAATGTAGACAAGTTGCATCTTAAAATGCTTTACTATGATATACTGTAGATTTATTTTCAAAAAAATAAAATTATATGTAGAAAAATTCAGGTATCAGAAAGGTTATTTTGTTTTCACATGGGTTGAATTTTGTATCCAGGTATGAAATGTGTCCCAAAGTGGTTGTCATTTCTGTTTTCTACATGTGCAATGTGGGCTATATCTATAAATGGGAAGTATTTAAATTAAAAACAAAACCATAGTTAACTGTCAACAAGAAAAACAGTCATCTAGTAAATGTTTTTTGTCTGCTTCTCTCTGCAGTAGCCCCTCTCCTACACCTTGAAGCCTAAGGAGGATTCACCCACTGTGAAACCAGTACAGATTTCATTTCCAGCCCACAAAACCAGAATGCTCTCAGAACCTATTTCATGTGACACACACATTCCTCACTTTGAGTATCTCTCAATATATCTACAGACATACCCTGAAGAATCTCTGGCCTATTCAGAGAGGATATGTAGGAAGTGTCAGATCCAATTCTATCACTTTGGTTGCCCTGTATGTTAGTCAGCCTTCCCTCACTACAAGATACTAGAGATAACTAATTTACAAAGATAAAAGGTTTCATTTGTTTTAGAGGTTACACTTCATACTTCTTTGGTCCTGTTGTTTTGGGCCCTGTGACAAGGAAGCATACCATAGTGAGAACATATAGCAAAGTGAAACAAGTCACTTCATGTCTGAAATAAAAAAGAGGATCAGTGAGAAGGGTCTGGGGTCCAACTATCCCCTTCAAAGGCATGCCCATAACCTAATGACCACTATTAAGCCCAACTCCTAATAATGTCCCCTGGGGATCAGTCAAGCCACTATCATACAGGCCCTTGGGGACATTTAACTTCCAAACTATGGTTCCTTTACAAGTGAACTTAATGATAATAAATACTGTTTCTTAACAAACCTTAATAATCCTTGAACACACAGATTTAAATGTGAAACCCAATTAAACCGATCACATCACTATTCATTTTGTATGTTAATAGGAACACATACAGGAACTACTACTATAAGTAATGGCTCTCATTAGAAGAATGAAATTAGCATTTATGAGTTCTAATTAAATTTTTACTTCTAGATATGATGGGGTTTCTTTTGCTTTTCACTAAAAATGATGGAACTTCAGAGAGAAAAGGAATAAAATGCCAAAACAGTTACAAGAAAATTAAAGCAAGAATGATATTATTTTATGTTATAGTCTCAGAATGAAAATATATAATTCTATGTTTTCAGATTTCTTCGCAGACTATCCAGAGTTCCATGAGCCATAGAAAATTCAAATTCAGCAGTGAGGCAGAAATTAAAATATATGTATATACATATATATGCATTGTGAATATGCTATAGAAGTGGTAAATATTTATTTGAAATATTGGTTTTTCCTATTAGTGTTGCTGCTGCTGTTGCCATAATAATTCTAACCCTTTGTACTAAACAGAATCTATAGTAAGCCCAGAATATTAAAAGCAAAAAATTGAAAATTTTTGTCACCTGAAGTTCTGCCAGGTCTATGGACATTAGGAGTTGTCCAAAAATCACTAGAAAGAAGAATAAAACAGCCAGAGGGGTAGCGCCATGACAGAGCCTAGCCTGGGCCTAGCATGTATGACTCAACTCTTAGCACCACAAAAAATAAACATAAAATGAATGAATAAACAATGAAAGGCACTGGATGCAATAGAACTCATCTAGCTCTGTATACCACACTCACACAAAAATGAGGCTTAATATTCCTCCAAAATAAATAAAATAAAAGCCTACAACTGCTTAGTTACTGCTAAGGGAAGATGTCCACAGCTATTTTAGTGGCCCTGCCACTTCCTCTCCTTAATTAAAGTCTCCATATTGTCTGGCCATCTGCTTCTGGGCCTTGCCCAAGCTGTGGTGAAAGAAGAGGTATGTTATGATCTCATCCATTTAGTGGGAGGATAAATTCCACATTTATCTGATCAGGACACAATACCTTCAGAAAAGACACATGGCCCCCTATGGTGCTTCCGGTGTCCCAGTCCAACATTCCCCCTAGCTGCGGGACTTCTGCCTTTTCTATTTGACCATTTGTAGGCTGCTAGCATGAAGATACCATATGGAAGAACATATTCTCCCTGCTTCCGCAACTTCTGTCCTTAATATTGTCTTCCTTCCTATACTTGATTTGTTTCTTTAGAGAAATATTTGGTTTTTTTTTCCTCCAAGTCGATCTGCGTTTTCTTCTATTGAATATTTTGGTTATTAGCTACTATTCTGCTTAGTCAGCCACCACCCTAAACTGACATTGGCTTCTCATGTTTTCACATTCTGTACATTTTTTTACAAGATGTCCTTCAACTGTTGCTCTTGTGTCCAGATATATCTCTTTCTCCTCCTATCAAAAGATGAGGCTTGGGCTGGGAATATGGCTTAGTGGTAGAGTTTTTACCTAGCATGCATGAAGTCCTGGGTTTGATTCCTCAGTACCACATAAACAGAAAAAGCTGGAAGTGGTGCTGTGGCTCAAGTGGTAGAATGCTAGCCATGAGCACAAAGAGCATCAGGGACAGTGTCTAGGCTGAGTTCAAGCCCCAGAACTGTCACAAATGTGTGTGTGTGTGTGTGTGTGTGTGTGTGTAAGAGGCTTCACTGTCCAGCATGGAATCTGTTGACTTAATAACTTGCTGTTGACCCAAAGGGAAGGAAGAAAGGAACACTGTGCTGTTCTGGACCTGTGCCTTCAGTGGTCTGAGCATGTCTGTTTCAAAAGTCTAGTCTATCCTACATAAAGGCAGCCATAAAGACAGATCCTATAGGAGACATCATGGGGAAGGAGAGGCCACTTAGAGAAATCCAAGGACTCTAACATATACATGATTAGTTAACATCATAGAAAGAGAGAGGTATAGACTTTTGAACCATATCTGCTAAGGTACCAGAGATGTGACTAAACCAAGCCATGTAGCTAAGGTACCAGACAAGTGCCTGGATTCCCAGATATCCTCTGAACCCACCCTATGAGGAACACAGAAAAGCTGTTTCCATTGGGACATGCCTGAGTAGCTGACCTACAGATTTGAGAGAAAAAAAAATCGTCATTATAAAACCAAGTTGGGAATGGGTATTACATAGCAAGGCAAGAGGTAACATTGTCCAAAAAGAGAAGTACACATTACCTACTTACATAACTGTAACCCCTCTATACATTACCTTTATAGTAACAATAAAAGGTAATTTGTTTTGTCAGTCATGGGGCTTGAACTCTTGCCCTGGGCACTGTCTCCCCAGCTTTTCAGCTCAAGGCTAGTGCTCCACCACTTGAGCCACAATGCCACTTCCAGCCTTTTCTGTTTATGTGGTGTTGAGGAATCAAACCCAGAGCCTCATGCATGCAAGGCTCTACCACTCTACCACTCTAGCCACCTTCCCAGCCCTAAAAAATTATATATATATATATATATATATATATATACACACACACACACATATATATATATATAAAACGTTCTAAAATGCTGTGATAAATCATTGTAATAATTTCCCCCAGATTGATGCTATCCTATGTTCATTGCATACAAAGAGATATTGCACAACTCTTTCCAAGAGGGACCTCTGATCACTTTTGCTCAAAAGAATGTGGCAGAAGAAACACTGTGCAAGTCCTATAGCCTAAGCCTTACAGCTTTGCTCTTATACTTTAGGAACACCACCATGTGGGAGAAGCCCGGTGTAAGACCATGTTGGCTAACCGGCCATACAGAACAGAGTGAAGACACCACAGTGATAACTAACTTCCTATAGCAGCCATGTGAGCAAAGTCATCTTGAAGCTTTTGCCAGCAAATGAATTGTAACCACAGGAGGAAGTCCAGGAAAGATGACTAAGTGTTGAGATGGTATTCTGAGCAGAAAATTATAATGTGGAAAATGGTCACTGACCAACTGCCTCCTGGCTAGGTCATAGGGTTCCAGCTACCTCTGATTTTTCTGCCCTAACTAAAAATGAAAGTATACAATGAGACTGTACAATGTAGACAGCCTTCTGGCCCCAGTTGACTACAGAAAGTACAGCACAATGGTCAGACACACTACCTGGAATAAATGAGGGCTATCCCACTGACAAGATGAGTGAACGAATATAAGTTTTCCTGTTTACAAAATAGTGATAATAATAGTAACTACCTTACTGGGTTCTTGTGATCATTCAATGAAATAATCTATATAATATATACTCAGAAATGTTAGCCTTATTTTACAAAGGCATGAGATGGATTTTTATGGAAACTTTTTACAAGATTTCAGATGAAGTCACATCCTTTAAAGATCTTTTTATAAAATTAAACTGAGAATTAAAAGCCCACATTCCATAGCCCTCTAAGCCTTCTTTCAGGGGTTGTCATGGTAGTTTACTGGAAGGATTATAGAGGAAATGGTATAGGGCATTTTTATGGGATAGATCTGTAGGAGGGAATACTTCTAAATGATCATTTAAAATAGTTCTGGGTGAGGTTTTAAGCTCTACTTTATAAAAGAAAATTGCAACCTGCAATTACTTCTTAAACTAGAATTCTTAAAACTTCAGACTTCCTATCAACATGAAGATAGGCATCTAAATATTTGTTTTATGTTGATGGTGCACAACAGAAACACTGATGAACTAAAGTGGCTTAGAATTCTTGCTCCTTCAGTGGAGTAGAGTGAGAGGAGACAAGGGGGTGGTATGGCATTAGGACTGCAGAAAAAGAATTGAGCAGCCTCGTTGATCATGAAAGGAGAATCAGAAAATAATCATTGAAGACTGAAAATTTAATAAAAAGATATTACATCTATACATCATGAACTTGTATAGCAGGAATCATAAACAGGCACATTTCCTGATTTCTTGGATTATAATATAAATAATCTAGTTTAGTTGGCTGGAAGCTCTCACCTCAAGAATTACTTCATACAATTAAGATACCAAAAATGTCACAATAGTAGATTCAGTGTGAAATATCCCTTTAATAAGAACAAATAAGATGGAAAGTCTCTAAAGACAGAGACCATAACTACAATTCTGGAAAACTTTTAATAATCAGACCAGAAAAGAAATGTATACTCTTCAGTAGTCTTATTCAGTTCAGGTTTCTATAGCAAGATAACTAGTATCTTCTTCTTCCTGGTTTGCAGAACACCTTTTTTTCTGTATTCTTATGTAGACACAGAGACAGAGAGACAAAGAAAGAGAAGAAATAGAGACCAATGTGAAGCAAGTTCACTGGTGTCTCTCCTCATAGGGCCAGTAAACATATCAAGAGGACTCTATCGTCAAGATTAATTACTGCATCTGTTATTAGATTTCTTGATTAACCCATTCTAACTGGGGTGAGGTAGAATCTCAATGTTGTTTTGATTTGCATTTCTTTTATGGCTAGGGAAGTTGAGTCTTTCTTCATGTGTCATTCTTATTTCCTCTTCAAAGAGGTCTCTCTTTAAGTCTTTAGCCCACATATTTATTGGGCAGCTGTTTCTTTGAGGATTTGTTGTTGGGAGATTTAATTTTTTGAGTTCTAAGTATATTTTAGATATGAGATCCTTGTCTGTTGTATGGCTAGTGAAGATCTTCTCCCAATCCATGGGCTTTCTAGTGATTTTGCTAGCTAAGTCCTTTGCCATGCAGAAACTCTGCAGGTTCATGCAATCCCATTTGTCCAACTTTCTTTGATTTGTTCTGTTTCTGGGTCTTTATTAAGAAAATTTTGGCCTGTGCCAAGGAGCCCTAGAGTTTCTCCTATTCCTTCCTGTAATGTTTTCAGGGTGTCAGCGTTGACTTTGAGGTGTTTGATCCATTTGGAGTTGGTTCTGATGAAGGGTGATATATGGGGATCTAGCTTTAGTTTTCTACAGGTGTTTAAGCGATTTTTCCAGCACCATTTACTGAAGAGGCTGTCTTTCTTCCATTCTACTTTTTTAGCTCCCTTATTGAAGATTAGGTGGCTGTAGGTCTGTGGTTTCATTTCTGGGTCTTCAGTTCTATTCCACTGGTCCTCAGGTCTGTTCTTGTACCAGTACCAAGCTGTTTTGATTACTATGGCTTTGTAGTAGAGTTTGAAGTTTGGTATTGATATTCTTCCAGCACTGTTCTTTCTGCCAAGGATTGTTTTTGTTATTCAGGGTCTTTTATTGTTCTATATGAATTTTTGGATTGGTTCTTCTATTTCCTTGAAGAATGAGGTTGGAATATTGGTAGGTATCGCATTGAATTTGTAGATAGCCTTTGGCAATATTGCCATTTTCACGATGTTGATCCTTCCAATCCAGGAGCATGGGAGGTTTTTCCACTTCCTTAGTTCTGCTTTAATTTCCTTTTTCATGTTTTTAAAGTTTTCATCATATTAAAGTAAGCCAACTCAAAGAAACATAGGTCCCATGGTTTCCCTTATCTGCAGTAACTAGTTTATGTCTAGGACAAGCGGAAGAGGTCAAAAGCTCTGTACATATGGCCATATAAGATGATGCTAAGCAAAATGAACCCCAAGATAGGGACACAACAGATTTTGTCTTTCTTGTTGTTCTTTTTAATGTACTTATAATGTACTATGTGATTTTTTTTGTTTCTTTGTATGTTCTTCCCCCATGGTACAACCCCTGTTGTCACTGTATTTGATTCCGGTGTTCTGCATCTTGTATATGCATTTTTCTAATTTGGGGAGGGGAAGGGAAATAACAAAATGCTGAAAATAAGGAGATGTACAAGACACTGTTGAAAACGAACTTTACGAGTTTGGGGGGAGGAAATGGATGGTAGGGGAAAAACAAAGGAGGGGGTAACAATGCTTGATAGGAAATGGACTCATTACCTTGCTCATGTAACTGTAACCCCTCTGTACAGTGTCTTTATAATCAAAATATATTTAAAATAAAAAGATTAATTACTGCTCATAGGCCCCATCTCCAAATGCCATTGAGGATTAAGGTTTCCACATATGCGTTCAGGTAGACACAAACATTCAGCCCATAGCATTCAAGTGTCAATTATGATGTTGTAAGGGAAATGATCAGAGAAGCCACATTTTGAAGGATCAAATTGTGGAGTCTTTATTACACAGTTAGCAATCTGCAAGCAACCCATCGTAACAAAGGCCCGCAAATGCATGTAACACAGCTAGGAAACAGGCCAAAGAGGAAAGAAAGAACAAAAAAAAAATACCAACAAACCAATTCAGCTCTGATGGATAGCTGACTTGGGATGCCACAATGATTGCAGATGAGGCAAGAGACAGGACACAGGACACAAACATGGAGACACATGGCATGACATAATGAAGCCTATGCGCACCAGAGCCTAAATAGGGTCTGGGCAGGGGGCAGAGTCACAAGACACTCCGAGTCCCAGGCACTGGACTGACAGGTTCAGTATCATCCAAGTGCCTGTCCCTGCCTCCAGGGATCCAGGCACTCCCATCACCTGGGAGCCAGGGCATTTTCTTCCCCCAGCCCGAAGACAAGATGGCAAACCCTATGATGTCCACCATGTGGCCACTATGGCACAGTCCAGATCTGACCTCCCTACTTCAATGACACACTGTATTTTCTGAAAACGGCCACTATGAGTGACCCAACCAGATTTCTCAACAGCTGCCCAAAAGGGACCTAATGAACCTACATCTGATTTCTGAGCTTCCTTCTTGCTCTCTTACACAAAGATGTCTGTATTCTCCTCCTCTTCTTCCTCCTCCTCCTCTCTCTCCTCCTCTTAAAAGCTGCAGTCTCAGTCAGGAGTTTGGGTTGAGGCCTTATATCAACCTTCCAGTGGCTAAAATGCTTTTCCTCAGTTTCCCCTAGCATCTTACTCTTACTTAGAAAAAAAATTTGCCTCTGCTCCACTTCTCTTGCCTTACCTTTTTTTTTGTGTGTGGAGAGTATAAGGCTCACCTGTGATTAAGTTTCCACCCAGTACCTGCAGTAACTGGCACACCTGGAAGCAGTCACTTCCCCCTCCTAAGAGGTCACATCCAGGACTGCCCCAGGTCATGCCTCCCATCAGACCAGGGGAGGGTCCCGGGCCTTGAGGTCATATCAGCATCCAGTGTGGCCACCTTCCCTCATAGCCCCTTTCCTATTTAAACCCAGGCAGAACATCGGCTCCATCCTTTCAGCCTTGGGCTCTCTGCCATGTTCAGTAATAATAAAACTTCTCTTCCTGCCTGAATTCTATTCCTAATTAAACCTACCTATTTACCTTAAAGAGAGAAAGAATCTAAGACACCTAGATGGCATCAACCCCAGGTAAGCAGGGTGTTTTGAGCCTTTATTGCGATTTCATCCCTGGAAAGCAGGAAATATTTTTTTTCCTTTTTCTATTTTCTCCTACTTACTCTGTTATACTAAAATAAATCCTTGCTGAAATTTGATTTTGTGAGCCAGACCATTTTGTAAAGTCCTCTTTGAAAGGATCCATCCCATTTATGGCAGGGGACCATGCAGAGGCAGGCAAGCACAGGAGAAAGATTATTACAGGGTTTATTAGAGGAGCCATATTTGCCCGGAGAGAGAAAGCACATATTGGCTTCCACCATCTAGGTAGCAGCAGGGTCTGGGAGATAAGAAGTGAGGTAGATGGGAGTTCAGGTGGGTCTGGACGGAGAGAGGAAGGGGCCAGCTGTATGGCAGGAACTCCAGGAATGGGAGGGGCCCAGGTTTAAGTGAAGCTGAGGACCAAAGGTGGGCATAATGCTTTTACTCTTAAGTTCTCATAATTGTGTATAAAATCTAGGATGCTTAGGGAACTCTCTGCCCCTCTGATAATGAGACCAAAAAAAAAAAAAAAGCTGCATTTGCTGAAAAGCACTGATTCTTACTTAGGCCCCAAAATGATCTAAAAGTAGAAAAAAAGCAAGGCATTCCCCTCTCTTCTTTCTGCCTTTCTAAGTTTTCTGTCTAAGGTAGCTGAAGATTAATTGAAATGCCTTCTTCCATGGTATGCCTATAAACCTCCTTTCTTTTCCCTTCATCGGGTCTCTTTCTTTGCTGTATAAGGGTCTCACCAGACCTGACTCCCAGTTTCAAGACCCCAGTTTCAAGACCATGGACATCTCAGCAGGAATTGTAGAATTCCTTTGTGGAGAAACCAGTCGACTGAAAAACTCTATAGCCCCTAAAATATTGCTAGAGGTTAAGGGGCCCAGCAAAAAATAAATAAATAAATCCATTCCTCTCTACTCTGTAGCCTAAGATACATAATCCCAACCAACACACAGACTTCCAATTTTCTTGGTTTTACATTCTTAAATCTGAACATGAATTATGAAGTCATTAAGGGAAACATTTAATCCTTAAAGAAAAAAAAGCAAATAGTCAAAGAAGTCAGAATTTTTTTGTTGTTGGAGGGAAGGGACGGGAATGAAGTAATCTAACTAGAGACAAACTAAAACTACACTTTGAGGCACGTGTCAGTGGCTCAAGCCTGTAATCCTAGCTACTCAGGAGGCTGAGATCTGAGGATCAAGCTTCAAAGCCAGCCTAGGCAGGAAAGTCTGTGAGACTCTTATCTCCAATTAACCATCAAAAAACCAGAAGTGGTGCTGTGGTTCAAAGTGGTAAAGCACTAGCCTTGAGCTGAAGAACTCAGGGATAGTGTCCAAGCCCAGAGCCCAAGCCCCACAACTGACAAAAAAAAAAAAAGCACCTTGAAAAGGATAAAAGATACTGTTGAGGGTATAGCTCAACAGTAAATTGATCAAGCACTATATTCTATCTCCAGCATATATATATATATATATATATACTGAAAAGATTAAGGCAGGAGGGGTGTAAGTGTAAGGCTAACCTGGGCTACAGTGTAAGTTTTAGGCTAGCTTAGGTTACAAGCTTTTATCAAGAAAGAAGGAAGGAAAGGAGGGAGGGCAGTGAGCAATTTCTAAAAAGAAATATTCAGAGGATAAAAAAAGAGCTCTTAGATGTTTAAAAATAATGTTAATAGAGATTTTCCACCGAAATCCTATTTTAAGCAAGACTATTTCCCAGAAAGTAAAAATTAGAAAATAAAAGTTTCAGAAAGGGGCTGGGAAGATGGCTCAGTGGTAGAGTGCTTGCCTTGCATGCATGAGGCCCTGGGTTCGATTCCTTGGCACCACATAAGCAAAAAGAAAAGAAAAAAGCCGGAAGTGGCACTGTGGCTCAAGTGGTAGAGCGCTAGCCTTGAGCTGAAGAGCTGAGGGACAGCGTCCAGGCCCAGAGTTCAGGCTCCATGACCGGACCCCCCCCCAAAAAAAAAAAGACAGAAGAAAAGAGGAAAATGACTAGAAATCATACAATTTCTCAGACATCTGAGATAGGGCTAAAGAACATGACTTTCAAAATTAAAATAATCATCCAGAGTCCAGCATAGTTAGTAAAAATAAATAAATAGTAAATAAATAAATAGTAAAAATAAAACTATATCCTGTAAGGTTATCATGAAATTTCAGATAAAGAGATAAAATTGTAAAAGCTTCCAGACAGAAAAAAGAAAAGTTACCAAACAAACAATTAATAACTATAATTGCAACAGATCTTTCTATAGTATTCCAGGAAGTAAAAGACAATAAGAAAACATCTTCCAGTAATTGTGTGTGTGTGTGTGTGTGTGTGTGTGTGTGTATGTGTGCACGTGCACACACATGTGACAATACTGGAGCTTGAACTCAGGGCCTAGGAAATGTCCCTTAGCTTTTTTGCTCAAGGCTGGCACTTGAGCCACACTTTCACTTCTGGCTTTTTGGTAGTCAGTTGGAAATAAGAGTCTCATGGACTTTCCTGTGCCAGGTGGGTTTGAATCAAGAACTTCAGATCTCAGCCGCTTGAGTAGCCAAGATTACAGGCATAAGCCACCATTGCCAAGCTCAGTAATTTTTAACTGAGATCCAGTATTCAGTTAAACACTCTGCAGAGTGTGAAGGAAGATATGGGGCTTTGTCTATACCTGAATTAAGGAAGAATTGCTTTTTCTCTTGTCTGATTCACACCTGGAGAGTTTACCTTTCTCAGTGTTTGGAAGGTATCCTTCTGCCTAAAAATGCAGCCATTCTCCTTTCCCATTGAAGTGTTAGATGCTTATCTCCAACTGACCACCAAAAAGCCAGAAGTGAAAGTATGGCTCAAGTACCAGCCTTAGGCAAAAAAGCTAAGGGACACTTCCTGGGCCCGTTGGTCACTATTGGTCTCTCAAGCCAGTTTTGGTAATTCCATTCATATGCAGACAGAATTAGCTAAGATATACCATGAAAACTTCTTCTATCATTGAGAAACAGGAAGAATTTCCTGAAAGTCTTCCATGAGTTTCTTTCAGAATTATTATTTCTTTTTGGTCAGTCATGGGGCTTGAACTCTGGGCCTGAGCGCTGTCCTTCAGCTCTTCAGCTCAAGGCTAGTGCTGTACCACTTGAGCCACAGCACCACTTCTGGTTTTCTGGTAGCTTATTGGAGATAAGAGTCTCATGGAGTTTCCTGCCCAGGCTGGCTTTGAAGCATGATCTTCAGATCTCAGCCTCCTGAATAGCTAGGATTATAGGTGTGAGCCACTGGCACCCAGCAAGAATTAAAGATATGGGTTTTGAAGGTCTGGTGTGGTGGTACAGGCCAAAAGAATTGCAGCTACTGCGGAGATGGAAGTAGGATTATTGCTTGAAGCCAGCTCAGTCAGTTGACATCCTATCTGAAAAACTAAAGGAAAGGGACTGGGAACCTGGCTTATGAGGTAGAGAATTCACCTGGCAAGTATAAGGCTTTGAGTTCAATTCCTAGCATTTGGAGAAAGAACAGAAACAAATGTAAGACTTGATACTCTCATACCAAGAATGGGAAGCCTGCTCAACTACTAGCTCTCTACCCCTGCCAGCAAAACTGCCCTAGAAGCTCAAGGAGACTTATAGGTAGGTTTATGTGTGTGAGAAAAAGAAATCGTGTGTGTGTGTGTGTGTGTGTGTGTGTGTGTTGTGTGTGTGTATGTGTGTGTGTGGTGTGTGTGTGTGTGGTGTGTGTGGTGGGAGGGTGATGTAGCTCGAGTAGAATGCCTGCTTAACCTAAGATTGGCTCTGAGATTGATCACTACCACCACAAAAGCTACAGAAAGGAAACAAAAAAGGAAAAGGGAGGATTCCAGGTAAAATGGGTGAGGAACGAACAATACTAAATCTACAATATGCAACAGGACCTGGGCATATTAATGAAGGCATCCAGCAACTCAGGAGGCTGGAGGATCAAGAGTTTGTAGACAGCCCAGGTAAGGGCTGTCTCAAAATATATATATATATATATTTTAAAAAGGCCAGGTTGTGTAGCTCAAGTGGTAGAACATTTGCTAAAAAAAAAAAGGGGGGGTGGAACAAAAAGTCTTTGATACCATACTGCCTACAGCCATCTATCTTTTTTTTTAGGGGGGGTCCAGTCGTGGGGCCTGAACTCTCGGCCTGGGCGCTGTCCCTCAGCTCTTCAGCTCAAGGCTAGCACTCTACCACTTGAGCCACAGCGCCACTTCCAGCTTTTTTCTTTTTGCTTTTGTGGTGCTGAGGAATCAAACCCAGGACCTCATGCATGCAAGGCAAGCGCTCTACCACTGAGCCACCTTCCCAGCCCTCTACAGCCATCTTTAGGACAGCCATGCTAAAAGATGAGGATAGGGAGGACAATTCCCTGATCCCAGTAGAATGAAGAGATTAAAAGAATCTGAATCCTTGATCATCATTGACTTACCTGGTCAATTGTAGGGCACATGGGCAGCAAAGATGGCGCTGAGAGGGAGTAGAGTGGGCTGAGCCCAATTTGCCTAACATTCAGTGCATAACCAACCCGTGAAAGTTTAGGTGCATGATAGGGTGTGACCTTGACAGTGATTGGTTCCTCTTCCTCCCCTGCCATGCCACCTGCTCTTTTTGGCTTTAAAAAGGGCTGCTCTCTGTTAACAAATGAGTTTTCTTCCTGCTTGACTTGGCTCCCCGCTGTGTCTGATTGTCTCCCGGGCTGAGGGAGGCTGGGGGACAGGTGAGCACCACACTTACATTTCCTCCGACCCCATCCACCTTTTGTAGGATGGATGAAGACCCAACATCTGGCGCCCAACATGGGGCACGAAAGGAAAAGATACTGGCTGAGGCTAAGCTGTCTCTTGGGGTAAGTGAAACCCTTAGTATGGGTAATGCTATATCACAGAAGAAGGAGGAGGAGGCAACATTAGGCCTAGAAGGAGTACAGGAGGTCTTGGGAAGTGAGAAGGAAAAGGAACGGGTCAAATTCGACTGAGAACACACTGAAACATGCACAGTGGAAGTCCTAGGACCCCTCCCTATTCCCCTGATTGGAAGGGAGGTTTGGCGCCCTACCAGACCTGCGAGAGAGACTTGCAAGACCCAGACCCCTACCAACCTTCCATGGAGGGGCCGAGGGCTGTGGAAGTAACCTACTCGGAGGCCTACCCTGGAAGGGAAGGGCCACCCGAGAGCCTGGACTCTTGGCCACAGGATTCACTTCCCCAAGCGTATCTGGTCAATCTGGCACCAGGAGTAACAGGCCCTTGGAATGGTATCCATGGGAAGCTAAGGATCTTTTTTTTTTTTTTTGTCGGTTGTGGGGCTTGAACTCTGGGCCTGGGTGCTGTCCCTCAGCGGTTCAGCTCAAGGCAAGCGCTCTACCACTTGAGCTACAGCGCCACTTCCGTTTTCTGGTGGTTTATTGGAGATAGGAGTCTCACGGTCTCTCCTGCCCAGGCTGGCTTTGAACCGCATCCTCAGATCTCAGCCTCCTGAGTAGCTAGGATTACAGGCTTGAGCCACCAGCGCCCGGCTCTGAAGCTAAGGATCTTAAAGAGCTCTGCAAGGCGGTGGCAGAGGATGGCCCAAACTCTCCTTGGGCCCAGACCCTACTACAGGACATTGCTTATCACCCGTGTGTCCCTAAAGACTGGCTGGATGTGGCCAAAGCCGTCCTTACTAGTTCTCAGTTTATTAAATGGTGTGCTTTCTTTAAGGAGGAATGCAGAGTGCAAGTGGAGAGTAATTGGCAGGCTCAACCAGCGATACCTATTACTTATGCCATGTTAGCAGGGGCGGGGGAAGGGTACTCCACTGGCGTCCAACAGGCTGCAATACCTGGCCCGTACCGTGACCAGGTGAGGCAGGCAGGACTTGCTGCGTGGTACAAACTAGATGATGGGCCTACTGAGTCCCCCATAGCAGGAGTAAGACAAAAACTGGGTGAGCCTCTACCTGATTTCATAGACCGAGTCCAACAGAGCGTTACCGCAAGCTGCTGGCAAGGGAACCTCTGAGATCAGTTTGTAAAGCTGCTGGTCTGAGAAGGGATGAATGCAAACCACCGCTTGGCCTGTGTGGGATTGAGAGTTCCCTGGGCAGATGGGTGGTGGCCTCGCAGGATGTGGGAATGCAACAGCACCAGTCCCATTCACTAGCTTTAGCTTTACAGGCTCAGACGCCTGCAATAACTGAGGCTATTACTCAGGCGCTGACATCCCAGAGCCAAGGAACCTCAAGACCATCGGGGAGAGGGACTTGTTTTAAATGCAGGCAGGAGAAGCACTTTAAGAGAGACTGCTTACAACAATCACCCACAAACTGGCCTGGGAGCAAACCGCCCCCTACACCCTGCCCCAGGGGCAGGGAGGAATACAAGTTTGATTTAGTTGGGAAGCCTTTGAACTAGGGGAGGGGCATCCTCCAGCTCCGTTAACTCAAGGGGGAACCCCAGTCTGCTGTGAGGCCCAGGCAGCCTCTTGGCAGGGCGACCCAGGCCCATTGGACCGTCTCCGTGGTGGAAGGACTCTGCCCTAAAATGAGTATTCTCATAGGTGGAAAGAGATTTCACTGCTTAATTGACACTGGGGCAGATCGAACCATACTCAGGGAGGAGGAAGTGCCCTTGGACTGGAAGCTTGCACCTGGGCCCCCAATATTGGGGGTAGGGGGCAACTCCCAGTCCAAAGAGACAGTTGCCCTTATGAAATGGACTAGCCCAGATGGAGAACAGGGAAAGATACGCCCTTTAGTGGCAAAGAACCTCATTGCCAATTTACTAGGGCAAGACATGCTAAGACAAATGGATGCAGTGGTCACTACAGACCATCGAGCATCCTACGATGATATCCTGGATGGGGAAGCACAAAGGCTTAAAAAGGATTTTTTTAACTTTCATAATTACAGAGAAGAACATAGGGGACCCGCGCGGGTGCACCCCCAACCCTAAAGGCCACTGGCTCCCCCCAGTATCTCCCATTAGGTGGAAGCTGGGAAGCCCAATCTGGGTGGAGCAGTGGCTATTGACTAAACCTAACCTTGTAGCCCTCCACCTTCTGGTGGAGGAACAGATAAACCTTGAGCCTATGTGCCCTTCTATAAGTCCTTGGAACACACCCATATTTGTTATTCAAAAAGCCTCCAGGGCTTGGCGTATGCTCCAAGACCTACCTAAGGTAAATGAAAGGATGGAGCTAGTAGGAACGCCCCTAAGAGGCATGCCCTGGACTCCTGCTATACCTTCAGAATATACCTTGGTTGTGATTGATATTAAAGATTGTTTTTTTTTCTATCCCCCTGCATCCAGATGACTGTGAGAAGTTTGCTTTCTACATACCTTCTCTTAATTTTTCCCAGCCTGATCAGAGGTTTGAATGGACGGTGCTGTCACAGGAATGGCCAATAGCCCGGCCTTTTGCCAACAATACTTGGCCATACTTTTAGGGCTTGTGCTGGGTTCAGATACCTCCCTTGCCTATGCCTACATGGATGATATAATTCTGGGGCACCAAGACCTGAGCTGCCTGGATGGCCTTCTGGCTCAGGATCTTGCCATATTAAAAAAGGGGGGGTTTACCATAGCCCTTAATCCCAAAGGCAGTATGGCCTCGACCCTTACTCCATTGTTTTTCCTTTTCGGATGGCAGACATTGAGTGGCTCTCTCAAGCCAATGCTCATCTTGCTCTCTCCTTGGAGGGGTTTCTTTTTTTTTTTTTTTTGGTCCGGTCGTGGGGCCTGAGTTCTGGGCCTGGGCGCTGTCCCTCAGCTCTTCAGCTCAAGGCTAGCGCTCTATCACTTGAGCCACAGCGCCACTTCCGGCTTTTTTCTTCTTGTTTATGTGGTGCTGAGGAATCGAACCCAGGGCCTCATGCATGTAAGGCAAGCGCTCTACCACTGAGCCACCTTCCCAACCCTCCTTGGAGTGGTTTCTAGGCCAAATTCACTGCCATTATGGGCCATCCAAATGGACTGTCATGTTATGGCGACTTCCCCTGAAAATGCCATCTCTATTTCCTCCTGCGCCTATTCCTGTTGCCCTCCATGTTTTTACTGACGGAGGTAATGCAGGCTCTGCGTATGCAGGCTTTGAGGAACAACAAAAGACCCTGAGCCAACAAAGATTTCAACCTTGTCAAGGGTCAGCACAATATAAAGAAATGCTGGCCGTAATTACGGCCCTTCAGGACATTCAAAAACCTTTTAATTTGTATTCTAATAGCCTATCAAACAAAAAAGGGGGAGTTAGCTCCCGTATACAGTTACAGATAGCTTTGTTTACCCTTAACATTTTAAATTTTTCAAAAGGGGCAACTGAATGCAGATTTCAGAAGCACTGGGGACAACTAAACCCTGAGCCCCAAGTGAAAGTCAGGTGGAAGGACCCCTGACACAACAATGGAGAGGACCTGACCCCCTAGTTACTATGGGCAGGGGATTTGGATGCGTTTTTCCCATAGGGGAGACAGCCCCCATTTGGATCCCTGCCAGGAACCTTAAGTACCCATCTCCTCTATACAGGAGGATGCCCAAGGATAAACTAACCAACAAGGAAAGAAAAACGGCCACGGAGGCCGAGGCTTGTGTTTAAAAGAGAAAAGCCAGAAAGATAACTACTAACCATCCCCAAGGACAACCAGCCCTTGAGAAGCTCTTGTGTTCTCTAACAATTGCAGATGGCCATACTCCAGCTGATGGCTGTCCTGACCCTCCCAGTCCCGACAATGGCCCTAAGGAATCCACATCAATCTCAACGGGTGACCTGGGCAGTGATCAGCGCTGGCAATGCAGAAATCATCAATAGCACCACAAGAGAAGCTGTCCCTTCGACCTGGTGGCCTGACCTTCATTTTGATCACCACCCTATGTCATTATGTATAGACCATTTAATATTTATGTTGGAGCTAATTATTTTAATGTCACCTGCTCTAATTGTTCTTTTACTAATTGCTTGTATAGCAGCATTATTGAATCCATATTTATTGTTAAACAACCACCTTTTGTTATGCTTCCTGTTTAGATCTTTTTCAACCCCACAGGCAAATAGCTGGATTAGAACAAGCCCCACCTCTGGACTCTGAAGTGGCAAAGACTGCTATAACTAATGTTAAAGACTGGTAATGACATTTCCTGGCCTGGTAATGCTTATGCCTTCCTTGCATTATACGTGCACTGCAAAACTCATGAGCTTACCAGCCAGTTACATAAGATCAAGCTCCAAGTGAATGAATTTCCCTTGAGAGGAATCGCAGCCAGAGACGGGTAAGAGGGGGTGTCAGTCTGACCAACCTAAGACAGGGCCTTCAGCTTTGCTCTGAAGAAGTTCCCGATGACAGGTAAGGCAGACAAGGCGAACCACCCAACCTAAGACAGATGGGTTCACTTCTTTAAACAAAGATGGGGGAGATGTGAGATGTTGGGAGCCCTTGGGAGCTGACAGTAAAGCTCAAAGGTCATCCTGACCCCTGTGCTAGCTTAAAGGCACGTACATACAAGGAACTGGCTTACTTAAAAGACACCAGGTGCCCCGGATTGCTTTGCTATGTCTGCAGTTTGTTTTAAATTTTCCTTGTTTTTCTGGACTACAGTAGAATGGCTTGAGTGTGGGGGCCCACGAGGATGCACCGAGCAGCATGTGTGGAACTCCCAATACCCAGGCTGTTCCCATGTTCTGAAGAGGACCACCTTATGAGATACTGACTTTTAATTAATTGAACTGCTTCAGACATTTCTGACTGTAGCGGGGCTGATGTGTATTACTGTGCTAGGTGGGGATGTGAGGTAACTGGGACAGGCTCTTGGATCATGCACAAGGGCCCTCCCTATCTTTGTCTGCCGAATCTCGACCCCCAGACTTGCCTCGAACCCCCTGCATAGCCAATGCTATCCTTACCAATGTAATCCTGTTAAAACAACCTTTACAAAGGAGGGGAAAGGATAACTAACTGGGAGGTGGGTCTGCCATTAAAACAAAAAAAGGGGGGGGAGGGAATCTGTAGGGCACATGGGCAGCAAAGATGGCGCTGAGAGGGAGTTGAGTGGGCAGAGCCCAATTTACTGTAGAGCACATGGGCAGCAAAGGGAGTAGAGTGGGCAGAGCCCAATTTGCCTTACATTCAGTGCATAACCAGCCCATGAAAGCTTAGGTGCATGATAGGTTGTGACCTTCCTCTTCCTCTACCTCCCCTGCTATGCCACCTGCTCTTTTTGGCTTTAAAAAGGGCTGCTCTCTGTTAATAAAGGAGTTTTCTTTACTTGGCTCCCTGCTGTGTCTGATTGTCTCCTGGGCTGAGGGAGGCTGGGGAACGGTGAGCCCCGCACTTACCTTTCCTCGGACCCCAAGAGTGCTAAATGATCTAAGGAGAAAAATTATATATAATAAAAAAGAGAAATATGGGGGAAGGTTACAGTGTTGAGCTGAGTGATCCTTAAACATAAATAAAAGGGCAAAGGGAAGGGCTAGTGGATGCCACATTGGCCTATACCACCTTCCTGAGGCTTCTTGATTATTAAGTGATGCCATAACTCTCGTGAACTTAGTTCTAAAAAAGATAAAGGAAACAAATTCTAAGGCCTTAAGGACAAACCTAATAAGCCACATTCACCAAGTTACTTATATTTTCATAGCACCTTTCAAACCCTACCCAGGGTTCAAACCCTTTTTCATGTTGGTCTCATAAATGAGCTTACAAGAAAGAATTTCACAGATTAAAGTAAAAATATTGAATCTTTGCAAAAGGGAAATTATACCATATGGCCTTTTATTTAACCCAATATTTCATCGCATGGTGACCTCTACTGGCCAAATACATGTATCACTTGGCTGATAAAAGACTGATTTTTGTCAAAGAATTGGTTAATATGGAGAGACAAAGCTAAATATATTATCTGGAGTGATTAAAGATCAGTTGTACTCTGACGATTTTTAAAGCCTTGCCCACATTGGGAAAGTGCTATAGTTTGAATACTGATAAATAAAAGAAAACAAAGCAATGTAAATTATTCATAATAAGACTATTAATTGATATTAGTGATGGATGTGGGAACACCACAAATATTCAATATAGTGGACATAAGTATTTAAAAGATATATGGATTTCCAAGTATGCCTTAAAATAGCCCAAAGAGAAATACTCCAAGGCAATAGTCCTAAACCATGTGCCAGCAGGGGAATACCATCCAGGTTCCATGGGACCCTTCCCACAGAATCAACAATACAGTCTGCAAGTGAGAAGGCAGTGCCTGGCTATAGCGCTTCAGTGTGAGACAAGTAAAAGGTGGAAATGGCTTCTCCTGACTTGGTCATGTTCTTTTACTTCTACAAAATTGAGCTTGTTCACTTTTGGCAGATGCACTTTCATTTACAATACTGGCTAATCAGTGACTTGTTAAATGCACACACCAGAAGGTATTTTTCTTTATTAAAACAATAAAAATAAAACAGTTGTGGAGGAGTCTGGAACTTCAATGTTTAGTTACATGTTCTTAGGAACACAGAATGACAAAAGTCATTACAAAACTGTCTGAATGGGCTGGGATGTAGCTCAGTGGCAAAGCGCTTGCCTAGCAAGCGCAACGTCCTGGGTTCGATCCCCAGTACCAAAAAAGAAAAGACAAAAAAAAAAAACTGTCTGAATATCTCTGTTCACAACAGTCCTGTTGCCAGAAGGTTACATGGGGGAAAAAAAGAGATTTGCCCATGGGGGGGGGGGGGGATGCTCAATTCATTTGTGTGTGTGTGTGTGTGTGTGTGTGTGTGTGTATCAGTAGTGAGACTTGAACTCAGGGCCTGGATGTTGTCCCTTAGCCCTATAGCTCAAGGGTAGAGCTCTACAACTTGAGCCACAGCACCACTTCCAGTTTTTTTGCTGGTTAATTGGAAATAAGAGTCTTACAAACTCTCCTGCCTGGACTGGTTTTCAACAATGATCACATCTCAGCCTCTTCAATAGCTGGGATTACAGGTATGAGCTACCATCTCTGGCTTAACTCAATTCTTTAAGCCCACTTAAACACTACAGACTTAACAATGAATTTATTTAGTTAGTGTGAAAAGATGAGCACAGGACAGTGAGGAGAATAAGTCAGCAGCACCTCCAAAAAGCTGTCAGGAGCTATAAACTAAATCTCAGTTGGAGGTCCTCAACCAGCCTATTTATGTCTCCTGGCTAGGCTGGAAGTTTCCAGGTAAAAGAACACTGTTTTGATAGAATATCAGCCTGTGTCCATAGGCCCTTCTGCTATCCTTTTTGAGGGCCTGATGGAACTCAGAGGATAATGGGCTTAAAGATTTCACCTTTCCTCTATTGTTTTGTGGTTGGTGGTTCTGCAGAACTTTGAACTCATGTCCTCACACTTGCTAGGCAGGTATTCTAATACTTGAGCCCTTTTGTGCTTTTACTTCTGTCTTAAGTTTTTGCCTGGGGTTCACTTTGGATCTTGTTCCCCCAACCTGTGCCTTCTATGTAGCTGGGATCACAGGCATATGCCACCATACCTTGTTTATTGGTTGATATGGATGTCTTGCTAACTTTTGCTTATGGTGGTCTTGAACTTCCATCTTCCCCCAAAACTGTTTCTGCTACCAAGTAGCTAGCTGGCATTATAGGCATGCACTATTATGCCTGGCCTTATTTGAAACTTCTCATGTTTATTAAACTCTTTAATCTTTCCAACCAAGCTTAAGACACAGGTATTATTGTCTTAATGTACCAATGAGAAAACTGAAGTGTAAATTACCCAAGGTGCCAACATTAGTGGCTAACTTGCAGGCGCCATTACAATTAGGCACCTTTATGGACTATAATGCCTAATAACATTTAAACACAATAAAATATAAAGACAACATAATAAGAAATATGTAAAGGGAGGATGGGGGGAAGGAGAGAGTATGGGAAGTGACGGGAAGGGGGAACAAAGAGGAGGCAACATTGCTTGATAAGAAATGTACTTGTTATCTTGCCCATGTAATTGTAACTCCTCTGTACGGTATTCTCACAATAAAAAAAAGAAATATGTAAAATTCAAATACATAGTGGATTAATAACAAAGTATAATGGCATATACCTGTGATCTTAGCATTTGGGAGGCAGGAGGTAGACGGTGAACTTGAGGCCAGCCTGGGCTACATAGCAAGTTCCAGGCCAGTCTAGGCTTTACAGTAAGAATCTCTCTCAACACACAAAACTAGCAGGGCACCTGTGGTTCACACCTAGCTACTCATGAGGCTGGGCTCTGAGGATCATGGTTCAAAGCCAGCCCAGGCAGGAAAGTCTGTGAGATTCTTATCTCCAATTAACTACTAGAAAACTGGAATTGGCTCTGTGGCTCAAGTAGTAGATTAGAGTACTTGCCTTGAGCTGAAGAGCTCAGGGACAGCCCAGGCCCAGAGTTCAAGTCCCATGACCGACAAAAAACAAAAACAAAAAAAACAAACAACAACAAAAAAATCAAAACATAAAAAGGATATAGCAGTGTTGAAAAATGTTTCAATAAACTTTTAATTCAATTATGAGGCATTCAATTATGAAAAGTTTCTAAATTGTGGCCAATGAATAAATTGTTATATTCCTGTCACATTGAAAATACACTCTAAGCATTCAGAGGGTTTTAATGTATTTACATGTTGGAATTTGGCCTAGCGTAACTGAGGCCTTACGTTCAATCCTCAACAAATAATTCTAATAGCTGGGCACAATGGCACAACCCTGTAGTCCTGGCTACTTGAGGATACAGAGATGGCAGATTTTGATTCTTAAAAAGAAAGAGAGAGAGAGAAGAGACAGAGAAAGAGAGCGGGGGAGGGGGGGAGAGAGAACAGTAAGACTCCATCTTACCCAATGACGGCACAGTGGCACCTGCCTCTTCTCCAGGTATATAAGAAGGCATTCACTCAGAGACAGACCCAGAAAGAGAGAGAAAGGCACACTCACACACATACACAAGGAGATACCCAGAAAGACACACAGCCCCGTGGGCTGTTGGGGTACTTATAGGGTAAAAGCAGGGGGTCTGGCTTCACGTTATGCAAAAACTAGGTGTTTTGTCTTTGCTCTAACCACACCTGGTATTATTCTGAGTCTCCAGGTGAGAATAAATCTTGCCATAAAACACATCCTTACCCTTGAGACAAAGAGGCACCTGCCATCTGCATTTTGGGCTTCCTATCAGACAGTTGTTATCTTTGGGTGAGAAATGCATCCCTCAGGAAGGAAATGCATCCTGTTGTCTCTCCCTAAAGCAAAAGATAGCATTTTTTTTTTTTTTGGTCGATCGTAGGGCTTGAACTCTGGGCCTGGGCGCTGTCCCTCAGCTCTTCAGCTCAAGGCGAGCACTCTACCACTTGAGCCACAGCGCCACTTTGGGCTTTCTTTCTAGTGGTTTGTTGGAGATAGTTTCACGGACTTTTCCTGCCCGGGATGGCTTTGAACCGCGATCCTAGCTCCAGAGTAGCTAGGATTACAAGCATGAGCCGCCACCAGCGCCGGGCTAAGATAGCATTTCTTAAAAGCAGAATAAAGCAGACACCGGCCTCTCCCACTCACTTGCCGCTCCAGCTGACAGAAGTCGGAATTCCTTCCACAGACTCAAGGGGAATTCAAAGTCCAGAGGCGGGAGCATATCCTGACCAATCAGAAGCTAAACTCGAGCGGCTCTTCGATCCTGGCGACGTGATTGGATGGAGACTTTTCGCGGTCGCCCTCTGAAAGAGCCAATTGCTGCTCAGCGCTGGGCGAAGGGGCGTTACCTAGGCGAGGACCTAAACATGGCGGAGGTCTCCTCAGCGTCCCGAAGCTCGCGCGGGCGCGCGGATGGGGAAGATGCGGCTTCACCTGAGGAGGTGATGGCGGAGATGGACGGGGACGACCGGGAGCAATTCGAGTGCCACGAACTGCTCGCATGCCCGGTGCAGTTGGAGGATTCTGAGGAGGAGGAGACGGACGCGGAGGACGTGGACCCCGTGGCGGAGGCCGAGACCGTGGCCGCCGGCTGGATGCTCGATTTCCTCTGCCTGTCTCTGTGCCGGGCTTTCCGCGACGGCCGCTCCGAGGACTTCCACCGCACCCGCGACAGCGCGGAGGGTGAGTGCGGGGCGCGCGGGGGCCGGGGTGGGG